>NC_050576.1:167109502-167709502 GCF_011100635.1 Trichosurus vulpecula | reverse complement strand
AACCCTACCTCCCTTGAAGGCTCTGCTCAGGGGCCCCTTCCTAGAGGAGGCCTTTCTTGACCCCCCTAGTTGTTAGTGCTTTCTTCTCATCCGAATTACGCGGCATTTACTTTGGATTTATTTTGTATTCACGTGTTAATGTGCAAATTGTTTCCTTGCCTCGAGGACTGGGACTGTTTAGTTTTTGCAGCTGAGGAAGCGCGGTGTTTTAGAAAGGCAGTGCGGTTATTATCCCGTTTTACAGATTAGTAAACTGAGTCCCAGAAAAACAAATAAATAGTGGCAGAGATAGACTTCATCTGAGGCCTTCTGACTGCAAGTCCAGGGCTTTCCCCACTACACCGACCTAAGCTTTAGATTATATCATTATATTAGAATTACATTCTAACGATCCTAAACAGCAGACAATGCGACCTCTCTTTAAAAACTTCTCAAGGATACTTCAGTGCTTCCTCTACCCTTTTCTGACTCGGGAAAACCAGGGGGATAGTCAGCAAGGCTCTGAGATGCTTCATTTGAGAGATCAGGTTCTTAGGGGAGCCCTTCCTGGAAGGGCTCATGACGTTTCAAACTATTTGGGAGGGCCAGAAGCCCTAGAAACTTAGTTCAGATCACATATCTCCCCTGACAGAGGCCAGGCTAACCTTTGGTGGGAGTCCCAGTCATAAACACCTTTTCTCCTCCTCCTGCTTCCCTTGTTGGAACTGGAAGGGTATTGTAGAGATCAGATCACCTAACTCAACCTCTTCGATTTAAAGAGAAGGAAACTGAAGCGCTGAAAGAGGAGGTGACTTTTCCAATTACTAGCTCCCAGATTAATACTCTTGCTATTTTACCACAATGCTTCATCATTTCACAAAACAATTGAGCTGATGGCTAGATACATGGAAGGAAGGGGAGGAATGAACTGTAAATTCATTGTAGCAGGCTAGTAATCCAGAGGATCATCACAGATGTTGTGACCCACTTAAAATGAGTTCACAGTTCAGATCTTCATCAGTTTATGTGGGTGTGGGGAGGAGAACTGTATTGCTTTTTCAAGGTTTATGGATAAATGAGTGCGGAAGAGGAGCAAGCCTATGCCCTAATCAAAGCTTTGTCTTTCAAAAGCAGCTGGTGGGCGTGTGGGATTTTCACCCTGCTTCCTTGTAACAGTGACACAACATTCCTTTTGGCTACAGCAATGGCATCAAATACTTTGGGCAGGTCAGTGTGTACAGCATTTCTTACCTGAAGTGCTGTGGTGACCAGATGCTTGCCTAGCCTGTTACACTGAATGTATCAGGAAGGTGGGGGCCATATATTTTTACTATAAACTTCACACAAGTGAGGACCACACGTGAATCATGAGCCACGTTCTCTGACGATGGCAGGAAGAGTCCAGTTCTATCAGAGATGTAAGGAGGGTAGGGCAAGCAGGGCTCTACTCTAGGGTGCCAAAATTTAGAATATGCTTACAGCTCTTGTATGCTCAGCATGCAGAAACAACACAATTTAGAACCTAAATTGGAGGAATAATAATTTAAAGTCAGAATCTACTATGTGGTGCAACATTTCAGGAAAGCCACATGCCCAGTTGTGGCAATGAGAGAAATGTTCTTAGGGTTTTTTCATCTTTGGGGCATTATGTCTCCAAGTCTGAGCTCTCTCCATGAGGTTTTTCCCCCCACCCCAACTGAATGAAAAAACTCTTACTTGATCAAATCATCACTGATAGCTATTGTCCTATATTTCTGCTTCCTTTGGTGTTTAAGCTCCTTGAGAAAACTGGGTGGTGCTTTTACTTCTCTTACACTCCTCTTCTGTGGTGTGGCTTCTGATCTCCCATTTCCCTGAAACTGCTCTCCTCAGAGTGACCAACGATCTTCTAATTGCCCCAAATCCCCAGTCCTCACCCTTCTCAACTATTCCATAGCCTCTGACACTTGTCATTTCTACCTTTACCACATCTCTCCCATATATCCCATTCCCTTTACTCACAAAGCCATCTTAGTGGAGGCCCTCATTACCTCATGGCTAGACTATTCCAGGCCTTCTAATTAGTCTCCCAAACTCATCTCTACACACATTCAAACCGACTCTTCACTCAGCTGTCATAACGACCTCCCTGAATGCAGGTCTGACTATGTGACTGTCACTGCCCTATTCAATAAACTCCAATGGCTCCCTATTCCCTCCAATACCAATGATAAAATCTTCTCTTTGGCTTTTAAAGCCCTATACAACTTATCCCTTCCTATCTTTCCAATGTTCTTACAATTCACTCCCCTCTATGTACTCTCTGATCCAGTGATACTGGCCTCCTTCTCCATCCATCTCCCCACTTTGTGCCTTTTCCCTCATTATTCCTTGTGCTTTCTCTCCTCACCTTTCTTCCTGGTTTCCTTCTCAGCTCAAATTCTGCCTTCTTCTACCTTTCCTGTTCATCCCTCCCTGTCTTCCAAATGCTTATGCCTTCCTTCTGATACTACCTCCTACATATATACACATATCTTGCATGTATATGTTGATAACATGTTCTATATGTTACATGCTATATACATATATCTTGTATGTACATGGTTGTTGACATAATGTCTCCTCCATTAGAATGTGAGCTCCTTGAGGGAAGGGACTGTGTTACTGCCTTTCTTTATATCCCTAGCATTATCACAGTGCCTAGAATACAGTAAGTGTTTAATAAATGCTTATTGATGATGATGATGATAATGATGATAAAAAAATTGATTTGAAAAGACTTGCTCTAGGGCCTACTGGGTGCTGCTTGTCTCAATTTCTGGAATTACCAGTTACAGTTCTGAGTCTGATCCCAGTGCCTCCCATCCCGGAAGAGCAATGCAAAAGCAATGTGGGCTGACCCTCGGGACTCAGGAAGATTCAGGGAGAATCTGGCAGGAAGGAGTGTGATTGTTGTGTTCTAGTCACTCAGCTGCCCTGAAAAAACTGACAAACTGGAGGGACAGGAGAAATGGAGCGGAAGAATGTTTAACCGGAGCAGCCATCTCTCCCAACCAGACACTAGCCTGGGATACAGCAACGTTAACTCACAAGGTCTTTCAAAGCCGATTTGCCAGCAACACTTGAGGTGATGCACAGAAATCATAGCAGACAGGAGCTCTCTACTGCTTACCTCGGCTTTGAGTTCCTGCACTCAATGCTACCCGGGTGGAATTTTTTAATAATAAAAGGAATTCCAAGCACCCACACTGCAGCTAACAAGACTCTGCTCCTCCTCTGGAAAAATCAGGACATGGAAGGCACTTGGTGTTGGTGATTTCTGCTGTACTGTCAACCTCGAGCCCCAAATCCCTCAGCTTGAGAAGCTTTGTGCCAGTCCTGTAAACATGGTAGTGTGGCAGTCCAATTTCTATTGCTACTAGATCCAGGAATATGAACCACGAGACGATGTATTTCAGATTCCTTTTCAGAAAACCTAATAACTTTGTCATGGGTACTGATTATGGTGGTTGGAATTCTTTCTGTACATTTTTTTTCTTTAATAGCAACTTATTTTGGTGGCTGGCAAGAGCAGAGATTAAACTTTGTAGTCTGTGACTCAATTACTTTGACCAGAGACATGACAACCTATTCACCCTGAGACTGGTTTGTCACCCTGAGAAGATCTCAAATATCCTGACCACGAGAGGGCCTAGCTTATGCCCCTGGCTCAAAGATCATAACTTTAGCGCTAAAAAGACCTTGAAGGTCGTTTAATACAATCTCTTCACTTTACAATGAGGAAACCCAGGCTCAGAGAGGTAAAGTGGTAAGATTATATGGTAGCAGAGATATGAATCCAAGACCTCTGATTCCTAATTCATGTTGTTCTTTCTGTCACCTGACCAGCAACATGATGTAGTATGTTGAGTCCTCATGAAGTAAAGGCAGTATAAGTGTAGTGGAAGCAACACTGGACCAGACATTAGAAGGCCTGGGGACAGTCTTGACTCACTAGCCATTTGGCCATAGGATGGAACTTGAACCCAGGTTCTCTGATTCCAAGGTCAGCAGTCTAAAGCAAGCTTGTTGTTCAGTCATTTCAGTTGTGTCTGACTCTTTGTGACCCTATTTGAGATTTTCTTAGCCAAGATGCCAAAGTGGCTTGCCATTTCCTTCTCCCCCTCCTTTTACAGATGAGGAACTGAGGCAAAGAGGGTTAAGTGACTTGCCCAGGGTCACACAGATAGTAAGTGTCTCAGGCCAGATTTGAACTCAGGAAGATACGTTTTCCTGATCCCAGGCCTGCCACTATATCTACTGTGCCACCTAGCTGCCCCTAAAGCAAGCTAGCTCCTAGTTTTCTAAAAGTAGCCAAGAGCTTAAGGAAAGGGTCTTTAATAGATCCTTTGTTAACTTCTTCATTTTAAAGATAAAATGAAACTCATAGAGCTGACGTATCTACCTGAAGTCATACATCAGGCATAGTAGCTGCACAAGTGAAATCTGAGTTCAGATCTCCTTACTTCAAATCTATCATTCTTTCCATTATAATGAAGTGTATCTCAGCCCATAGCCTCTGTCTATTCTAGTGACACCAGGGAAGTAGCTATGAATGTTCAGGTATACACATAGCAAATATTATCCATAGAAGTGACTCCTGGTTTCACATAGTAGGCCATAAGTAAATAGCTGCTGAATTGAGTTATGTGACAAAAGGCCCTTCCCTTCCAAAAACCTTGTAAAGTTCGTAGTTTAAGCATTCTCTCCCTACAGATCATTTAACTAAGGTTGAATGATTTGCTCATCATCACACAGGTAGTAAGTATCTGAGCTGGCATTTGGAACTCTAGTCCAGCAGCAAAGTTGTAATCAGGTTGGGGATATTGAAGGACTTTATCCTAGGGCAGAAAATTTAGAGGGTAGTGACAGCATTGTTATGGGATATGTTTCCTTCCTTCACCAACCTGTCCTCAGGAGTTTTATTGTCATTTCTGGGGGAATTTCTTTCCCTTCCTGGCGCCATGCTGCAGTGGTAACCTCATTTCAGATTACTTTTCCTCACCTGGTGGCCACAACTCAGGTGAGTCCACTTCCTTTCTACCTTCTACTCTCGCTTACCCCTTGTGTAAAAATTGTTATAGTTCTATCTAGCAGTTGGTGGGATATTTTCAAAAGTTGAGTAGTCAACTCTGATTGTATAATCTGATGAAGAACAAGAGGTAGGTCTGCCACTAAAAATGAAATCATTGTTCTCTATCACTTGCTCAACAGCATGGTACAATGAAAGAAGAGCTGGATTTGAACCAGGATTCAAATACTAGGTCTGTTACTTGTGTGATGTTGGGCCAAATGCTTCATCTCTCTGGGCCTCAGCATCCTCATCTGCAAAAAGGGGAGGGTTTGGACTAGATAACCTCTAAGGATGTCCAGCTCTCAGCTTATGGTGCTATATCTAACACCAATCTCCCTTCCCATTAGCTATGTGGCTGTTTGCAAGGCTACAGTAGAAAATTCTGACAAATGGAATGAACTGCAGGGAGTGAGGCAGCATGTGTGCCCTTTCAGAATGGCCTCTTCAACACTGAAAGGCAGAGAAGTGGGTAGAGGGATAGACCTGGAATCAGGAAGACCTGAGTTCAAATTTGACCTCAGACCCTTACTAGCTTGGGCAAGTCACTTAATCTGTGTCTGCCTCAGTTTCCTCAAATATAAAATAGAGATGATAAGAGCATCTACCTCCCAGGTTTGTTATGAGGATCAAGTGAGATCACATTTGTAACTTAGCACAGTGCCTGGCACTGTATAATGTCATACGGTGGCACCAGGCGCTATGCAAAATGCTTTTCTAAGAACCAAGGACTCCATTAGAAAACTGACCACTTTCTTTTCAACTCAAAAGCTTTTTGGAAAGTTTGCTTGTAGTGGAAGTTGAAGGAAGGAGGAGAAGGGAACTTCACCCAAAGAAAATGGGGGCACCCTAGAATTCCATTCTGTGGGGGAAATGCCAGGTTCAGCTTTTCCTCAAATGATCCCACCAGCTGCAGCACATTAAATGTGGCAACTCTTTTTGGATAGGAAAGCGTTTTCGAAGCCATGCTGGCAGCTGCCTCCTGTCGCCCCACTCTATTATGATTGAATCTCTTGTTCCTTTTATAGAGTTGTTCTCTCCTAATAAAACACACAATGCTGCTCTGAGTGACTGCTTCAGGACCACTAGTTATGGTCTTATAGCAATACTCCCTCTCCTCTTCTCTTTCCTTTCCTCTTCTCTCCTCTCCTCTGTTCTCCTTTGCTCTCCTCTCTTGTCTCTTCCTTTCATGATAGCTTTTATTTTCTGCCTGCAACAGGACCCCTGTATGAACTGCTCTATCTCTGAATCTCCTCTCTGGGCTGTGTGCGCATGTGCTCACACACGCTATCAATCCCATTTCAACCCAACCCAAACTCCACATCTATTTCCAGCTATTTTAAGCACTGCTTCTCTGAAACTGGGCAAGCGTCCTAAACACATGAAAGAGCACCCCTGAGCACACACGGCCATAAATGAATAGTCGCAATTCATCGTGTCAGGAGCCTGCAAAGGTGATACCTTCAAGCTGTTTGTCAGAGAAAAAACAGAGAGCCAAAAAACCTGTGACTTGTCAACTTTTGGATGAGATGCTCTGCAAAACAATAGTCATTTTTCCCGGCAAATATGAACCACATTTTAAAGGTGTGAACTCCTTCCAAACTTTAAAGCAGCAGATGGAAAACGCACCATGCTACAGAGCTAGGAATACGCTCAGGGAGGGCACCTGGCCTGTCTGAAGGAACCTCCACCAAAACCACCTCCTATGCACAATCAACCAGCTCCATTTAAATACCTATCTTTCCCCTCTCAGGGAAAAGTTCCAAATTAATCTGATAAGTTGATCACTATTCACTTTAATTAATCTTACACTCACTTTGTATTTGAGAGCAGAAAGCAAAATGTGTGCTCCACATTCTTTGGGTTCCCCAGTGCCCAGCTTGAAGGTAGGTCCTAGTGAAAAGCTCTCCCAACCACGTTTCTTCTCTAGGATTTCAAAGATTTTCATGGGGACTGTTTATGAGGTAATCCTACCTCCTTGAAATGATTTCTGTGGTAGTCAAGGCCACTTGATTATTAAGAAAACTAATACGGAGTAAATGACTTAGAGGTTCCAGAACCCTCTGTGAGAACACACACACACACACCCCCCCTGATTACACTATTTGTGGGGGGAGTTCCCATTCATTCCATTCAAAAATTTGTTTCTATTCCATTCAACCAGCATATGAACAATTGATACATAGCAACAACATGGTAAAACAATTTCGAAAGATTTAAGAACTTGGATAAATGCAATGACCAGCTATGATTCTAAAGGACCAATGATGGAAGAATCACTTTCTTACAATGAGGTGCTGGACTAAATATGCAGAAGGAAGCACACATTTTTGGACATGGCCAAAGTGGGAATCAGTTTTGCTTGTTTGTGTATCTTTATTCAAAGGTTTTGCTTTTGTTTGTTTTTCTTCCTCCAGTGGAGGGCAAGGTGGGAGGGAGAGAAAATAAATGACTGTTAACTATAAAAAATTGTAAATTAAAAAAAATGCCTTATATGTGCCAAGCACTGAACTGGGCACAAAGGTACAAAGACACAAACCAGTCCTGCTCACAGGGAGTTTACATTCTACATTCCATCAGGCTAAGCCTCCTACTTCAATTGAAATTAATAGTATCATTAGTTGATTGAGAGTTCAGTTACAAAATCAGGGTTTTTTTTTTTGTTTGTTTTTTTCCATTTTTGCAGCCTTCAGGCCTCTTCCTCATTTGTTTTCCTAAAGGTTTGCTAATGATTAGAGCAGCATTTCAACATTAGGTACTTGATTTGAGGAAGCTGTCCACTCCTCAGAGAAGCTCTGAGTCACGAAGGGCATTGGCTATAGGTGCAAAAGCTAAAAATGTCTTCATCGTGGTCAGATAGAGGAGAGAAGCACAGGCTTTGGACCAAGATGGAGCATATTCAGAGCTCCCTAAGTTTGATTTTAAAGTCTAAAACCAGATTCTTGCTCTCTCTTGCCTCCTTTCTGAGAACTTCTTTTGGTCACTCTCTGCTTCTTCACCCAAGGCTACCCCTTGGGGGAAATCTAACAGCGAGGCCAGGGGCAAAAGAGTCAACAGTCCAACAAATCGATTTTAAAGAACCGACCTTTATACATCTATTCATTTTATGGCCTGAGATGGTGCAAAAAATGTTACCTACTCCCTGAATGGTGATTAGTCCCGGTAATGTAACATAACAGATACTTTCTAAATCCTTTTAGGCCTTCTCCCCCTTACTGGAAAGATCATCATTTTTTTTTATTTCAAAGTGGATTTAATAAAGAAAAGGAGCGCTGTTAAAGTAATACGTGCGGCTTTGACATTGAGCAGCGCAGCCCTGCCGAGTCGGCAAGAACAGGGTCTCTAATCTCCAGTGATTTATAGAGGCTCTTCCTTCATCTCTGCACTCGGGGAGGGCCAAAAAGTTTGGAGACAGCCTGGCGTCCCTCTTACTCCATACCACCAACTCCTGCTGGCCAGTCCGCCTGCTAAAACTTTTAACCCCTTCGCTCCCTGGCTGAGCACCCATTAAAGCCGCATATTTTATCTGCCAACTGAGAACCGAGTATTCTCAGGTTGCAGTCATGCACACGGAGAGGAAAAATGTTTACCACTCACAATGGGAAATTATAAGCAAGGAAGAGAGAAGGAGCTAAGAGACTGTGAGCAAGGGCCTAAGTGGGCTCCTCTGAAGATATCTATTTCAAAATAGAGAACTCAATGGGTCAGCCTTGCTTGTTTGGGGCGACTCACCAGGGCCAAAAGTCCCCACTGCAAAACAGCTAGTATCTGGAAAGGTAACTTAAATTCAAGGGCAAAGTTCAAAAACAGGACTAGTGGGATCAAGCGATGCTCAGGGTTTGACAAAAGGGTTTGACACAAGCCACGAGGAAGGGCAGGGGGAAGGGAAAGAAGTGACTGTGGTTTGGGGCTTGCGCTGAGGGTTGTCCCTCTCCTGACTTGGCAAGCACTGATGAGGTGATGTCAGGAAGCCAACATCAGTGATAGTAAACACATTTCCTTGGTACATATTTTGAAGTCATCTCGTCAGCTCTTCAAGATGAATCCCTCCCGCCAACCCTTGTAGAGCAGCCTAGAAGCTAAGAGCTTCCAGGATAATACTAGAGACGGCTAGTCCCTGGGTTCATGTGAACACAGCACTTTAGCGCTTCCCCCTAAGACACAGCACAGCTTGATAGGTATGGGGTGAGGGGCTGGAAAGTGGTCTGATTGCATTCTGAGCTTTTCTGCATTTCTAATCGGATATCGTTAATGCTGAGAGAGACCTTGGGTCTCCTGGTAAAATTTCCTGATGCTACCATGGATCACTTCTTGTGAATGCCTCGGATCCATGGTTTCCCATCTATCTAGGCAGACAAAGAGAAGTAAAGTAGCTCGTTTAGCAATCCTGTGAGAGAGATTTCTCTACTGTTCACAGGATTAGAGATTTGGAAAAGGAAGAGTAATTAGATGTTATTTAATCCAATCTCCTCATTTTACAGATGAAGGAACTGAGGTCCAGAGAGGGCGAAGTGAGAACGGAGATCTCCTGACTATGGAGCCAACCCAATGCTCTTTCTACTGTTGCATGCTGTGCTCTTCCTACTCATCTCTCTCTATTCAAATTTTACTGGAATACCTTGGATTATTCTTTTACCCTAATGATGACAGTTAGCACTTATGTGGTGTTTTAAGGTTTGCAAAGCACTTTATAAATATTATCTAATTTTGTCCGAAAACAAATCTTGGAGGAAGGTGCTATTATTACCCCCATTTTACAGATGAGGAAACTGAGGCAGATATTGATTAAATGACTTGCCCAGGGTCACAAGAGCCAACAAATGCCTGAGGTTGGGTCCAGGTCCAGCACCATATGCACTGGGCTATGTTTTAAGCTGCCTGTATAACATAGAGCGTATTTATTTGTTTACTTCATTCCCCCATTAAATAAAGCTCCTTGAGGATTGTACCCTCAGCCCTAGGGCACCTTCTCTCACACATGAGTAGATGGATGTTAGTTAAATGTCACGTGCTCTTTAAAGAGCTAAATTCTAACTTATGAGGAAACATTGCAGAACTGGCCAGTGTATATTTTTGTCTGGGAGTCTGAACCTCCATAGAGGTTAATTCTCTGAGCCAGGGACAATCTGTATTGCAGAGATGTGGTTGGGAGAGAGCTATGTCCCTAGGCCAGATAACCCTGGGGTCTGCTGCCTGGACCATCAGGGGGGTGGCTCGTCCTCAAGAGGCATCACGGGAAGGAGAGCACAGGTCAACAAGTGCCACTGACAAAGATCAACAGGGCCCCTTCAGCACCAAACAGCCACTTCAGAGCAGGGAAAGCAGTGAGTCAGGGGCCCAACAATCACCACTGATAACAAAGGACCATCCCTGCCACCTCCCACCCCCCCAACTTAGTATTCTAGCACTGGAAGGAAGCCTAGGAATCACCTAGCAAACAGGTTCAGTGAGGCAAAGTGGAATTGCAGAACACAGTCTAAGTCACTAGACCGAGTTCTAATTCTGATTCTGCCAAGTTCAAGTCACTTTAATTTTCAGGACCTCAGATCCTTCATCTGTGAAATAAGGGAGTAGGACTAGATAACTTCTAAGTTCCCTTCCAGCTCTACCCGGGGTGCAATGATTTTCTTTTAACTACGAGAAACTTAGAGCTGGCCAGTGATGAGACAGGTACTAGAACCCCCATCTTCTGACTGTTAGGCTCTTGTGCCTCTTTAGCAACTCTTGTGTGTGGGGGTCCTGGTAAAAGGCAGGACTACAGGGAGCTTCTTAGGGTAACATCTGGCTCTCAGTGTCTGAGTGGAACAAGTCTGCTTTGTATTCATGTAGTGAGACAGACAACTTTTCCCCTAAGAACTTACTGCCATACACATGTTGCTTTGGGGTCTGGGGAATCTAGCCACCTTCTTCTCCCCATCCAAGCTTTTTGCAGTGTAACTTGCCTAAATATGCCATCTTCTTACACCAGGTGAGGGGGTATGTTGGGAATGGGGACAGGGTTCAGTTTAGAGGCCACGTATATTTACAGCCCACTCCCTGTGTGAAGGCGATAGGCAGATGGGGTCCCTTTGCTGCAATAGGAGACATCCTTCACAAGGGTGTGAAATAAGTATTAACCATCCTAGCAGCCTCCCTAAAGGCTATGGCAGGTCTTTAGCTCTCTCAGAAGTGTGAAAATCCCTCCATAGTCCTGTTCTCTTCCCATCTAGCTCTCTACACTGAGGGCAGCACAGTGGGAATAACAGTTAATGTGGGAAAACTTGGAAAGCACTCCCCTCCCCTTTCAGGTCAAAGAGATGATTCTTCTGTCCACCTGTTCTGCCCTATACCCCCTCCCCCACCTCCACTTACCCAGACCATGAAAATAACCCCAGCTTCTCTGGTGATCCACTAAGCCCCCTGCCTGGTATAAAGGAAAGAGGGCTGGAGCCAGTCTATGAGCCTAGGTCCCAATGCTGGCTCTGTCACTTATGATCTGTGGGATGAAGGGAACATCATTTTTCCTCTCTAGGTCTCAGTTTCTTCATCTATAAAATGAGTGCATTGAACCAGATAGCCTCTGAGATCCCTTTTACCTCCTATGATGCTCTGGAAAAACATTTCCTCCCTGAGAACAGCCCCTTTCACAAAGCCCCAAATAATCTGCCCTGTGACACCCTCCCTGCCCCCACCAATCATACACTCTGGGAATGCTCAGCATAGGAAGCAAAAGCCAGAGCTAACAACATGTTCCAAATACCTCTGCCTCATACCATCAAGATGGGACACTTAGTGTGTCCCACGCCCCCTTCCATCCCAGTCCAGGGAGGGTCAGTTTTTGAGTCCAACCATTTGTATATTTCAGAGTTGTAAAGCAATCCCAAAGGAAGATGTGTGTGGAATTGAAGCTAGTTGGGAGCATGTCTGTTGATTCCCCACCCTCCCACACACTGGGAACCCGTTGGAGAAAGCTTCCCACCAGTCATTTCCTTTCTGAAATGTTTTTTGGTCAATGAGTATACAGAGGTGTCATGATGTTCTTCAGGAACCAAGGCCTGATGGTGGTTAAGCCTGAGTTCCATCAGCCCAAATCCAAAGCTTACTTTAGGTAGTGGCAGAGAGGTTAGGGAGGAAGAGAAACCACAAGATTGTAGCTTTACAGCTGGAAGGGTCCTTACAGATCGTTGAGTCTGAACATCTCAGTTTACAGATAAGAATCCCAGTGAATTAAGTGACTTTCCCAGGTCACATAGATATTAGTGGCAGTTCAGTTCGGTCGTTTTTCAGTGGTGTTTGACTCTCTGTGACCCCATTTGGGGTTTTCTGGGCAACGATATTGGTGTGGTTTGCCATTTCCTTCTCCAGGTAATTTTACAGATGAGGAAACTGAGGCAAAAGGGTTAAGTGACTTGCCCAAGGTCACACGACTAGTGAGTTTCTGATGCTAGATTTGAACTCAGGATGATGAATCTTCCTTACAGGCCCGATGCTCTATCTATTTCACTACCTAGCTGCCCTAATTAGTGGCAGAGTCAGTCTTTTAAAAACTCCTATATTCTCTGATGCCAGAAACAGCAAGCATTCTTTCCACTGTACCATGCATACTGCATGAAAACAACCTATCCAATCCATGAAAACTGGGACTTGGGGAACTGACAGTCAATGCCCCCAAAGTTTTGACTAGAAATGGGAAGAGGGATATTAGACCCTGGGGTGACAAGTAAGGAAGCTTTAGTTTAAAAAAAATGCTGATGCTGTCCAGACCTCTAGCCCTTACATCTGACTGTCCTAGGTAAACATGCCTTATCAGCCACCCCAAGCCCCCGAATGAAACCCCTTCTTTCCCCTCCCTACTGTGCCCAGACAAGGCTCTGGAATGTAAATCACACCACCTATGCGTGTGATCCTAATTTGCACTTAATCAAAGTCAATTAGAGCTACACTATTTACACAAAGCCCATGCATCTCAATTATAGCGCCTAGTCTAGGAGATGTTTAGAATTCAGGTCTTAATTCTGCTTAACTAGATAAGTAAACATTTGCACTGAGCCAACTTTTTCTTTTGGGTAACCCTAACCAAACAGCCAAACAGTCAGCTTAAGAGCCAAGAAAATTGTACCTGACACCTGCTGGAATTAGTAGGAAAGAAAAACGGCACTGCAGCAGAGGGCTGTTTCAGTTTAACTCCTAAAAGGACCCTTTTAAGTTTAGAGGGGACAGCTCAGGTCTACCAGCTCTGACCTGACTAGGCAGCCCTTTGGGATAGAGAAGGCCCATTTTTTGTCTCCCATCAGCTACTAAGGCTGTCTATGTTGGTTAAAAGAGCTACATTCTTAGGTTGTACTGGGTGTGTGTGTGTACACCATATGAACAGTCGGGGATTTCAGAGGCTGACATCCCCCCAGTCTACTCATCACTTATCATCAAGGATGTTCTACTAATGTTGGGGAGGGGTCCTGGCCTCAGGAGCAATCCCAATGGTGAGCAATAGGCTTTAAGTGGAAAAAGGAATCAGCTGGTAAACAATGTTCCCTAAGCAGAGGAGGGAAAGACAAAGGGAAAGGAGAAAAGAAGTTCCTTTGGTTGTTAATAGTATCCAGAAAACTCAACTGTCCTATCCCAAGATTTTTTTTTATTTTTACTTGTTTTTCCAAAGTAAAGATGGGTTGGGGGAAGGGAGAAGGAACAAGTTAACCAACCATCCCAATTCAGAGACAAGTTAAAAGAAGGATGTAGGCTAAGGAATCAATGAGTTGATGGGAAGAATACAACTCCAGAGAAAGGAAAAATCATGAAATCATAGCTCAAAGGTTGAGACAGGAGACCTAAGGCTCATCTGGTCCAATGCCCCCATTTTACAGATGAGGAGACTGAGGCCCTGAGAAATCAAATGATTGTGTCCACTTGCACATACACAAGTGGAAGAACCCAGATTCAAATACCTGAATCCAGATCCAAAGTTCCTATCATTCGGCTCCCCACTCCCACCCTGCCATCTTTGTTTAAATTTCAACCACAGGATTACAGAATCATAGATTTAAAGCTCAAAAAGACCTTCCTATAAATCTCACAGATAGGAACTACCTACCTTTGTCCTTCATGTCAAAACATGAGTAGCATTTTGAAGAAGGGCAGGCAGTGCTTCTCATTCAGGTGGCTTTCCCCACCTAGTAACTTTCACTTTCAGTCATCAGAATATACGCATTTGGAATATCATACAGTTCCTCGTCAGTAAGCATGGCTACTGAAATGAATGGATTTCAGTTGAAAGGTGCCATGCCACACTAGGCATGTCATTACCAAAGAAAATTTGGAAATCACCATTTCCAAAGACATGTGTAGACCACTCACTCCCCTTCCCAAGACAATCCACATTACCAGAAAACACATGACCAAAAAAAAAAGAGAGATGAACTAGTCACATGGAGAGGATGAAGGACAATCAATATATGGCCTGTGCACTCCATTAGTGCCCACACAATGCCAACAGGGGACCACTCTAATGTTGGGTGGATTTCCTGAGTCAGATTTATGGAAGAACATGGGTGAAACCTACACAAGACCAGCAAGAATGGATGAGTATGAAAAGGGATGAATGGGGGAAGCTAGAACCAGCTCAGGGAAGCCAAGTGTTAAAATTTTCACTGTGAGCATTTTCCCCTAGGAAACTGGCAAATACTACAAATCAGGGATTGATTTATTATTTTGTTGATTACCTAGACTTAAAAAAGTGATGGAGAAAATGGTGATAATGTTAACTAGAGCCAGTTATTACACATTTAGTAGCATAGGTTAGAATCTGCATCACTGGAAAGGCCACAGTGGTGAGATTACAACTCCACTGGAGTACTGAAGAATTAGAAAGCATTTCCATGCTAGGGCTAGTCATGCAGGGCTCACTGGTGCCTGTCACCTCACTGGGATGGAGAAATCCATATCTGCAAAGGAAGGGGAAGAATCCATCTCCCTCAGCTTATGACAGACCTCCTTCATCCCCTTATTTAGATCCATCACATATTACACTGCAAGTTCCAGAAGCAAGTCCAGAAATTCACCACAAGACCAGCTACTTGGGTTCCACTGAGGATGGGTGGAGACAGGGCTATCACAGCTCAGAAGATGAATGTTTAGCTGAGGAAAAGTCATAGTGCCAATAGCAATTCAAGCCAAATTAAGGATAGAGAAAGAGAGGGAAAGGATAAGGGAGAGGGAGAAAGAGAAAAAGGAAATGCAAAGCCGGCACCACCGCAATCAACCAGACTGCCAGGAACAAGCCAAATCTCTGGCTTGTGGTTACCTGCTCTACTCTGTTAGACAACCAGAGCTTCCAGGGCCTCCTCGCCGTGGAGGCACCGTGGGTTAGCCGATGATTCTAAACATGTTCTGTAGCCCACACAAAGTTGGACTGGACAACCAGCACTACACTTTATGAGAGCCACGCCAGAGCATAAACACATTGCCTTCCAAAATGTCATTAATGTGGACAAGTGGATAGGTTCTTGACCACACCATGACTTGTCACGGAGCTTCTTCCAAAATAGCTTCTGCTAGGGCCTCTGGAAGCATTTTCTGAAACACAAATAGCCTCTCGTGTCTCTATCCTTTGCCACATTCTGTTGAAAGGAAGCCCCTTTCCCTAAAGCTTCAATGTGAAGTCATGGCACTGTTCTTTCCCCGCCTTCTGTTTGTCCCTCTCCTGGAACACTGCTAGACTTGGGGCAGCAGAGGGAGTTAGCAAGGTCTATCTCCAAAGACTAGATTTTCCAGACAGTTTTAATGCTAGAACTTCCCAGCATATGACCTTGAGAAAAAAATTTAGCACCTGACAGTGAAACTATCCATTTTGTGGTGTATGAATGAAATGGGAAATGGGGGATTGCCAGTATGATCCCCACTTACAAGAAGGGTAGTTAAGTGGATAAGAGGATAGAGTGCTGGGCCTCAGGTCAGGAAGACCTGAATTCAAATGTGGTCTCAGGCATTTAAAGCTCACCTCCACTTGGGTCCAATCTACCCTTCTTGCCTTACTGTCTACTGTTGCCCTTCGTGCTTTCTGTGATCTAGCCAAAGCGGCCTTTTGGCTGTTTTTCAAATGTGACATGCCATCTCCATCATTTCCCACTGGGTTGCTTTCCTGGACTTCATGATCTCAAGAAACTCATCATTCTGCAAGATGAAATCAACTCTGAAAATCTCACCTTTTCAGACCTTCTCTCTCTCTAGCTGTAGGACTTCATGCTTCCATGCTGGGTAACCTTCTCTTTTTCAGCTTCTTTCTTTGTGTTTCTCCCCTTAAACTGTGAGTTCCTTGAATGCAAGGGTTGTCGTGCCATCTCCAGCACTTACCATAGTATCTGGCATAGAGTAGGTGCTTAATAAATGTTTATTGTCTCTGACTCTCCAGTTGTTAAGTCTTTTAAGGCAGGCACAGTGATAAGAGTGCTGGGCCTGGAATCAGATCTGAATTCAAATCTGACCTCAGATGCTTACTAGCTATGTGACCTTGGACAAGTCACAATTTCTGTCTGCCTTAGTTTCCTTAAATGTAAAATGAGAATAGTGGCACCTACCTCCCAGGGTCATTGTTGAGGATCAAATGAAATAATATTTGTAAAGCACTTAGCACAGTGTCTGACACATAGTAAGTCCTTAATAAATGTTTGTCCTATTTCCCTTCGTCCCTATCCTTCCTCCACCCCCTGCTCTGCACAGGCTGTGCATTCCATTTCTGGAGTGAATGCCCCCCAACTCCTCTTGGAAAAGCTGAACTCAAGCACTGTCTTTTATATGAGGCCTTTCCTGATCTCCCCAGCTTCTGGCACCACTCTCCCCTGAAATTACCTTATCTTTCCTTTGTATATATTTTGTATATACTTCTAAGAGTACATTTTGTATCCTCCTTGAAGATGGGAGTATGTCACTTGGAAAGCTTTGTGAGAAGAGGAACCATGTCTTAACTAAATAAACCTCCTATCTTCTTTAGTAGGCAGCACAGTGTGGTGCGTACAGTGGGTGCTTAATAAATAGGAATCATGAAGAATCGGACATGACTGAAATGAACAAACAACAGCTCTTAATAGAAAGGTATAAATAGGTGTTTCCTGGATACCAGAACTCATGCATGTCTCCTTTTGAATCTCCTTAAATGATCAAGGAATGCAAGATGAAATTGTTGAATTTGCAGATGACATCAAGATCTTCTGGCTACAGAAATACCAACTCAATCTGTATAAACTTCAAGGAGACCTCACTAAGCTGTATGAGTGGACAGAAAAGTCGACAGGGAGGTTCCTGTGAGGGCACATATAGGCAAAAAGAATTAAGTACAGTGAAAAGAGCACTTGCTCTCATGTTTAAGGACTTGCACCCAAATCCCACCCCAACCCTACCTGTGCCACATCACTTAACTTCCTTAGCTGACAGTTCTCCTCATCCCACTATAGCACCCTCCCAGTCCTAGGGCCCCAACCCTGTTCTGCCTCTGTCCAGGCTCGATGTGAGTTGCCTACCCCAAGGCCCTGATGACACAACCACCACGATGGATGTGGGCTACAGCCCTGGGTCCCCAGAGTAGACCAGAGCCCAAAGAGGAAATGAGGAGCATGGGGAAGGGAGTGGCAGCAGTAGAGAAAGGTCTGTTCAACTTTCTCCTTTTTGTGACTATCTCCAAAATGCCTCAGTTTCTGACTAAAAAAAGAAAAGAAAAATGAAAGGGTTGGACTAAATGAACTGAGAGCTCTCCTTCACACTTTGGAGCTAGGATTCTAGAATTCAAACCATCCTGCCAAGTGGTGGAACGTCAACTATCAGTTAAAGTTCCTCAAAGGGAGTAAGAATCAGAGCTGAGAAGGCCTCCTCCCCTCAAATACGGCATTGAGGAAGCAGAATGAAAACAAAAGAGCAAAGATTCCTTCTTCCACCTCCTACAAAACTGTGATACGTCGGCACCCAGATTACTTCCTATGGTTCATACTGGCCACTACATCCCAAGGAAGATTGGGGAACTGAACAAAAACCAGAAAAGATCAAGTAAATGAATTATGGAGGCTTGGAGTGCAGGGGTTGGGGCTGCCCAAACTAAAACACTTTTGAACTCTTCTCTCTGGGAAGATGAAGGTGGAAGGAGATGAGAGGAAGATGAGATATGGTTAAACCTGACAAAATCACATATGGTGTGGCAAGTCTGGTAAATAGAAATTTCTTCCTAACCTTAGGACTCTAGAACAAGGTGGGGGTGGGAGACTACCCCTTGAAGTAATCTAGTCTGGTTGGGGCATAGAATTTGGGGAAAGGATTAGTATGACATAGTGGCAACAGATCGTGGAGGCCAGGCTTCACTGAACTTGACCTGAAAGATAATAGGAAGCCACCAAAAAGGTGGCAGATTAAAGAAGATAAAGAAGATCTAACAACAGGGTGAAGGATGAGAGGGGGTGGGGTAGGGTAGGGTACAGGTGAGGAGTGGAAGCAAGAAGATGTGTTAGGAGAGGCTAGTGGTAATGAGAGCCTAAATTACAGCAGTGGTAGTGGAACTATCTTCTTTCCCCACAGTTCCTTGGTCCCTCTCTTAGAGATGGAATTGCAAGAAAGGCAATTTTTACATTCTCATGCAAAATTAGTGTAATCTTGCAAATGTGTTTCAGCTTTCATAGACTAAAAGCATATGTAATCAAGGACAGCCCAGAAGGATTGTAGGATCATAGTATTTAGAGATGGAAGAGAGGTCAGAGATCTTCTAGTCCAATCTCTTTATCTCAACAAAAGGGTTCTCCTATACCTGACTTCTTAGAAATGTTGCATTTCTCATTGGATTCAGGATTTTAGGGTACTAACTGGGACTGGAACCCAACTGGTGAATCTTTGTGTAGAACCAAAATATCTGAAAAGGGAAATGATTGTTGCAACATCAAGTGGCAATCATAAGTGACTTTCCCATGGCTTTTCAGTTGTCCTAGGGAGAGTATGTTCACCTACTCTAAACCCTGGCTTAGATACTCCTTTCTGTCCTATTTAGACAACATATGACATTCACTACCTGCAACTTACACCCCAGACTGGCTTGGCTCCAAACACAGTATTCACTGGGCATGATTTACTACTGCCTCTTTTTTCCTTTCACTTTTCATTTTCCTATGGGTTTTATTAAATGTTCCCTTGGCCCATGATGTGGAAAGGGCTTTGTTAATGTCCCCCATTCGCAAACTAACTGGAAATCAATCTATTGGGAGCCAAGTGGGACTTGCACAGTTGCCACAGTTGCCACAAAGGCCAGCTGCCTTCATAGCTGGCTGATGGCTGTTCACCCAGGACATCCTTGGTGCCTTGCCAAAAAAATCCCAGAAATATTCCATTTCAAAAACAACCCAATGGGCCCACTTGAAGAGACGCCTGGACAGATTCAGTTTACCATAATTTGGACAAAACAAACCATAAGGAGCCAGCTGGTCATAGTAGACACTTAAAAAAATGTTTGCTGACTGAACTGGCTGATGTTCCTTTTGCCCTAAGAAGCAGAAATAGGAAATGCTGCCTATGGCTGCTCAGCTCTTAATTTTCCCTGATCTAATGTTCAATAACACGGCTGATTCTAGGGTAAACTACCTAGAATGCAATAAGAAGGGGAGTTTGGTTGCAATGAAGTAACAAAAAATTCATATTGATTTTTATAGAAATATACATATATTAAGGGGCAGAAAATTCTTGCCACAGATGTATGTATGTGTATATGTATATATCCTTTTTGTTTGCATTTTGTCTTTATATCACACTCATTTCTGGGAAGGAGCTCTCCCCTCCCTACCTCTACCCCCAGACTGAACTCTCCCCTTGTGGTAAAGAAAAACAATTAAGAGAAAACATCTGATACAGTGACCCCATCTGAAAACATATGAAACATTCTATCCTGGTAGTTCCTGGTCTTTCTGCTGGAAGGAGTGAGGTTTCCTTTTTCATTCTCTAGGAACTTCACTGGCTTTTCAATTACTCAGAATACAAATTTCTCTTAGGGATTTTTTCCCCTCCTTTTTAATGTTACAGTTAAAGGAGAGTGGGGTTGGGGTTTTTTTGGTTCTATTTATTTCACTTTGCATCAGATCATATATATCTTCTCATGTTTCTCTAAATTCCTCATATTCATAATTTCTTAGAACACAAAACTATTCTTTTATATTCACATAGCTTTTTAGTCATTCTTCAGTTGATCAGTACCTACTTGGAGGTATTTAGTTGATCAGTCACATACATGTCACAATGAAAGCCCAAGGCAGCTAAATGGCCCAGTCAATAAGTATGGGGCTTCAAGTCAGGAAGACCTGAGTTCAAATCCAGCCCCTGACACCTAATAGCTGTGTGACCCTGGGCAAGTCACTTAACCTCAGTTTGTCTCAGGTTCCCCATCTGTAAAATGGGGATAACAGCACTTTCACAGGGTTGTTGTGAGGATCAATGAGATAACATTTGTATAGTGCTTAGAATAATGCCTAGGCACTTACATAAATGCTTATTCCCTCTCCCTCCTCCTTCTAGTAGACTAATACAAAGAGAGTACAATTCTTAAACGTTGCCTGAGATGCTCAAATACCATGGCCTGGCTTCTCTAGAGAACAGAGTTATCATCATTCCACCTAAGAACTGAATATGAAAAAGAATGTTCATCTAAAAAAGGGGGAAGCTACGGGGATATACTATGCTACAATCACATAGAGGGTGGATGCAGAGTGGTTGTGAGGGGAAGAGGGGTGCAGAGGCAAGACAGAAAGTGGAGTATTAAGGATAGAAAACTAGATTTGGAGACAGGAAGACCTGGGTTTATATTCTATCTCAGACACTTAATAGCTATATGACCCAAATAAGTCATATAACCTCTCTCACTGGTAAAATGGGGATGATGATCTACTTCCTAGGGTTGTTGTGGGAATAAAATAAGATAATGCATGTAAAGCACTTTGCAAACCTAAAAGTGCTATATAAATGTGCACGATTATTATTATCATCAACATCATAGAGGGATCAGGTTATACAGGTTTTTCTGGGGGACTGAGAAGACAATATCGACATGTAGCATGTATGTGGGAATGTGTGTTTCCCAGCTTTGCCATCTTAGGCTCTCTCTAGGCCTCAACATGATTAACTCTAAGATATGGGAGTTAGTTTAGATGATTGATGAGATCCCTTCCAGTTCTAACATGCTATAGCTACTTTTTAAAGTTCAAACTTTCTCTTTTATTAAGGTCTAGGCAAATATTATACAGACCAGGACTCAATAAAGAAAAACATATTCAAATAATGTTTTATCATTAGCATCTCCCGGTAAATGTGTACAATCAACTAGTACTGCCAATAAATTCTCAGGAAGACCATCCACAGGAGTTTATGCTTTGTCCAGGTCCAATTCCCCTGGAGCACAGATTCCCAGTTCATCTAGAGTTGGTCTAAGTTCCTTGATAACATAAGAGTAGATTTCCTTACGTGCTCCTGCTTTGTCCTTTACAACCTTTAGCATTTGAACTGCACTAACAAAATCATCTAGTCGTCTGCACACCCTCAAAATAGCACCGATGATTTCAGTTTCTGGAACCAGGTCATAGCCAACCAGTGTATTCATTCCTTTTCACAATTCCCAAGCTTCAAGATCTGGTTTGTTGAAGTATGTCACCCAATGAGTATTGACTTCCTCATCTGTCTCATGGGACCCATGGGAATAAAGAAAATTGATTAGATAGCTGCAGTGAGGTAAGTGAAGAAGAAGGGAGGGGAGGGGGATCAGAAAGAGGAAGGGTAGGGAGAGGAGGCTTCCTGGATTTTGAGAGTCCTGCTGTAGCCAAGATGGCACTGTAATGGAGAGTGGTGGTCAGTATAGTTATGGTGGAGAAAGGCTGACTGACCGACAGATGGATAGAACAACTAATCAGTCAAGACAAAGGTTAAGGAGTGAGAGCATGTGTTATGACTATTTATGACTAGGCATGAGAGATCATTCCACCAGAAAACTCACAAATTGCCACTACTCCTAATATTATTAGTGATACTAAATCCCCACAGAGTTGAACTCTTAGGACAATGTTTCTATGGTCTGAGACACTGGTAGGTAGGATATCCATAATACAAAATCTCTCTTAGGGCTCCAAATGTAGGGCATAGTATGAGATATTTCAGGAGAAACACATAGTTCGTTGAGTAGGGGAAAGAATGTGGGTTGAATCTGCTTTGAACATGCCCACGTAAACTTATGGGGCTTGGTTGCTGAATATGTTGAAGAGTAAGGTAAAGAGAAGCTTATTTCCCCTTCCTCTTTCTTCTGGGTTCATATTTCAGATCAGCCAGATCCTGTTCTAATTTTGGTCTAGGAAGAGGCTTTCCCCAATTTCACCACATTAACTAATTCAAATCAATTTCTCAAAAATTTATCTAGTATCTAATATGTAGAAGACTCTGCATGGCAGGAGGGACACTAAAACAAAACAAGACAAACATGCTACCCCTATAAGAACTAATGGTTTAAGAGCAAGGGGTCAGAGATGGGGTGGGAGATAAACACAAAAATAACAATGATAAAAGGTAGAATGTGATCAGAACAAAGGGATCTATGCAAAATCTTAAGGGAAATTCCAGGGAGGAGAAATCACTTTCAGCAGGGGCAGAGAGAAGGCACCCAAGCTGAGTCTTAAAAACAGGAAGAGATTGAACAAGTGGGGAAGAATCAAGGATGCCTCTGAGCTTTCGCCTATATTTCAGGCATGGACAGGAGAAAAAAGGGTGACTGCTTGGATGTAGAGGATGAAAGAGAAGGAAGGGTCAAAGATGACTCTGAGCTTTTAATTCTGCGTGACTGGGAGGATGGCAGTGCCTGCCATAGAAATAAAGGATCCAGAAGAAGGGCTAGGTTTGGGGAAGAAAATGATGGTAGACCCAGTCAGCATGGTTCTATGACTTACCTTTTAGGGTTCATTTGTTCAGGAAAAAGGGTGAAGAAGGTAGTTGGAGAAAGTTAGGCAGGACTGTAGGTCAGCTGGGTGGAAACAAGTGAAGATCAAGGGAACAAAAGATTTAAGGGTGGAAGAGAGAGGGCACTGTTGATATGGCCTACAATGGGTAAAGACTGTTTAGAGATGGAAAGGAGGCTGGAATAGAGCCAGTAGACTCAGGGATTGGGGGGAGGGGGTGTTGGTAAAGAGTAATTAGGGGACCATAGGTCAAAATGAGGGTAGAAGAGCAAATTTAGGAGGAGTAAAGAACTGGAAGGGGTGGAAAGGCAGGGCACTAAAATTCGAAAGTTGAAGATCTTGGAGGTTAAAAAAAGTTTTTAGTAATGGTGAAATTTAAGGTGTGAACACCCCAGTGAAAAGGAGTTGAGACATTTAAGCAAATGTCAGGACAACTTGTTAATGGATATTGTAATTTTCATGATGATGGAACACATCAATAGAAAGACTATCAGCCAGGGATCAAAGTCCTTGATAAAGGTAAGCATGTCCTAGAGGTCAACAGACAACAATGGCAAGGCTCAGTAGAGGATGGCATAGTTAGATGGTACAAATTTCAAAGGACAGGCTGTTGAGAGATGGTGGCAAAGCACAGGTCTAGAAATGGCAAGAGTGAGCAAGGAGTAGTGTAAGTACTTCATACACAGCCATATTTTCTTTCCTAGGCTTCAGTCAAGGGATGAAGCTGGAACACAGTCAGTGAGGAGAATTCCCCATGACATAGGCCTCCATGATACCAGCCAGCTGGCCTGTTTAGTTTGTTGTGGTAATGTCTCATTTAATAAGAGGCCAGAAACAAAAGGGAGGCCCTTAAAGGCACCAGGGTCTATTTTCAAAGCAGCAACCAAGAGGTAGCCAACAAACAAAGACCAGATGCAAGGGTTAAGATTAAAACATATGAAATTATTCATAACAGTTCTTTCTTAGGGATCAAAGAATTAGAAACTGAGGGTGTGCCCATCAATTGGAAAATGGTTATGATATATGAATTCCTGGAATACTACTGTGGTGTAAGAAATGATAATAGGGATAGTTTTAGAGAAATCTGGGAAGATTTACATGAACTGATGCAGAATGAAGTAAACAAGACCAGGAGAGCACTTAATATAATTAAAACAATATCGTAAAGACAAACAACTTTGAAAGACTCAGGAACTCCGGTCAACACAATGGCCAACAAACAGTTTCAGGGGACTCACAATGAACATACTACCTATCTCCTGACAGAGAGGCAATAGACTCATAATGCAGACTGAGACATATTTTATTTGGACAAGGTTAATGTGGGAATTTGTTTTGCTTTAACATCCATATTTGTTACTTTGTTTTTTCTTACTTTCTTAGTGGTGGTGGTGGCTGGAAGGTGGAGAGATAGGGAGAGAAGGCAGACTTTCACTGATTGAAAGGAATAAAATTAAATTTAAAAATAAGATGAGGTACAGATCACTATTGAGAGAGAAGTGGGTGCAAAGACCAAAACAGGAAGACATGGACTAACATTAGGTGAGAGTTTAAGTAACTTGATATCTAAAAAAAGTTTACTCATACAAGCCAATAAGTTTACTATTTGACTTGCTCCACTGGGTCACTATACCAGTGTCCATCTGGGGCTAACCCAATACCCCATCTTTTCTTCTGAATTAGTTTCAGCTGTGGACAGCTCCCTCTCCTAGATGTTCTGGCATGGGAAACAGCTAAGTTTGTGCAACACTGGAGACCCTAATTCCTGTGAGATAAGGGGAGAAAAAAGGAGCAGTCAACCAGGAGAGGATGTCCAAAGGTATGGAGTTCACAAAGGAAAGCCAGGTTTCAGTTAATTAAAAGTAAATGGAGTATAAAAGAAAGAGATATAGTCCAGGATAACCAACCTGTCAAGGCCTGGAGTCCCCATGATGCCATCACCATTTACTAAAAGGGATACTCTCTGGAAATATGGTAGCACCTAGCAGGAGGCCTGGGCATTTCTGACATTTCAATCAACTCTCCTCCTGAATGCACTCTTGTAATCAGTCTTGGATGTCCCAGTTATATATTGTATGTTATTAATCACAGATGCTTCTTTTACCCCCCTTTCCTCATGGAATGGGACTCTGAAGCATTCCTTACCATTGGAACCCTGGGCCTATCTGCTGAAATAAGCAAAATGTCATGGAAGGTTCCTTTCATATTTGTCTCCAGGCTTTCTTTGGTTGATCTCTGACTACAGAGGACTGTGTGCGTGAGGACACTGTTTATTAAAGCCTTTGTGCAATTTACAAATTGAAACAAATAATGGTGGAGACATTTGCAACTATGGAAAAAGCATGTTTACAAAGTGGAAGAAAACAGACTAAATAGGCTTAGATTACAGCAAATTTCTAACACGGCATGAAATGAACTCCACACAAGAACAGAAGGAGCAAATGGGCTGTTGAGTCATATTTGTTGCAGCAATTAGATCTTTTATACGGATCACCCACTCGGTGTGCCAGCCTTGGAAAATTGCATCTGCATGCAAGGCCTTCCTGGACACTCCTGAGAATCCTAGACAGGGAAAAACTTTTCCTGGGCTTCTGGTTTCACCTCTCAGGCCCACAGATAGCTTCTCCAGGGTCCCATCATCTTAGTTCAGTGTTAAATCATTCAAGCCCCAGGTGCTTCCCACACTTTCCTTTGGAAACTATTCCCTGTCTCAAACCTTTTACCATGAGGAAATAGGCAGCCTGAGTTACCCTGAAAGGAGGCCATGACAAACTCCAGCGTCTTATTAAAAGTTCTGTATCCAGAAACAGAAGAACAATATACACAATGACTAAAACAATAAAAGTGAAAAGAATACTAGAAAGGAGCCAAATTCTGAGTAATTGAAAAACCAATAATAGTCTTGGAAAAGGGATAATGAAATATACCTTCCTGAAGCAGAGAGGTGGGTGACTACGTGGGCACGGTTTTCATATGTTGTCAGACCCAGTCCTATATTTATTGGTTGTTTTTAGATGAGCTGTTTTCCTTTGTGACATGTTTCCCTTGTTTTATTTCAGGGTGGTGTGTGTATATGTGTGTGTGTATGTGTGTATGCATGTGTGTGTTTGTGTGTATGCATATGCGTGTGTGTATGCATCCATGCATGAGTGTGTAGAGGTGTGTGTAGAGATATCCAGAAATGACCGTGATATAACACTGAAAACCATCAATACAACTTATTTAGGGAAACAAACAAAAACTGAAATAAAAGCCCTATGTCAACTTTCAAATCTTCCACAAATAAGGAGAGGATAACTCCCAGTGTTGGAGGCTGAGTCTGCCTGATGTAGCTGAGCTTACTTTTAAATCTTTGGGGTTCGGGGAAGGGGAAGAATGTATTTTAGCCATTCAAATTCTCTCAATGTTGAGTCCCATTCCTAGCACTGAAATTGTGGCAAATTATCTTAATGCCTGAGGGCAACAATGAACCTACAATCCACACCAAAATTCTTCATTGCTAAGAAGGTTACTTTCCTGGCCCCCTGCCTTTACCTACCCCGCTTAGTGATCTCTCTCTCTCTCTCTCTCTCTCTCCCTCTCTCTCTCTCTCTCTCTCTCTCTCTCTCTCTCTCTCGTCCTCAACAAACACGTGACCTAAATATTTATATATACCTTGCATTTACTTATCTATATTTTGTGTTTGTCCACTAGAAGATAAGGTCCTTTAAGTCTGGACTTTTTTGTTACTATCCTTATATTCCCAGCACCTAGCACAGTGCTTTGCCCACAGTAGGCATTTAACAAATTGATTTGAATGATAAGGACTTGCTCTTTAAACAACAACCACACCATTACCCTGTTAATCTAGTGAATAACATAGGAGATCTGGCCGAGAACAAGACACAGGCTTAGTGAACACCATGGCACCATACGTTTCTATAATTTCAACTGGTTTTTGTACAAGAGTAATGCCTTGGATGGATGCATGATCTCATTCACACAGATACTCCCTGGTCCATCAGCATCCATCATAACCCCACCATGCTTTCTCATCCTATGCAACTCCTGTGCATGTCTTCTCATAAATTCTCCACAGAGCATCTACCCAGTGCTCGTGAGGACCTCCTAGTTATTTTAATAGCTCACAGGAACCAGTGCTACCCACTAGCCATCAATCTGTTTTCCTTCACTCTTGTTACCTAATTTACCTCCTTTTCTGGTCCATGTTATGTAAGGTCTTTTATGGTACTTATTAAACACAAGTCAATAACCAATGGAAAAACATATCAGACAGTGACTCCTATGAAAGATAAATACTGATAATAACATCATAAGTAACATCTTAAAGATAAAGGGTTTTTTGCTAATTAAATTCAATTTCATTCAACAAGGGTTTATTAAGCACCAACTATGTGCTAGGTACTATATACACTGTGGATAACAAAGACAAATGAAAAGGTCTCTGTCCTCAAAGATCTTATATTCTACTAAGGGGACATAATACATAAACAGACAAGTAAATACAAAGTAATTTCAGAGAGAAGAGAGCACTGACAATTGATGGCAAAGTTGAGTTTTACTTGGATCAATTATGGAAGCATATCTCATAGTCATAGTAGGAGAAAGCTTGACTTTATTTTTAAAAATAAATTGTTTTTGTTATCTATTTTTTCCTACATCAATACATTTCCTGGTTGATCCCTCTCCCCTAATGACAGAACTGTCACTTAAAACAAATTAAAAAAAAAAGCTCAGCAAAACTAACCGACTTATGAAAATGTCTGACATAAGCTACAGTGTTGTACATTCACAGCTCTCACCTCTGCAAAGAAAAGGAGGCAGCACATTTTTGTATCTCTTTTTTGGGGGCTGAGTTTTGTCCTTAAAGAGAGGCTATACTTTTAGTCTGCAAGAACAGGAGAGCCCCGAATGTATGGGACATCATCTTAAGTGATGTCTATAATAAGCTCCAATATACCCAGCACAGTATCAAATACACTTGGCAGTTTTTACTTGATGGAAGGAAATCTTGATAGGTTCCTACGGCAGGAGTTTGAAGTTTATTCCTATATTAAATGAGCTTGTTTTCACTAACCACAAAGTTTGGGCATGAATTGGCAATCCTTACTTAAAGTCAACATGAATTGTGGCCAAGGAGGCACAGTAGAAACCAGGCCTGCAGAAGCAGGATTTTGGTCTCAAATATCATCCAAGGAAAATTACCTTCATCTTTTTTTTCTCATAAGAATACTGATCCTTAAAAGAAAAAAAAAATCACCAAATCATAGGACTAAAACCTCTATGGGGCAAAAATTAATTGCCCTGCCTCAGGAAGGCCACACATAAACAGTCTAATTTGACAAATGTCTAGTGTATTCCAAGAGAAAGAGGCTTTACAATGGCCCCTGGTAACATGCAAGAGTCTAGTGGAAAAAGGAATGTTCTTGAAGTCAGAAGGCCTGGATGCAAGTGCTGGATGTACCACTTATAAGCCACATGACTTTGGGCAAGTCACTTAATTACTGTTTCCTCATTTGTAAAATGGAGAGGACTGCAATACCATACTTGAACAATCTCCCTCATGGGGTTAGTGCAAAGGATGAATTTTGCCAACTGTAAAGCAATATATAATGGTGAGTTATTACTGCAGGCTCATCGCTCCCAGAGTCAAGGTGCTCTTGCTGGGGCAACTGATGTGCATTAGCTCTTTTCATAGAAGGACAACTGCTTCTAACATAAATGCTAGTATACTGGAAGCCTGATCTTAAACATCCTCTTAGCTTTCTCTTTGCCAGCACAAATAACCTCAATTCCTTAAGCTATCCCTCCTGGATTCTATTTGCCAAGCCTTTAAACAACAACAACAACAACAAAAAAAAACCCTAGTGCTACTCACAATTTACATGATTTGAAAGCTGCATTTGCAATCAACATTAACCAAAAGACCCATGTGACAATGGCATGCCCTATATAAAAACAATCAATGTTTATATCCTACTAGAAGGTTTACAAAGTATTTTGTATGCACAGTCTCACTTGAGCCCCACTATCACCCTGTGAGTTAGGTGTTACTAGGATCATTTTATGGATGAAGAAACCGAATATCAGAGGTGTTAAGTTACTTGCCCAGGGTCTTACAGCTATTATTTCAGAGCCAGGATTTGAATTCAGATCTCACTCAACTCCAAGCCTAGAACCCTATCCACTACTCTATACTGTCTTTTTGCAAAGAGAGTCTAGTATGAGGTAATAGTCTAACACCAAAATGAGAGATGCTGAAAAGCCACAGACTGCCCATGACAAACTGAAATGTGGTCTGAGAGTCTCGGTCTGAGCATCACTACTCCAAGCAAGGAGCTGTGAACGATAATGAAATCTCTCCACTAGGAAGAGAGCCATTTCCCTGTTTCAGAGTAAAATCACTTGATTTAGTATCTAGGATTTTGAGACTTTAAAAGAGAAAACAAAACCTTTGCAGAAGAGAAAAAAACAACTCTCTTTCTTTCCTTAAAAAAAAAAAACCCGAATGTAATAACAGAAGAGTAATGAGGTTGGAAAACAGATGTGGACAAAAGAAAAGCTAAAGCTTCAGTGTGGCCCACACAATCTGGGAAGGAATGATAAAAAACTTTACAAGCTGTTTTGAGTCTTGAATAAAAAGAGTAATCAAGCAAGGCTGACTTATAAAGGGTCAGGGCACAGCATCCTGAAGCGGAGACTAAGCAGAACCCCATCTCCATAACTGTACCCTGGGATTCAAGGCTATTGGTGGTGGTTGGGGGGCAGGGGAGGGATTTTCCTGGGTAACAGTCCCTCCCAGTTCATTCCTGATTCAACCTTCAATAATCCCCATTGTCCCCCACCCCCACTGGCCATTCACTAATGGGCTGGCCTCCCTTAGTCTGGTTTCAGTCCTTGGCCCTTCCTATTATCTGACTGAGGCATTTCAGTCTCTTTCTGGGACTCAGAGGCAACACGTGTCAAACTGGATAAATGTGTTCAGTTCTGGTTTAGGAGAGTTGTCAACCCCCAAATGATTCCTCCCTGCCCCCTTTCCACCTTTTTTTCCTCCTGTGGACAACTGGAATCCATGTCGGAAAAGGAGTGCTAAGTGGGGTCTTTAATCCTTCCAAATAGAGCTTATTTGGCTTAAAACTGTCACAAAGCAGTCACACAAATCCAAGAGGAGAAATATTCAGAAACACGAACAGGGCCAATCCCCACAAAGATGATTTTTCTCTGTCCCTGTGGGCATCCTTTATGTTGATGATTTATGACACTCATGTCAGGCGCCCATCAGTTTACCATACCAGGCTACTCTGTACAAAGTAGATCCCAAAGTGGTACTGTGAGAAAGCAGTTTGCTGCCGCTGTTTGACTGAGCTTTCAAAAACTCCACCACTGAAGTAGGGCCAGCAGCTAATTTTATCCGTGAGTTCCAGGAGAGAGTAAAGCTGGTGGGAAGATTACAGAGTTCCTTGAAGCTCTGACAACAGGAAGAGAGTTGTCAGCCTTCTTGTCTCTCGCCCTAAATCCCAAGGGAAACAACAGTGGCAGGGCGTTTTATAACACATTCCCACTGTAAAAATTCAGAAAACATGAGGCCAGCTCACTTGTTTTCCATAGACCTTTGTGTCAGTGAAAACAGATGACCTTAAATTTATATTTTTAGCTGGACCTTTCAATTCCAGTTTCCTATGGTCTAGGAGTCTCCCAGGCTTTTTCTTGAAAAACTGTAGAGACTTCTAGTGTTCAAAAAGACAAGGCCTTGCTATACATTCTAGCGCGTTCTGTGAATTACTTGGGGGGGAAAGCCCATGCTGATTCCAAAGGCCCCTGGTGGCAAGGAGACTTCTATAAGGAGACCAGTCCAAAGTTACACAAAAAGCTACAGTAACATCTGGTCCCTGATATTCACCTCATACAAACTCATACAACCTAAAGGAGACAGCCTCAGAAGCCCTCTGAGAGCACAAAAGAAGATTAGCCAAAGAGAGAGAATACACATGGGATTCATGGAGAATTCAATCCAATTGAGCAACAAGTATTTACTAAGCACATGCTATGTGTCAGGCACTGGAGAGACAAAAAAAAAAATGCAACATACCCTGCCCTCTGGGAGATTGTAGTTACAACCTGCAAACAAATATATACATGATAGTCTGGAAAGGAAGAAAGAAAGAATACTAACAGCAAGCAGGATCCAGTGTGTCCCAGGTCAGCAAATGGACAGCTGCCAAGTCTAAGGATGGTGCCTGAGAAGAGAATACAGGTCTCCTCCTGTGAGGGGGCTATAAAAGATGGGAGGAAAAAGGGAGATTGCTCCCATGGCTGGAGAACTAAAATGGTTTACTTAACATTCTTTTGCTGATGGACTTGCTTTCCTGAGAGGCCAGTTCCTACAGTAGCCAGTCAGTAACTTAAGAAAGGCCCATGATTGAATTAGAGAACCTCAGTTTCTCCAGTATTTAAATAGATCCTCCAAACTTCTCAATTCCTATGGATAGAAGCTGGCAGCCAGAGTGCTATTAAAGTCAGAGCTGGAGTCTAAGAAGAGAGAACAAAGTACAAAACATACGGGAACACTGACCATAACTCTGGGTCATTAAGCTGGCTGAATTTCAGGGCTCTCAGATATCGTCAGTGCTTTCAAGAGGAAGATGATACTGTGGGCTGGATCTGTAGGAATCTGTCCATTCTTTTGTTCATATAGTTTCTTAAGATGACGAACTTAAATAACTGAAATGTTCATTAGATTCTTGACTGGTGGAAACTCTTATTTACATTCCTCAAAGATTTATTTAGATCTTGGTGAACAACTATTCTACATTTTTACACTGTTATGTCTTGTTTTATCTGTGAAAACCCCAGAACTGAACATGGTGCCTTATACATAGTAATGCCCTTTATCAATATTTTGTTGAAGTTAATGACAATCATTATTTAGGTGACATTTTATGTTCTGTTTGAAAACAACCACCACTACCACCACGCAGCTTTACTTCAATTTAATTAAACAAGCATCAGTTAAACATCTCCTATATGTTCCAGGTACTGTGCCAGGTGGTAGGGACATAAAGACAAAAATGGAAGTCTCTGGCCTCAAGGAGCTTATATTCTACTGGTCAGATATAATACGTATGCCGATAATTAAATACAAAATATACACAAAGTAATACAAGGCAATTTCAAGAGAGAGAGTGCACAAATCATACCATTACATATTATTTCTTAGAAATCTTACTGAATCGATATACAAAGTCCACATGCTTTATTTTTTTAAGGGCAAATTTTTCACAGTTTGCCCCTCATAGTGAGACATTTGTTCCCCAGTCTCTTTTGAAATATGAAAAGTTGACATAGATTTTCGGCGTTTGGTGCTTCTTCCCAGAAGCTACAGATGTCCTACAGAACACTGGCATTAAAGCAAGTAGTTTAGGAGGGAATGGCTGTGGTTATACAGTTCCTTTCGGTTTAAGAAAAAAAAAATCATCCTTTAATCAGAAACGAAATGAGAATCCCCAGAAGCTCAAGGCATCTTGAGCTCAACATCTGTCAGTCTAGAACAGATTTGTAAATTAAAATGGAGAAGTATGGTATAGCCCCATTTTAGGGCATTATACCTACAAAACCACATGTTGAGGTCACACTAGACATACAAGTATCTATTTAGAGATGAATGGGGTGGTTTTTCCTTATGAAAACATTAGGACTTATACTCAGCTTCCCAAATTTCAGAACTAGTGACAGTGCAATTTACATTTCTCTTCATACTCCTAAGTCTGACACTCTACCAGATGATCCCAAGGCAATTACAATGATTTGTTTATTTAGGGAATCATTGCCTGGAAGTGAAGTATTACCTGGGCATTAGGCTATTTCTTCATCCATCCACCCTCCCATTCACTCAAAAATTTACTGAGAAACTATTACATATCAGGCATCATACCAGGCATTGTGATAGAAACAAAAATGTGTAGGATACACTTCCTTCATTCCAAGGGTTTAGAATTTAATAGGTAAGAAGGGATAGTATACAAGTAGTCAACAAAACAAAATGGCATAGGCTATGTGTCACATGAATAATACTGTTTACAAATTTCCCAACTAGGGGGATATCAGAAAAAAGAATCATACAGAAGATGCCCAATCCACGTTAAATCATTTAACTTCTCCATTTCCTCATCTGTAAAATAGGGATAACAGTACTTACACTGCCTACTTCACAGATCCTGCAAAAGACCTTAGATGCGATCTATTCGAACCCCTTCATTGTATAGATGAGGAAACTGAGGCTGAGAGACATTAAATGACTTGTCATGGTCACAACAGTTTCAAAGACAAAAAGATGTGGCCATCAGCCTTGAACAAAAAGTCCAGGCTACTGCCAAAGATGGCAAAATAGCCTATTTTTGGACTCTCAGGTATATATCATGAGGAAAGCACCCAGTGTGTTATGTTACAACAATAATAAATCACATCTCACATTTATAGAGAGTTTTACAGTTTACAAAAAGATTGTTCTTGCAGCCCAGTGATGTGAGCAGTACCTATCTCCATTTTTCAGAGGGGGGAGACCTGCGCAGAGTCACACAGCTTCAAAGTGCCAGAGCTAGGATTGAACCCGGATCATCAGATTCTAGATTTAGAATTAGAAAGAACTTGAGAGATTTAGTCCAATTCTAGTGTAGAAGGGTTAAGTGACTTGTCCAAGTGACTTGTCATACAAATAGTAAAGAGCAGAGCTGGTCTCCAATCCTATAGTTGAGACCTCAGTTTCCTCAACTATAAAAGAGAGGATTGCATTAGATGATCTCCAAGGTGCCCCTAGTTCTAGCTCCATGACTCTGACTTGTACAGCTTTATAGATAAACCTGGCACCTCACTGGCAAGAAGGAAGCTAAGCTAAAACTAGATAGGATATCAGCCTGCTCCTCCCAGGATAAGTAGAGCTGCAAGTGGAACATACTCACTAAGAGGGAATGGTATGAACAGGACATATGGCACCAAGGAGAAACCATTAAAATATAAGCTCCTTAAGAGCAAAGACTATCTATCTTTCCCTCCCCTACCCTGTATTTGTGTATACCCAGCACTTAGTAAAGTGCCTGGCACATAGTAGGGACTTAACATATGTTTTGTTTGATTGACAAACCAGAGCCAGTGCAGTGCAACTAAGTTTGTGAACAAGGAAGGCCTCAGGCGGCCAGATCCTACTCTGGGAGAGAGGGTCAAAGTGGGTCATTTCTCATCACCCAAGTGAAGGATCAAATCAATATCAAAAGGCTTGGCAGGGAGACAAAAATCAAGCTTCCAACTTTGTTATTATCATGGCACAGCCTCCCCATTTGTATGTTTATTAGGTGCTGGTTATTGAATATTTAGAAGGCAGGCTCCTGCTCTGAATTGCTCAGAGAAAGGCCACAAAAGGACCCTTCCCATTAGCAGCTACTTCAGTGACTCTCAGTTCCCAAGTCCTGTACACAGTGTACTTATTGGTACCTTCAAATAAAAGAGGGCATGGAAGAACGGGGAGTTCTCTGGTGAATACTGTCACACTCAATCCAGCTATAACACTTGGGCCAAACATATCAGAGGGACATAGAATCCCAGCTCCTCTCAGATTACAGCACTCACATCCACACTATGAGGGCCAGGATGCATCCACCCCTGTGACAGGGAAGGACAGCAAGACTCATGGATTCTGGGAATATTCCGCAAGCCCCTGAGCACAAGTATTTTGACAAAGGTTCACCTGATGTTTTCCAAGCTCAGCATGCCCATGAAAAATGAAGCGGAGAGGGTCTAAATTAAAGGAGCGCTAAACTTTGGTGGCCAAAGATGAATGCAGAAACTAAAGAAGGTGGAGTCTAGAGGTCTCCCTGAAGGTTAGGAGAAACTCTGGAACACGGACCAAGGTTCTGCCTCTGATTTGTTAGGGGACCTGCAGGCAGGCCTTGACTATTCAGCTTTAGTTCTGCAGTCTGTCCAATTAAGATTAAATTTCTGATGGTAAAGAGTATCAACGAAGGGAAACAATCAGATTCTTCTATCATCAGACATAGAGGTGGAGATGCGAATAGGAGTATGTGTCCCAAACATTCTTGGCTCTAGGTTTTAAATATCAGTAAGACATCAGGTTTTCTTTCTAAGACAAATCTGAGTTGTTTGGAAATTTGTGATGATGCCTTTATAACTTATTAGATGACTGAAACCAGAGTGACCCTTTCAGAACAGGAGGGTACTGGAAAAAAGGAAAGCAGAATATTGGGACTTGAGTGACTGCTGTTGGTTTCAATGGAACCAGAAAATATCAGAGTTCATAACTGTAAAATGGGAGAAATAAAAAATGTTTTCAATGACCTATTCTGGCTTGGGATTGGATTAAAAAAAAAACAACAACAACATGAAAGACTTCTCCAGCAACCAGATACTGTACTTACCTGCTAGTTAAAGCAGTATAGTTAAAAAAAAATCCTAATCTTAGAGATTACTTGATGAAACATGTCAAAAAGACATGCCACAAGGGAAAGGGAGATAAAGACCTCAAAAAGAGAGAAATGGAGACACTGGCTAAGAAAGAACTTTCCTAAACTAACAATAACCCATATTTCCTAAACTAACATGGATTTACATTAAGCAGAGATACATACTAGTCATGTGACCTCAAGCAACTTGAAATGCCATAAAAAAAAGTGAAGTCAGTCTGGTACAGAGTGGAAGTACTGTGGGAGGCTTCAAAGGGCACTGTTCTGGGTTATGGGGCAGCAATACGATAGGGTTAAATCTCTCCGGTTTCCCTTCACAGACGGTCTTTAAGTAAAAACACTAAATTTTTATGGGGTAAGTACTCTCCAATACCTAAGAGAGGGGAGACTGGCTCTCTTGAGATTTTTCTCCAGGGTCGTTGGTATGCTGGCTGGGGATACTCAAGACCCCCTAAATGGAGTTTTAAAGAGTGCCATGCCAAGTCTATTACACAAGAAAAGTCCAAAGTTCTGGGCTTTGCATGTGTCATCTAAAAGATTTTCCTCCTTTTCCCCCCTACTTCTGAATGATCAAGCCATATATGCAAGAAAGTTATCTTCTCTGAAGGAATCTGATGGTGGGGTTCTATGGCAGTACTGCCTAAAGGTTTGGGTGACTCATCCCATCCACTCTTCCAATCTTTCTTCGACGCTGGGTCTGACACAGCCAGTCTCACCAGCCTAATGCTACCATTCTCTCTTTTAGGACAAACTCCAGAGAGGCTCCAATGTAGAAAGAAATCTAAATTGTTCTAGAATCAGAAATTCAGGGACTTCATTTCTGTCTAATTTCCACACTGCAGGGAATAACCCCAATAAAGGCCACAACAGGGCTGCCTAAGAGGGGGAAGGCAGTGCTCTGGTGTAGTAGGAAGAAGCTCATGGAAAAACAGAAAGAGTATTGGATGGGGATGGAAAAGAATCAAATGCTAATCCCAGCTCCATCCCTAATTCTCTTTATGACCTTAAACAATCTTCTTTGGGTCTCATCTTCTTCCTCTCTAAAACAAGAGGGTTCACAGGGTTATAGATTTAGAACTGGAAGGAACCTTTAGAGGTTACCACACAAGCCCCTCATTATACCGATGAGGCCTGGGGGGAGGGGGCAGTGACTTGTCCAAAGTTACAGTTAGTAAGCATCTGAGGTGAGATCTGACCTCGGGTCTTCTAGAGCTTTGTCCACTATGCTAAACTAGGGGGACTGTATGGGTTTTAAGTCTCTTTTGGCTTTTATTTTCTAAAGTTCTACCAAGGCAAATGGACTCCACAAATGTTCGATTCCCAGGCTTTTTATTTTTTTTTTTAAGCCCTTCATTTCTATTTTAAAAAATTCGCATGTTCCCGTGGCCCCAGAATGCCTGCCTCCAGCCCTCTGGAGCCCTGGGTTATGTGAAAACGGCTGTGCCAAGCTGGCCGGTGGGCGGGGCTCCAGTCCTCAGGCTGACTTGTGACATGTTCCTGACGTACTGTGTGGTCAAGGAGCTGGGACTGGAGGGGCTGAACTCGGGCCAAGCCTTGCACTTCAGTTTCCTGACCTGGCAGCCATTCAGAGAGACCCTGCTAAGTGCTATTTCCTAAATACACTCGCTTTTCATAACAATCTTACCACATTGCTTTCCTTTACAAGCGCTCTTAAAAAGGGAACTGGCCTCCTTCTGGTTAATCTACCCAGACTGCATTTGGAAGCCATCAGAAACTGAACTCTAAACAAAACGTTAATAATGTGTTGTAATCTGCCCTCGACGTTGCAGATGAAAAGAAAATGTTTTATAGTTTTGGAGCATACGTTTTAATTGCCTTTTAAGACCACGTATACTTTTAAGACTTGCTGTTATAAACCTGCAGTATCTGTTTCGTGATAACTGTTGAGTGATCTCAGCTATTTTTATTAGTTTCTTCTCCCCCTCTTATTCTTCTCTCCTTTCTCTTAAAATGCCACCCTTATAAGGCTCCTTCAGATCATGCCTGATATAAGGCTTCCAGGCTCAGGGTCTTCATTATAAACAGTTTCTTTACAACCTTCACCTCACTATAAAACACTTGTTTCTGAAAATGAGTTCTATAAACAAAGATGGAGTGGGCGGCTTTGTCTGACAACCCAATGGGACTGAGAACTTGGCAGTAAAGCTTTTTTTTTTTTTTTAAAGTAGGGCTGGATGACCTCAGGAAACCTGAGGCTCTTGCTACTTTTCTCAATTGTAGATATATTAGCCATCATGCCAAAGGTCCCAGAGAGCAGAGTCTTAGACACACCAGAATTCAGGTCTTGTTTAGCAAATCCATTAGCATTAGGCCTTGTGCTAGCAGTGGGGTTGGACTATATCAATCCAACAGATTGAGCCAGTCCTTGGAATGCCAAGTTAGTCAGCATAGCAACTATGGGCTAAGGAACCACTCCTATTCCTGCCTTTTACCTCTGCAAATGGCATATAACACTGATTCTTCCTGACCTGGGCCAGTGACAAAAGAGAAGCAATCTGATGCTCTCCAAACTTTTTTGATATTGTAACCCTATCAATAAAACTTATCTGACATATACTCTTAGCATTTTTTCTATTTATAAATTATATAGCATGTGACCCTGGGCAAATCACTTAGCTTCTCAGTGCTCTAGGCATCTCTCTAAGATTTTGAGTTTTGGGGAAGATGCCAGACTACATTTGCTAAACTAGGGAGTTTTCTGTATCAATGAAATCACAGATTCAGCCTCATTATAAAACTTAGAAAAAAATAAGATAAAGATGAAATAATATTTTTGAGAATATTTTATTTATTAAATGCAGAGAACCCATTTACTATTATTAATGCTACTTTTAGAGACATCATGATTATTGAATATGTTTCAAGAATTTTGAGGATCTCGATTTAACATTGTGATAGAGGTCTACCTGGGATCGAAAAAAAAAATTATTATCATGATTTAGTAAGCATTGCCAATGATGTACTTCTTCCATTTGGATAGATCTTTCTTTGGGAGGTATTTTATCAATACAGCCTTTCTAAATAAGTAGTGAATTACATTGAACTATGGCTATGCTTACTAAATCATGATAATATTTTTTCAATCCCATCCACAAATTATAAAACAAATTACTGTTGTAATTCAGCTAATAAATTTCTATCTTCCCTGATGTCAATCAGTTCTTCCTGTGAAATGTGAAAGCGCTGAATTTTTTACATTTGTAACAAGCTGACTCCAAAGCCCACTAATTCTTCATTTGGAAGATTTTTAAACAGGTTAGCAATTTCTGTTTTCCAGTTTCTAAAGTGCAGATAAAAGAGTTTTTGTATGTAGGCAATACATTTACATGGTTTTTCGCAACCCAGAGAGAGGAAAGTAAGTGTTCAGAAAAAGAAGTAGTGAACAGTGTTAAATGCTGTAGAGGTCAACATGGATGGGGATTGAGAAATGCCCATCAGATGAATCAATTCAGAGCTCATTGGTAACTGTGAAGGGCAGCATGGCATAGGGGTTAATGAACCTGGGTTCAAGTCCTGTTTCTGAAACATACTGGCTGTGCGATCCTGGATAACTCAATCTTTTCAGTGCTCTAGGAGACACTCTGACTTTCAGTTGTAGAGAAGTCCATAACCTACATTAGGAAAGGGAGTTCCCTGGTCTAGAAGTTCTCCAGTCTCTGTCTATGTCTTAATGACTTCAAAGAGAATCATTTCAGTTGAGTGATGAGTAAAAGACAACAAAGAGGCTAGGAATCTGGGAGGCTTGGAAGGATGGTGGCATACTAAACAGGAACAGTTAAGTTCAGAAGAACGGTAGGTTTTGCTGCACATCATACCTCATCCATGCCTGCTCATTCTGTGCTTCTCTTTCTTTAGCACAGAGCCCCAGAGTGGAGAGTCTGTCCGTTGGCTGGAGGCAGCCAATGGGTGACCTGAGATACAGAGAGAGGAGGCCTGGGGAATTTTGCCTTCATAGTTGCCGTGAGTGTGTGGGTTTCAGATTACAACCATTCTGAGAAGCCAAGCTGAGTGCAGTCATGGAAGGTCAGTGGTAAGAATGGGAATAGTGAGGTAGAACAGAGGTAGAATGGATGAAGGGAGAAGCAAGTCTATGTTGGAAACAAGCCCACAATCTCGACTCATCTTCCCACTCTCCAGCTGTTTGATCACATATTTCTTGAGATTGGGCTTTGGTCCCCACTTTGGAAACCAGCGTTATAGGTAGTCAAGTTCAATTCATCCAACAAGCTTCTACTATATGCCAGGCACTGTGCCAGGGCATACAAAGACAAAAAAAGAAATAGTTCTCTCCTTTAAAAAGCTTATATTCAACTGGGGAGATGCAATACAGGATCATAAAGCCGGAAGGTACCTGAGGCTAACATCTTCATTCCTACCGATGAAGAAACAGAGGTCAATATAAGTTAGGCACACAGGTCAGAGGTAGGATTGTGCATCCAGGTTCTCTGACTCTAGAATCAATGCTTCTTCCATGATACCCTATTGACTCACACAGGTAACTATAAACAAAGTTATATAAAGTAGTTTTCTACAGGGAGGGAACACTATAAATATTGATGGGATCAAGAAAGGACTCAGAATAACAATAGCTGACATTTATATTGCACTTGCTATGTGTGAGGCACTGTACAAAGCCTATTTGATCCTCACAACAACCCTGGCAGGTAGGTGCTATTATTGCCCCAATTTTACAGCTGAGGAAAATGAGGCAAACAGAGGTTAAGTGACTTGCCCAGGGTCTCACAGCTAGTAAGCATCTATGGTTAGATAAACTCCTGACTCTAGGCCTAATCATCTATCTACTGTGCCACCTAGCTCACCCAACTCTTCTAGGAGGTGGCACCTGAGCTGTATCTTTTAAATGCTTTTCACTGTTATGGAAAAGTAGTGCGGGGGCGGGGGGGAAGCAGTGTTAATATATGATTCATAAACAGTAAGGAAACCTTAGAGCCCATAGGCCATTTACTGGGTCACAAGGTGGTCCACTGATTTCACTTGTTTATTGCTCCCACTGGCATATAGCATCACAAAGGACCAGACACAGAAGTAGTTCCCTCTTACAGAAAATTTCTGTTTAGCCAAAGAATGTCTTCCATATTTACTTCTATAGCAGTATCAGGGAAACACTGGTGGTGTAGCATTGGAAAAAAAAAGATAGGCATACTCCACACGTGTTATCACAACCAATGTCATTTTGCAATAGTGTCTTTAATATGTTGTAACTCATCCCTACATCCTAACAGAATTTCCTATGACAGAAATCCTATGCAAGACTGGCCCCTTGTACCCTCATTGTGGGGAACAACCTTGGGAGCCTTTAATTCTCAGGTCAATCAGTATACAGCAGAGAATAATAGCTTACATTTAAAAAATATTTTATAGTTTATAAAGCATCAAACAACTCTGAGATAGGTAGTACAAGTGTTACATTTTAGTGCTTTTTACAAATGAAGAAAGGGTTAAGTGTTTCATGCAGGGTAATTTATGTAATTAGTTATCAAACACAGTCTTGAAGCTAAGTCATTCCATTCTGAATGGTCCTCTCCATGACACCATACTGGTAATTACAGGGTGGTGCCTGGTTAACGCTTTTTACTATTCTCCCTTTCCCCCTGCCTTGCACAAATTTCTGTGTGAGGAGAACTTAATTAAGTTGATATCTTCCCTTTTCAGGGGCTAAGGAGGAGGTATGGGGAAAAGGACAAAGTTGTGAGGCTATAAAGAGGCTGCAAGTGCATCTGGCAGAGTCCTAATGGACCCCCAGTAGAGGAACTTGGGGCAGCATACATGGGGTATTTACATGGGTTTATCTCCCCTGGTGCCCTTGCCCCATAGTAGAGGTGAGAAACTGCCTATGATGGGCGGGGGCTGGGGAAGGGAGAGTTGGTAGAATCATTGGATTTAGGGACCTTAGGTCATCTAGCTCAGTCTCCTCAGTTTATAGATGAGGAAACCGACCCAGAGTCACAAAGATAGCAAATAGCAGAGTGGGGATTTGGACCCAGATTTACTGACTCCAATTCTAGTGCTCTTTTCAGAACACCATGTTGCTTCCCTATCGCCCTTATAAAGATTTTACAACCTCCAGTCTTTGAGATGATCTATTTTAGGCTTTATTAGTTCAAATTTTGGCCACCCAGGAACATAGCTTCCTACAATAGAACTAGCTGCCCCTTGTATTGCTGTTTCACCTAATGCGTATCACATGGAGCTAATTCATGATGTTTGGCGAGATATCCTTATACTCTTTAGTCTTACAAACTGGGAGGCACTGTTCTTTGAATTTCGGTTTCTTCTTAGAGATAATTATTTTTCTTACTCCAGCCATTAATTAAATTGTTTCCTGTGATGTCTCTGGCACCTCCCTAATACTTTCATGTCCTGCTGGACATTACAGTTTGACACAGTGCAGAACTGTCTTCAGTTAGAACTAGAGTTTTTGATGAAATTTTTCATGAAGAGCAGCCACTTCTTCAACTCTGCCCCCACTATGCATTTAGAAAATGTCCCACAGCAAGTTTCTTATGGGGTATCAGAATTCACACACAGTAAGTGAACTTACTTCCTTTACACATCCTTTCTGTCTTCAGAACAATCAGGGCTTGTATTTTAAAACAGGATTTCTCTCTCAGTTATGTCTCCCCAACTTTACCCACTAACCTCACAGTTTAATAGGTTTTCACACCATACATGTGATAGGAAAGACAAATGGACTGGGAAAACTGGGGTCATACATTATTTGAACTTAGTAAGACAGTAAGGAAGCAAAGTAAGGAAGCAAAAATTTTCCATCTACTCGTGGGTGCAGACTTCACTGAAGCCTTGCCCACACTCAAGGAAAATACTCTGGTATCCTGGAATTTTCTAATACAAATCTGAGTAGTGATTTTATAAGCTTTCTTTGAGTCTTACACCTGTGACTATCATTTGGAGGGGCAATCTCTGGGCAACTCTGCTTAGCTCACATCTGGGATAGAATGCAGCAGCTTGGCATCTCTGGGTAAATGGACAGATCGCCATGTTTTCCACATGAAATCTATTTTTCAAAAGCCTTTATCTTATCTTCACACTACCACACTCCATGATAGGATCCAAAAGACACAGACTCTCTGGTTCTGGGCAAAATAAAGAGTTTTTTTTTTGGGGGGGGGGATGATTGCCCTAAGAATATCACGCATTAAATGCATTTACTTCCTAGGACTAGAGGCAGGCTAGTGACATACTACTAGCAGTAGAAATTCCAATGTTTTGCAACCACTTCTTCAAAATAACTTTTTATGGGGTACACTTAGAGAACTCTGAAATTAAGACAATATTCTTTAAATAACTAGGCAAACTTCCTGTGCTGGTGTTCTTAAACTTTTCATAAAGTTGTATCTTTGGAAGATGGTCCTACATGGAGACTCAGAGCATGCCTTTTTGCTGCCGAAATTTTCCCCTTTAAAATTTTAGTGATATGTAGTTATTGGGTGTACTTCCTGACCTTTTGTACTAGCAGCTGAGCCTGTAGGGGATTCAGGCTAATTTTTCTCATCCTAATTTATGAAGGACTCAATTCTGGGGCACTGACATGTGGAGCCCTAAGCTAAAAGCATGGCTTAGGTCAAATCAACTTGAAAAAAAAAAGGATATTCTTTGTAGTTATCACTTTAGTGATCTCATTTCAGTCTCTTCTGTTGAGGAAGGTAATCCAGATAATACCAAAATGGAGTATCAGTGATAAGCCGTGTATTCTTCCAAGACAACCCTTTAAAAATGGGTTGTGCAGACCATTATGGATCAGGAGATGATTAAATGAATATAAGTTTGGAGTCTCCAAAGATGAAGCAATCAGGGTCTATCACATAGAAAGGTGGATAAATCTGGATAAATGTCCATGATGCCATCCTATTAGAAAGAGCACTCTGATATTTAAGCCACTGACCAGTCATTAGGTTCCCATATTAAATGTGTTGTAGAAATACCACTGGTTAGGAGTCAGATCTAAGTTTGCTATGTGGTATCTGGGTGACTTTGGGCAAGTTTCTTAGTCTTTCTAAGCTTCAGTTCTTTATCTGTAAAAATGAAAGTGCTGTACTAGGTCACAGCTAAGGTCTTTCTCAGACCTAAATCCCATGATTCACCACTATCTTTATAAAACCTGTTACCTTGATAGGCCCTCCCTTCTCTAGGGGAGTCTGAACCTGTAGATTTCTATTTGTCCTCTTGATGGACTGGGAAGCAGAGACAAAGGGAAAATGACTGTAATCTAGCTGAAAGGAAGCAGACATAACAACAATAATATCTAGAGTAGGGACAGCTGAGGGGAGAAGTTCTCTGAGCTTAATTTCCTTTGATTCGCAGGTCCAGAGACCTCATTCAGAGGAATTCACTGACCTTGAATTCCCATCAGACTCCATCTGGCAGCAGGGTGGTTGTGTTCTTAGGCATGGACTCTCACTGAGACGAGAGTCTGAGAGCCAGAGGAGTTCAGAAGACAGACAGAACAGAACACAGGTGTGTCAGTATAAGAGAAAGTAATGAGCTAGGGGCTGCGGCTGGCATGAGTGAGCGAGAGGACAAAAGGGACTGTTACGGTGACTAAACCCAAGCAAAATCCTGATGACTCCATGGAGCAAGCTAAAGCAAATGTCTACACTGCAGGCTTCTGCAAACTCTCATATCAACTGCCAGGAGTAGAAAAAGATATGGAGACATGATGCCAAGACAAGAAGTTTTCTACTTGCTACACAAGCCAGATGCCACTGGTCTAAACCCTTTCCTACCAGTGTACAAATCCATAGGAGACTGTATTCTCTTGTAATGGGTGAGAGAAATATTTCCAATCCTTGGCTTTTCCCTGTTACTCACTTTGCAAATTTGTCTCAATTAAATACTTTGCTACATGATTTATGGTTCCTGTCTGGTATGTAAGTAGAGTAGACACTGGGTAACTAGACCTGAGATTCTGTAGCAGTATCCATGCTGTTCTATGATAGGAGTTAGATCCATATTGGTATAATTAAGATTAACCCAAATATTCTATATAGAACCCAAATAATATATGATTACAGAGCTGAGTAGGATATAATATAGCATCATTATCACCACCATTATTATCATTATCATCACCATAGCTGAATTTATATGACATTTTAATGTTTGTGAAGTACCTTATGTAACATCTCATTGAAGCCTCATGACAATCCTATTTGGTATATACTATAGGTATATCATTACTATTTTGCAAGTAAGGAAACTGAGGCTTGTAGAGATTAAATGCCTATGGTTCCATAGCTAGCAAATATGGGAAGCAGGAATTAAAGCCTGGCTTTCCTGATGCCAAGTCCACAACATTCTTTTTGCCATTCTATACTGCCTCTCAATTATCCTCAAATTTAATATATTTTTGATTGAGGACAAGGTTATGGGATTGGGAGAATGACCTCTGTAGCCTCTCTGGGGGAAGAGTTTTCAACTCACACTCAGAAGAAAATCCCACCTTAACATTTCTGGACCAAAGAGGTTCAGAAAAATTCCACATCCTAACTAAACTTTGGAAGGGTTAGCAGTTTTTCCCCTTGCTAACCATCACCTGGTGGAAAAATGTGCATTACATAGTGACATTCTTTTCTATTCTGAAATGTGTGAATAGCACATTGTAATTGGGAACAAAGCATGGTTACTCTTCCAATGCCATTTTCTTTGGGAAAATCAAAGTGGGTGAATTATGAACTCTGATTAAAGTGTACTTCTGTTTCCAGATTCTGAGGTCTGAAACGTGAAATCCATAGGATGCAAACAAGGTACCTCATAGTGGAGACTATGAGAAAACCAGCCTTATTGTTCAACATATCTAAGATAATGCACCACTCCTCAGGTACAGAGCCTGGAGTTCTTGATGTTGAACTGCTCAATAAAGTTTTACTGGTTAGGCCCCAAAGGAGAAACATCTGCTCTAGTCAAGAACAGCTGTGGTCATGCAACAAAGCAACTGGCACATGGTCAGCTTTGCATTCATTGGTAGGTAGTACTGTGGTCACCAGTAATTATCCTACAGAGTTTTGTGGGAGTCAAAGATGATAGAAAGGACAAAGGACATTCTATTTCATGGACACCTCTTTATCTCCTAAGAGTAAATCATAACATGTTGAGCAAAACTCAGAAGTCCAACACCATTCTTTTTACTCATGGCTGATATTTCTGACTTAAAGACAAGAATTTCAAACAATATCTGCCTGAAAAGTGACTTCTCCACTTACTAATTTTGATTGAACAGTTCCTGCAGGTTTTATTAGTGTTTCCTTCAACAAGACAGAAAGATTATAAGGCAGTGTGGAAGAGAAAATCTGAAAATTATATTTAGCGAATCTATAAATGGTAGATCCAGGGATATTTTGGAATCAGCTTGAACTAGCTTGGTAGAGCCAACTGTTAAATTTTCAGTGTGAGCATTTGTTGTTGTTGTTTGGTCATTTCAGTTGTGTCTAACTCTCCATGACCCCATTTAGGGTTTTCTTGGCAAAGATACTGGAGTGGCTTGCTATTTCCTTCTTTAGCTCATTTTAAAGGTGAGGAAACTGAGGCAAGCAGGGTTAAACGACTTTCCCAAGTCACACAGAAAGTGTCTGAGGCCAAATTTGAACTCAGGAAGATGAGTCTTCCTCACTCCAGGCCCAGAACTATCCACTCTGCCACCTAGCTGCCCAAGTGTGAGCATTTACACTTCAAAAATAGCAAATGCAACAAATCGGGCTTGATTTATAGTTTTGTTGATTGTCTAGCTTGAGAAAGTGCTGGAGGAAATATTAGTAATCAAAATTAAACTGAAAATGTGTCATTTTTTCCAAGAAGGCCAACTGCTAAACATTTACCAGTACACCACTGACTACAAACCTCATCTTTATCAAATTTGCATATTATTTTAGAAACTAACTAATGCTGTTGTGACTGAAGACTGGAGCACAAAGACAAACCAGTTCCACATATTCAGCTGTGCTCACTTTTCATGGAATGATGAATGTCAGAAAGCAGCAGTTAAATTAAAATATACTGTACTTAAAAAATTAAACACTTGGGAAATAACCTCTTGAGCCACTGGAAAATGACAAAGTCTAAGGCATTTCAATCAAGTTAATTTCAGTACCAAAGCAATGCATTTTTTCCCACCAGAAACCATATGAGAAAACAAATTAAACAAAATGGGCCATGGAATGAATAGCTAACTTCAGGCACAAATCTAGCTTTCTGATTACCTGTCAATTAGGTCAGTCTACAAAACAAAGTCTAAGACAGTCAGGTTCATTTTAAAATAAGAGTCTGTGGTGGAATGGTTGATATTTATACTGAAATGAAAGCACGATCTAGATTACAAACAAATAGGTAACTTTTTCCTCATATGAATCAAAAGACTGAAGATAGCAGGGTGGGGTAGAAGGAGTATTGAATTTGTAATCAGGAAACCTAGATTCCAATCTCAACTCTGCCACTAAAGAGATACGTGATGTTGGCTACTTTCTCTTTTGGGATTTATACAGCTTCTGTATAAATGGAATTATTTCTGTCTCTAATAATCTATGATCTTATAAAGACTAGGCTTTGAACTCTACAGAGATATCCCTACAGCCCTGATGGCATCTGTGCCAGGCAGTCAAAAGTGCCTAATTTATACTTTGTTTTGGTGACAACAATGAAAAAGAAGCACCAGAAGTTAAACCAACAAAGCCGGGAACCTCATCTCCTCCCAAGGCGGTGACTTAGAATACATCACCTAAAGATTGTGAATGTCATGAGACCTTCAGTAACCCAGATTTTGGGATACACAATTTGAAACCAGAAATCAAATTCAATTGATGCCAGATTGTTTGAAGTGATTTTTATGTACTCCAAATAAGCAGTTTTATAGTGATAAGATATCCACTAAAAATCAAACAAAACTAAACACAGCCAAAAATCTCTGTTTATTACATGGCATCTGGAAGTATTAACATTGAGACCTGACACTATTAATGCAGGATCTGTACACTGTCCTCTTAAAATACCTCAAACTATCTTTAAACAGTATGGGTCAAATGAGACTGGTGAGGAACATGGGCATTGTGGGTAGCATAAGTTTTAACAATAAAATTAAAAAAAAAACTGTCCTAACTTTATCTAAATTGCTCTTGCATGATGATATTTCTGGACTTTGTTAGGGCTATTAGTAATACTGAAATACATTTTTTCACATCAACATCAATATTTTTATCCTACAAGCATACAGTATGTTAGCAACTTAAAATTCATATAGCATTGTGATTTAAAGACAGTTAGAGATGATTACTTTCTCCCCAAAACCTCTAGCAGTCTTCTCCCAAATATGTTTATTTCTAGCTGGGAGACAGGTGGTAAACTTATATACATAAAAAGTTTAAGGTGTGTCAGTTTACAAATGAGGAAACTAAGACCCAAAGAGGCTTACTTTTGGGAGGGAAAACATCTTTAGGCTGTTTTCAACTATCGATTTAGTGGTGATTAATAGACAGCAAATTTCACCACCTTAGAAAGTATAATAGTGTGACAGATTATTGCTTTATGTTTTAAGTATTTGTTATGAGATTCTTGTTTGTTTTTGTTTTAAGGCCCTGGGTAAGGGAAACATGAAGCAAAAGAAGAGTGACTGAAAGGAGTAGGAAAGCATGGTAACAGTTAGCCCACTCCACAATTTTGTCCAGGGCCAGCAATGACTTAATGGAGTTTCCCTATTCTGCAAAGGGAAATCTTGGCGATGTATCTTAGGAGACTCTGGAGACTAGCAGGCTAATTATGGTGAACGGAAAAATGCAAACAGTTCTTGTCCCTGCAGAACAGAATGGAATTGTTCCTTTTAAAGTCTAGCAAACATCTACTATTCACTGATCTCTCTGATAGGGCTCCCCATCCAGCCATCAACCCAGGACATCTTGCCCTGCTTCTCTCAACTTGGAACAGTTCAGAAATCATGTCCTAGGCATATTAATCTATTCAGCTTTAGAACTCCTGCCCCTGGAGTTGAGCTGTTTTGATTGGTAAGTGCAAACTCAACTAGGCTAATATTATCTATCCAGTTCCTCATTCCATCCAGCCTTCCACCCTGGCCACCTTGCCATTAGAATTGCCTGATTCCTCCTTTCACATCTTGCTTTGTGCACAATAACAGAATCAATAGTATCTTTGCACCTGGCGACGGCATATCAACCATCAACTTATCATTTCTGTAACTCCCCAGACCGAAACGCCTTTCCTGACTACCACTCCTCTCAAATGGAATATAAACCTCTGGAGGGCAGGAACTGTCTCACTTCTGTGTTTTTATTCCTAGGGTTAAGAGCAATGCTTGGCACAAAGTAAGTACCGAATAAATGCTTTTTCATGCATTCCTTCACATTCTTGTAGGACAAAACTTCACCTGTGGCCAATGGGAAAATAAATATAAAAATTTCAAGTCAGTGGTTTGGTGAGTGTCATCATATGTGATTTAATCAGATCTAGAATTCAGGAGCGTCTGAATCTGGGTCTAGTTTTACTCCTCAAATCTCAATGGCCCTTTGCAGTGAGGTGCTTTCTTTCACATCCAATGGAATTAGAAAGATATTCAATACCATCCTACAACATTCAGTCTGGAGTGGGAAAAGAAGTCTGAGTGTAAGATTGGGCTGTCATAAACTTTACAATGAAATGTTGGATGAATGGCTATCTATGATAACCCATTCACAAGACAAAGATTCCTCCTTTGTGGAAGAGGTCTGAGGCAGTGTAATTATTCAAGTGATCACAGGTGAGTATGGAAGTGCAGGCCCTCGTATCACATATCAACTACCTGGGGGTATGTCATCTATTATAACTCCACTAATGAATTAGGTGAGTAAAACTGGAAGAAGAGTAGAGGCAAGGGTTTGTTTGGAAGCCTTCTGGGAGGAAGTGACTCTGGGTTTGGGACACTCTTTTCCTTTATAGTATTAAAAGACGCAACAGACCTTAGAGATCTAGTCCAACCAATCTCCTTTCCCCACCAACTGTACAGGTAAAGAAACTGAGGTCCAGAAATTGCTAAATAAGTTGTGCAAATTCACACAGGGAGGAAAGTAGCAGAACTAGGGTTTATGTCTAGGGCTTTTGACTACAAGTCCAGGATTCTTTCCATTACACTAAACTAAATGAATATGGTTTGCTGGGCTATTGAATTCGTCATGGTGGATAAGCTTCAACTACAATCCTCAAGTATATTCAGGAGAAAATTAGTTTGCATTAGCAGGTCTAACAGTGGCCAGTTCTATGGGTGAGATAATTTATGAGTATTTTGAAATTTTGTGTTCCTTATTGTAAATGGTATAAACTTTACTCTTCTTTTGTAAATAAAATCACTAGATAAATTCAGTTGTGGTTTAAGGGTTAAACAAAGAAAGAGGGGTGGGTGTCTACAGATAAGAGGGTATTTAGGACAACAGTGAAAATCTTTTGGGAGAAACATGTTAGTATGTAACCACATTTCAAGTTCTAGAACTGGTCACATTAATAGAACAAAAGAAAAAAGGAATGTGGGATAGGTCAGCTTATTAGGCACTTGTATCTCATCGGAGTAAATTTCATTCCTTGTCACAGATCAATCACTCATTTATTAAATGCTTACTATATGCTACACATTATGTGTTGAAGATGCGAAGTCAAAAGTGAAAGTTTCTGTCCTCAAAAAGCTTATTTTTTTAAAACAATTTTTTATTGATTTTGCTTATCCATCACCTAAATTTCTCCTTGTATTCCTCCTACTTGCCCAGCACATGATCCACATAACAAAGATTTTTTTAAAAAGAAAAAGAGGAAGAGAGAAAAAAATGAGAAAAACTGATCAATACTCTAAAATGCAATGTCTGAGCTTATGTTCTAATGGAGGAAGCAATATACAAGAATATATGTAATATGTACAAAATATAGCCAAGGAAGTTTGAGATGGGGGGAAAGGAGGGGTGAGGGAAGATGTTGAGTAAAAGGTAGCAATCTAGCTGAGCCTTAAAGGAAACTAGGGATTCTATCGGAAGTGAGGAGAGAAGCATAGGGGATTGTTAGTGAAAAAGTAGGAAGAATGTTATATGTACGAAATATTGGGTTGCCTAGTATGACTAGATTGAAGTAGGAATGAGTCAGGTTGTAAAGAGTTTTAAATGACAAATGGAGGTGTTTTTATTTGATCCTAGAGGTAACAGGGAGCCACTAGAGTCCACTGAGTAGGGAGGTGACATGGTCAGACCTGTGATTTAGGAAAATAAGTTGTATGGAGGGTAAATTGGAATGTGGAGAATTTTGAGGTAGGGAGATAAAAAAGGAAGAAATAATCTAGGTGAAAAGTCAGAAGGCCCTGAACAGGGGTGATGACTGAATGGTGAGGAAGGCACATATGCAAGAGACATGGAGACATAAACAGCAAGATTTGGCATATGACTTGATATATTGGGTGGCAGTGAGGAATCAAGGATGAGACTGAGGTGGCAACACAGGGTGCCTTATTCCTCAGGGAGTCTATATTCTGGGAGTATAACTGAAGAGAGCTTCATAGCTAATGATAGAGCAGCCTACTTCTCCCATCACTGGCCAGACTCATGGCACAGGACCGGGTGGTTTCTGGAGTTGGACCCATGACATTCTCCTAAGGGAAAAAACTATCCCAGGATACAAACATTTGGTGTGATTGGAAAACAAATGTAAAATTGAACAGATTTTGAATTTTTTTTTAAATTGGCCTGAATGTTTTTCTATTGGATGAAAAGGTCACTTTAAAGAAAATTGGTCCTCTGACTTTATTCTTTTTTTAAAATAGATCTTTGTTGCTTTTTTTTTGTTTTAACATCAACCAGATTTTCCCCTATATTCTTTTCCCTCCCTTAAAAAGGGCATTTCTAAGAAGGCAGTACATTTACATGTAAATGTTATGTCTAATGCTTTCCATTTGGGGTCTCATTCAGAGGTATTTTAGGAGTTGTTGCTACAGCTATATTTTGACAATGTATCTCATTTTTTTTCATGTTTTCATGAAAATGCAGATGTGTATTGTCAATGCCCCCTCTTAAAAAAGTTATATCATTGTATTGTTTTCCCATCAATCACTTCCAAATATACTATCGCTCTCGAACATTTAACTCTTCTTGTGTCAAAGAAAAACAGTTAAACAAAACAAAGCAACACAGTGACCACACCAGTGTATACAATATTTCACATTCAGAGATCCAACCTCACTACAGAGAAGGACATTTCATCATCTGTTCTTGGATACCAAGATTGGTCACTACAATTACATAGAGCTCTGCTTCCTCTTAGTGTTCCTTTCAGTTGCTATCCTATAATTATCGTGTATATGGTTCTCTTGATTCTCCCTATTTCATTCTGCATCAGCTCATACAGAGTTGCTCTAAATTCCACATATTCACAGTCTCGTACAATGCAACAGCTGATTCCATCATATTCATGTGATGCCATTTCCTGGTCATTCTTTCAATTTCTTTGTCATAACAAAAAAAATAGTACAGTGACTATTTTGTTTATGTTGAGGCCTCCTTTTATGGGGGTGGGAGCTGGGAGTGGGGAGTGTGGGTCATATCCATGGAGGTCCAAAATAAAGCTGTTGGCCCATGAACAAGTTAATAAAATATTTCAGTTGTTCAGTCATTTTTTCAGTCACATCCAACTCTTCATGACCCCTTTTTGGGGTTTCCTTGGCAAACATACTGGAGTGGTTTTTCACCAGCTCATTTTACAGATGAGGAAACTGAGACAGGCTTGATTTGCCCAGTGTCAGATAACATGTCTGAGGCTACATTTGAACTCAGGTCTTCCTGACTCCAGGTCTGGCACTCAATTCACTGTACCACCTAGCTGCCCATAATAAAACATAGTGCTGCCTTAACTCTCTCTATTTCTGGCACTATAACACAGGGGAACAGAGCCTCACCTCAGAGCCAAGAAGTCCTGTTTTCAAGTCCTGTTTCTGACACCTATTTGCTCTGTGACCCTCAGTAAATCACTTAACCTCTAAGTGCTCCAGGCAAGTCCCTAAGACTGTAAGTTACAGAGAAGGTGCCAACTTGCATGGGTAGAGAGAGTTTCCTCATCCAGGAGATCCTTGTATCAATGAAATCACAGGTGTGATTCCTATTTCTTTCCCTCTGTCTTTACTGGGATAACAGGGGAGCTGTTAGTAACAGCAAGTTGAAGCTCAGCAGTGCCTTTTGGCTTGATTCTCACCCACCTATATTTCTCAAATGAAAGATTTTTAGTGCTGAATTGACACAAGATCCTATTACCTTCCCCTCAAATCTGATACTCTCTCATCACCACCCCCAAATATCTGCTCAGCAGAAGAATGAAACTGTCCTGGGTTTGCTGCTGAATACCTCTACCAGAACATTTCCATTGCTGATAAAATATTCAAGATTCTAATAAAAGACTCCTAAGGTCCTAATCTTTCACCAAGAAATAATTCTGGTCCCACATACCTTAGTGCTCTTTTTAAAAAAAATATTCACATTCAAAAGGTCAAGTTGTAAAGTCATTTGATTAAAATAGTACTAGAAGAGTAAACATTAACTCACAATTTTTCCTTAGGACTTTCTTTGTCCAAGTGGAGATCATTTTGCTTTCAAAATAAGTTGCACCTTAAGAAGTTGCAAGATTATCTTGATTAAAAATCTCAAACTTCTTAATTTTAAATAGGAAAAAACCCATAATTTCCTTCCAATTAAAAAAACCAATTTTAATACTTTTAGTACTATCTTGAACTTAACATCTACATGTTATCCTGGGCTACTCTGGAAACATTAACACATTTAAATGAGATCACTTGTCAGAGTAAATGAAGTTTTTTCTCCTCATATTCATCACAGAATCACTACTTAAATGCAGCTGATTAATTCAATGCAATTCAATAAACTTTTATTAAGAAGCTGCTATTTGTGGGGCACTGTGGTAGGTGGAATATAAAATTAAAAAATGAAATATCCCCCTGCCCTCAAAGAGCTTACATTCCCACTATGGAGTATTAATAGAGAGAAGGGAGTGCTTAACTACTAACTGCAAAGCATTCTCTTTAACTCATACGCATCATAGAAAATAGAACTGGAAAGAACCTTCCAGGTAATCTAGTCCAATCCCTTCATTTTATAGAGAAGAAAACTGAGGCCCAGGAATGGCAAGTGACTTTCCCAAGGTCACATCTCCAGGACAGAGCTGGAATCTGAACCCAGATCTTCTGATAGCCGATTCAGAATGCTTCCTTGTGCTCCATACTGCCACCTACAAGGATGGGTGAGTTAACAGCTAACTTATTTGCACAAAGTTTTTTTTTTTGTTTTTTTTTTTTTTAAAACTAAGTTTCCACTGTTCTTCTCAAAGTATTCAGTGTTGCATGCTAGAGGCTTGGAGGGAACTAAGGTTTGTGTCCTCTTTTGTAAGGAACTAAGGCGACACAGGATCCTCCAAAGACCAAGCTATCCTTCCACTTTAGTACCTGACCATTCTGGGCATGCTTCCTCATGTTCCCACCAGGGCCTCACAGGTCGCTGTCCTAGACTCTGATCCCTCCTTTCCTAGCTTGGCAAGGAAATGCAAAAACCTTCTGACTACAACTCAACTCCCACCATGCATAATACTCATCCTTATATAGTACTTATAGTTTAAAAAAAAGTTTCTTTACCATATCTCATGAGACAGATGTTAGCATCATTTTGATACTTTCTAGCTTGGTTTGAGCTTCCAAAACTTGATCCTCTCATTGAAGTGCTTACCAGAATCTCAACTCCAAACCCCAGCACCCCTTAACTGAACATATATAAAATCAGTAGAGAAATTAAAATTTAAAATCACTCCTTTTGATAGAAATGTTAGGTAGTAATGAAAACAAGTCTGGCAGGTATGCAGATATCGAGATGTCTTATTTGCTAGACTGGACTCTTTGTCAGGCTCTTTTCAGCTTTTTTCTACCTTTAGCTATGAAGCAATAGTCAAAGCCGGCTTGAAAGTTGAGAGAGGAAGCAGGCCTCCAATCTAATCTCCACCCTCCACCTCTGGAAGATGCATTTTAGAGCTTAATGTCTGACTGACCCTGCCAATCACCCCTCTCAGTAGCCACAAACCTGGATTGCAATAACAGAGCATATCAAGAGGGAGGACAGGAAGGAAAACAAACCATTGGCAGGGCCAGCACTGGGTAGGGATAGAGTGAAGATGATCTGTGGAAAATGAGAGATGGAGGGAGGTAGGCCAATTGTATTTAACGAGTTTCTTGAAAGAGGCAATACCATCCACAAGGGACCTTATCTTCTAAGTCTGCTCTATACCCCTGTAAAATTCACGACCAAAGGACAGGCACTTATTTTAGGCCATAAGTCTGTATGCTAGAAACTCTAGGGAAATAGTCTCACTTATAGAGTCCTTGTGAATCCTACATTTGGGGTTGAGCTCAGAGGTTAAACAGTGATCACAGAAGCTAATGAACCTGAGCCTACAGTGTGTTTATCACAGTGCCAAGGCCATCTGAATGAAGAAACTCATCAATTATAAATATTGTCATCACCATTCAATCATCATTTTCACCATCCATTTAATTCTTGGTCTGGAATGGTCCTCCAGAATTCAACAAGTCCATCACCAGATAACTCCTAACCCACTCACAAAGAAGGTAATTTTATAAGAAGAAAAAGTAGCAGTACTTTTTTTTGCTAAAAAAATTTAAAAGTCAATAAAATTTTTAAAATGGAAAAAAGTATCCTTTAAATTTAAGAATCTAGGGAAGTAGGACTACATTCCAGCAGTCACAGAGACCATTTGGTGTCAAAAGTAAGGGTATTTATGGAAAACAACTATCACAGGATAGAGAATCTATATCATAAAGCTTGTCTAGGAGAAAGAATTTTCTTTCTCCATTAAACAGGATTTCAGACCCAGAGAGGAAGCAGGAAGATGTGAATGTCTTCCATTTCTGTTCAGGGACAACATTCAAAAAAGAACTCAGTGTCTGGTCCAGAACACTGGTCACCCAGCCCATGAAGGGAAAGCCAGGGATCACAGATCAAGCCCATCTCCTCTATCCACTTCTCTCAAAGGCACTCTATCAAATCAACTGAGGAAACTCATCTCTGGAAGGCTCTAGCAAGGTAGAGGCTTCCCTGAGTCCCTGCTGTGGTATTTGGCACTTTCATCTTTGCATCCAAGGAGTTAAGCTGAGTCCCGGGGTGGTAGTGGGAGAAAGAGGAGATAAAAATCTCTGGTTTTCTTGTTTAGTGAGGCTGCCTGACAAATGAGGATCCAGCTGTAATTGTAACATTCCAGGCTCATAAGGCGCCAAGTTTTACTAACTATAATTTAACTGGTCCGGTTGCAGCAGTCCCAATTCTTGTTTGGATAATCAGCCTTTGTTTAAATATGTACCAAAAAAGCACAGGCCAGCATTAGCCTCTGGGTCTGTCATGTGAGCTTATTACCCTCTAGCTTGCAGTAGCAGAAACCCATACACAAGAGGGGGATTATCTTCCTAGTATTACTGTGACGGTAACATATAATCAGTCCTTTTCCCCCCAGCCTCCACATCTCCTCCCCACACACCCCATACCACCCCCCTTTTCCAATTCACAAGTCTTCTTTCCAAGTTCAAACAAAGTTTAAAGGTGAAAGGGTCATGAAAGTTTCATGGCTGCGGCTGTTGGGAAAGGGGGTAGGAATAACTGGGGTCTCCAGCTCGGCATCTACTAAAGACTCAAGAATCTCATATTTCACTGCACTTATGCAGAGTGGTGCCTCTTTGACACAAGATGTTTGGAATGAAATTAAACCCTTGTTAATAATATTTAATGTAATATAATAATTGTAGCACCACACGTCAAAACAGTCTTGTGTGCTACGTAAGTGAACCAAGTGGTTTGCTGGTCTGCTGAAGCCCTGAGTTCTCAATCTTCTCCTTCCTTTTAATTGGGGGACCACAGTTTAAGAATAACCTAGCTCATCTGCCTGGAGTGATTCACCGATGACTTCCCGCAGACAACCAATTAGAGCCTTGGCTGGGCTGGCTTGGAGAGCCCTTCCAGAAGGAAATCCTGACCAGAAGAAGCCTGCAGCTCTCACAGTCAGTGAGTAAAGATCTGGGTGTGCAAATAGAGACAATGAAGACCCTTAGGAAGCCCAAACAAGGCTCCTACCAGCATAGACAGAAGTTGCTGGACGTTGGGAGATGGAGCAGAGAAGAAGTGGAGCCACAGGTACAAGTGGTACCTGCCTGAGCTTACCTCCTGCATGGAGAGGTTGGAGTGGGAGGTAGGAGTTCACTAAAGGGAGAGTAAAGTCTTTTCCTCCAAGATGGCTATTTGCTTTACAATTAACAATGGGGAAGGTGAGGCACTTTTCTAGACATTTTTCTTTGCTTGAGGGCTGAGGATACAGTCCTATACAAATGTTTGGAATTGAATCCACAAGGAAATATGGCAATCAGAGCACTCTAGACTTCAGGCCTAGTCGGAAGGGGGCGACCAGGGGAACCCAGAGATTCTAGAAAACCACACAGAAAGTGACAAGGAATAGCTGCCTTTATGCCCAAACTCCAAATACACAAAGAGCATAAAGAACCCAGGATCTAAGAGAGAAGACAAGGGGGAAGGAGGAGAAAGAAGAGAATAAGTGAGGAACTTCATATTAGAGCCCGAAGGGAAATGTCAAAGAAAGTGAGGTATGTACAATTAAAAGAGTACTGGCTCTAAAGTCAGTGGACCTAAGTTCAAATTCAACCTCAGAAGAATGCTACCTGTGTGCTGTTAGACAGGTCGCTTAACGACCCTGGGCCTCATTTTCATTTGGAAAGTGAGGAGGCTAGACCAGGCTATGACCAGCCTTTTAGCTCAAGATCTATGATTCTATAATTCTTCATCTTTTAAATCTGGCTTACAGATATCTGGGACAGGGGAAATGGACTGAACAATGGAGGTTTTCTCCTAGTCACCAATGATGAGGACAGTAAAAAGTAACATCTGCAAACTAGGGACAGCCTTCATGATGCACTCTTCTATCTGGCATTTGAAAGACCTTCACAACAGATTTCCAGTCTACCTTTTCAAGCTTATTACCCATTACTCCTCCCCTTCCTCCATTCTATACTCTGGCCAAACTGGCCATCTTGCTGTTCCTCACATATAACATTCCATCTCCAGCCTCTGTACTTCTGTACAGGCCTAGAAGGCACCTCTACCCTGGAGAAGCCCTCGCTTCCTCCAAAGATCAGCTCACACACCACCTTCTACATGGGGTCTTTCCTAACTGCTCCCCGTCCCTGCCCCCAACTTCAGTTGTTATTGCCTTCTCCTTCCATTCTATTGGATTTACTCTGTATATGTTTTGGACATGCTTATACATGCATATGTTGCTTCCCCAGGCAGATTACAAGCTCCCTGAGAGAAAGCGGCTATTCATTTTTGTTTTTATATCTCTGGTGCCTAGCACAAAGAAGGGGCTTCATACATGTTTGCTAACTGATTTTACTAGAGATGAAACTAAGACATAAGAATAGAGTAAGGCTCAGACAAGGCTGAATGATTTGCCCAAGTCCACCTAGTGAATTAGTGCCAGAGCCAGGCCTACCACCCAGGTCTCCTGAGTTCCAAGTCAGGGTCCTTTCCAAGACAACAAACTGCTCTCTCTGTCAGCTTCCAGCCAGATGAACACTGCAATGCCAAAGGAAGGGTTCTAAAAATATTTAACTAGCTGAAAGTTAAATGGAAGCTCCTTGAAGGCAGGTGCCATTTCAATTTTGTTTTCATACTCCTGGCACTGAGCACAGACAAATGAATAGCAGAAGCTTAAAAAGGTTTATTGAATTGAAATGAATGGATGTTAATATTCATCTGGGGGTGGGGGACCGAGCTGAATGCTGAAATAAGAATATTGCTGAGGTCCGCTTAGAATGGGAAAATCACTTCTGCAAAACCCATTAGTTACAGAATGCCCAAAACCTCTCAGTTTTTACAGTGAAACCTGTAAAAGTTCAGGGTCAGATCCTCAACTCCTCCTCCCGTGCCTCTGGGGATAAGGAGATGCCAAAGCCTGAGAAACTGAACCCATATATCTGAACCTTCAGGCCCATTCACAAAGAATGTCCTTACCCTCATCCTTTTAACAGCCTTTCCAGATAACACCAAAATACGGAAACAGTAACCTTCTTGCTAAGTGGCAACTAAGTTGACTACATGGTCACCTAAATCAGTCTCTGCTTGTTCCGCAAGAAGGAAGATGGCCCGGATGGAGATCAGAGGAGGGGAATTACTTTTTAGGGTGTCAAGGGTAAAAAACAAATCCTCAGGGAGAAAAGCTGGCCCTGGGAAGGCAAGCGCATAGATCCATCTGGAAAGACTGTCAAATGAGAACAGATTCCATGAAATTCCCAACTGATAGAGGAAACATCATTTTGTATCTTGCATTATGCTGTATTACTAGATTAGACTGGCCACAATGGTCACTGAAAAGACTTCTCAGTGAAAAAATAAAACAAAGGAAAACAAAAAACCCCAATAACATTTATATTATTCTGATATCACAAAGACAAAGAGTGCCAAGTAAGCAGCACAGGAAGAAGAAGAAGATTAAGACTAAAATGGGATTTATCCAGAATTTCCCACCCTTTTGATTTCTTCCCCTCAAGAAAAAGAACATTCATCCTGAACTTTCAGGATGAAAGCTAATGGGAAAAGAAACAAAATCAACTTAGCATAGCATCTGGCATTTAGCTAGATCAGTAACTAAAAATTCTTTCACTTAAGGTGGGATTAGAGGTGTAAGGGGGAAGCCCAGTGGAAAAATGTTAAATACTGATACCCCTCTCCCCCCTTCCCAAACCAGGTCCATTCTACCTCAAGAAAAAAGTCTTCTCCAGATATCAGAACCTTGGAACAAAGCCTACTGGCACCATCCTAGTTATAGCTCTGCTCTGGCCATGGCCTGACTATGTGGTACAGTGGAAACAGAGCTAGATGTGGAGTCAAGATCTGAGTTTGAATTCTGTCTCAATTATTTACTAGCTGTGCCACCAGGGCAAATCATTTAACCATTCTCAGCCTCAGTTTTCTTCTCTGTAAAATGGGAATAATGATAGTAACTGCATCATGGAATTGTTTGAAGGATCAGCACAGGCCCTCTAAGACCTCTTCTGGATCTGTCATTCTGTGCCTGTACGAAGATATTATTAGTGAGAATAATAATGACACAGGAAAACATCTCATCAGATCTAAGAGAGAAAACTAAAACAGCATTTCCAACCTATTAATATGAAGCATCTTCTGGATCCCTGATTTAGACTAGGTCTGACCAGCAGAGAGATCACAGGATTAGAGGTTTTAGAGCTGAAAGAGCCCTTAGAAATCATCTAATACCTTCACTGTGCAGATGAGAAAACCAAGGACCAAAGAGGTGCCAAGGCCACAAAGGTGGCAAATGGCAAGCCAGGATTTTAACTTAAATCTTCTGACCCCAAACCACTGAGTTTTCTTTCTACTCTATCATGCTGCCTCCAGACAGAGAAAATTGGACTATAACCTAAAAGGCTGTAGTGGGCTTTCATTCCTTTTTATAGTATTCAATGACTTGAGAAAATACTGTGCCCATTGGACACATTTCTTTATTCCTTCTAAATCCCTTTAAAATATACTTTAAATCATGGTTTCCTGTTCAAACAACTTCTTTGGTTAAAGATTACAATGTGTCTACTTAGGAGTTTCCCTGGCAATTTCTTAAGAAGATTAAGTTGTAAAGGAATTTCACAGCAAAATAACTAGGGATGCTCCTAATCTCTAGTCTGGGGGGTAGGGAAGAAGTAGGTATGATTAACGGGCCAGGTGAGTAGTTACATGCTAGGGGGCTGGCCCCAAAGATAGGTATTATGTCCACACTCCATATCTAGGGGAGGTCTGAACACTGGCCTTGGCCACACACACCAAGATCTCAATATATCAATAATCCACTAGGATTGCTGACCCTACATTTAACTTTCTCTGTGTATTTCTCATACTTCAATGTGTTACCTGTGAGAGGCAGCAACCTACAGGAGATGAAGGTCTGGTCTGGGACTCAGGAAGATCTGAGTTCAATTTCTGCTTCTGACCAGCTGTGTAACAATGGTAAATTATCCTCTCAATGCCCCTAAGAAATTCTCTAAGATAATTAGACTCCATTTATAAATGTCATAATTGAAAGGCATCATTCTATATCAATAATTTGGACATGAAACCAGAGGCAAGGGGTATAGGAAGAGAACACCATTATCTCAAAGTACCAAGTTCTATTGGAATCCATGGAATAAGGTTGGTGGTAGGTTGGGAATTCAGTGGCATTGTGCTATCAAAGGTCCTAGGAGTGACCCTTACTTAAGATAAGCAGGATTCTTGCCTCTGGATTCCCTGTCTCCAGTGTATTCCCACTCCATTCCATCCTCCATACTGCTGCCAAAATGAATTTCCTTAGAGATATGATCATGTCACCCCTCTCACTCAATAAACTTCAGGGGCTCTCAATTTCCTTTTGGATATAAACATAAACTCCTCTGTTTAGCTTTAAAAGTTCTTCACAGCTTGATTCCAACCTATCTTTGCATCTTCACAGGATAATACTCCTCCTCCCACAACCTGGGAACTAGTCAAATCAGCCTTCTCTGTCTCTTACAATAATAATTCCATCTTTCAACTTTGTGTCTTTGCTCTGGCCATCTACTATGCCTGGAGTACACTACCTCCTCCCTTTCACCTCACAAAATCCTCCTTTTCCTTCAAGATGCAGCTCAAGTAGCATCTTCTACCTGAAGATTTTCTTCCCCAACTGCTAGGAACCTCCCTGCAAAAGAAACCTAGCTTGTATTTAAGTATTTATTCTTTTTATGTTTATTCCATATGCATATGTATGTATGTATGTATGTATGTATGTATGTATGTATGTATTTGTCTCTCCTATTAAATTGTAATGAGGGTTTTACATTCTTTGTATTTGCATCCCTAGTGCCTAGAAGAGTGCCTGGCACATAGTAGGCACTCAAAGAATGCTTGGTGACTGATGCTGTCTTTTGGAGTAATAAAATCATGGACTTTTTAGGGCTGAAAAGAGATATTAGAGATGCTTGATGTATTTGACCTCCACATTTTAGAGATAAAGAAACTGAGGCCCAGAGAAGTTTAGTGCTTTTCCTAAAGTCATAAAATTCACTAGGCAGAGATGACACCAGATTAAGGCAGCAACCAAACCCATTCACATCTATCAAATCAGGACACAACACCACTGTCTTGTCCAGTGATGTCCACTATGACTCTGGGCTCAGGACACTTACAGCCAAGGTTTGGGTAAGTTTCACTGTTGATACTACAGAAGCCCAGTCCTTACACTGGAATTGAGTCTCAGGTGCTCATGAGGATTCCCACAGATACCCATTACAATTCATTGAAGCATTTGGCCCCTGCTTCAGCATTACCTCTGGAGGGGCCCCCAATAGTTCAGGTAAGAAAGACCTGAAAAGATCCATCTTCAGAGGCTTAATTAATAGACAAAACTGGTCCCTTGCCCCAGATACTGGCTAATTCCCCAAACAACTGCTTATTTATATGCCAAGGATTTTCCAAAGCCTTCTTGTTGTTGTTCAGTTGTGTCCAGCTCTTTGTGACCCTGTGGACCACAGCACACCAATGCTGTCCATGTTTTTTCTTTGGCAAAAATGCTGGGGTGGTTTGCCATTTCCTTCTCCAGCTAAAGCTTTTGTCTCCTTTCAAAAGGTTATGTGGTATACAGGATAGAAAGCTAGATTTAGAGTAGAAAAGAGAATTCAAATGCCATCTGGGACATTCATAATTTAGCTGTATGGGCAAGTCATTAACCTCTCCAAACTAGTTTCTCCACCTATAAAAGGGGGACAATAACACTACTAATAGGCGTACTCTACTGATAGGTGGACTCAAAGGGGTAGTGTGAGGAAAACACTTTTCAAGCTTTAAAATGCTATATAAATTTGAGTTATTACTAATGAAGGGGCAACTCCCAGTTTCTTCAAGAGAATCACTGCATGGAATTCCCAGGCCAACTCACTGCTAATGGTACCCAAGTATGATGTACACTCCATAACTGTAATCCTCTACATATAAAGATGGTGCTCTTAAATCTAGCACGAAGAAGACATTAATTTCTCAATTCAATAAATACTTTAAATTTTTTCCCAGTAGCAAGAATGTATATTTCCTAAGCCATCTGAGTTCTACATGTAATGCATTTTTAAGATAGTGGGTAGGAATAAAATCTTAAATCACTGAACAGTGCAAAACCAACTGATTCACTTGGCTAGTGAAGTCATATATTTAGAGCTAGAAGGGATAATGGAGGCCATTGAGTTTACCACCACTTCCATTTTGAAGATGAGAAAACCAAAGGACAGATAATTAAGTGAACTGCCTAGGGTCACAAAGCACTGGTTTCTGAGGTGAGATATGAATTTGTGTACTCCAGATTCCAAGCTCAACACCCTATCTGCTAAACCACGTTCTAAACAACAAAATTACCAAGTCCCTGGCAGGCTTTAAAAAAAGCACTAGCATCTCACTTATGTGATAATCTCAACTATCTAGAACTCTGACAAGAACCAGAGAGTAAACATGAATGTTCTCTCAACAACCACATTTCTCTCATGGAAAAGCTCCTTAGGCTGCAAATGTTCAGAAGCATTTACTCTTAGTCTACATAGCATCCTAACTTATTTTGTGTAGAAGCGCAGGCTTCTCATGAAAGATAGAAATCAGGCCATTCTGGCTGAAATACAATACATATAGAGAGGTGAAGAGTATGAAATAAAGCTGTGAAGGGACAGAGATACATTAGGCAGTGGAGAGGCTGGAATGCCGGGCTAAGGAGTACGGATTGGATCTTTTAGGCAACCGGGAGCTATTGAAAGGTTCTGAGCAGAAGAGTAAATGATCAGATGTGTGCATAAGAAGCTTAATCTGATTGCTGTGGTAAGAAGCTCAGAGACACATGGAATTTAGAGCTGCAAGGGATCTTAGGAATCATCTCATTTAACCCCCTCCTCTTTTTCACACCAGGAAACTGAGGCCTAGAGAGGCCAATCTGGCAGTTGCATGAGGGCTGGATTTAAAGGAGGGGGGAGTGGCAGCAGGGAGACAAGTTAATGAGAGCTGGCACTAGAATGGTGGTAGTGTTAAGAAAATTGTATTTCAGAAAAGAAGCAAAGTGTAATCTGCTTTAGAAGGACTGTCATCTAGAACAATTAAGATTTTAAAAAAGTTTTGGTGCTTGCCCAAGGTAAGCTTCAGGTACCTAGAAAATGCACTTAGATCCAACGGCTTCTTTCCTGAGGGCTCTAGATAAATGAGATGTCTCTGTACTGCATGTTATCCATTTAAAAAATGGAAGAAATTATTCATGATAAAATTTATTTAGATTAAAAACATTTCAGACCATACTAGAGGTAGTACCCCAGACAAGAAGGCTCCGTCCATCCTAACCTTCACACACAGTGGTCCAGCCAAATACCACCATCTATCATAAGCCTCTGTGAGCTGATGTTTACAAACATTAGGAAACTTCTTAGGCTGGCTTTGTTGTTGTATAGTTTCAGTCACATCCAACTCTTCGTGACCACATATGGAGTTTTCTTGGCAAAGATACTAGACTGGTTTGCCACTTCCTTCTCCAGCTCATTTTACAGATGGGGAAACCGAGGCAAATGAAGTTAAGTGACTTATCCACAGTCACTCAGCTAGTAAGTGTCTCAGGTCAAATTTGAACTCAGGTCTTCCTAACTCTAGTCTTGGTGCTCTACTGTGCCACCTACCTGACAGGCTCTGTGCTAGGTGCTAAGGAACACTATCATAGTATCTGCATTTTCTTAATTCTCTCCAAGTTCTGTAAATGCCACCAAAAAGGTGAAACATCTGATCCCAGGTGACACACATCTTGGGTCACTTGGCACTTTCTGGAAAGCAATGTGCTTGCTGAGCTTGCTCTTTAGCTGCACACACCCCTCCCTTCAGTTAGAAGGAACAGAAAAACCATGGAGCCTGACCCAAAAAGAAGGGGACTTTGGTTTCCAGAAAGTTCAATCATTCTCTGCAGCTGAAAAACAGCCACATTTTCCACACAAAAACGAGATGCAATGATAATAGATCCTTTTAACATTCACTAATAATTAACTTTTCCCCTTTCATTTGGTGGTACTAGTTTACAGACCCAGGAACAGGAATAAACATCCCCGTCACTGGTGTATTAGATCACACACCAAGAGACCGAAGGTTTCAGATGAAGAAAGAAGCTGAAAGTAAACTGATTACACATGCATCAAGCAGAGCAGACACTAAGCATTTCTGGATTGCCAGGGATAAGATACTCCCTGTGCTTATTACTGCTTCTTGATCCAAAGAGATTTAAGCAACTGGTTTCAATTACATGTTTTAAGCTAGTAAAACTACATCCATAAAGACATATTTACAGAACAACTTAAAACTCGAAAAATTAAGATGATGACGAAACTGATGAATTCCATTCATTTCCCTCCCCACCCCCTAAATCATTTGCTGACCATTTGCAAGGGGGGTAGGGGTGGGAAGAAAAACCTTGTGATTGCATGAATCAACCAACAGCAACAGAGTTAATAAAATACACTGGCGGAATCCTTACAAACTGAGAATTCATGCCATCTCTCTTTGTAGGAACTTGGGGGATTTGTGGGGACAAATTCATGATGTCTGGGCAAATGGATAAACTTCTGATACCAACAAGTGTATAAAGAGTAAAGGACACATCCCCAAAAGAATCTACTCCTGTGCTAAGATAGTGGATGGATGAGTATTAACGGCAGCACCACAAATGCTTCATTTAATATATCACCAAACCTTACCACCTAGAAACAATGGTGGGCAGTGATCAAAACCAATGAAAGCGATGCATGCAGGTTTCCAATCACCAGGAGGGTCATTTTCTGCCCTCTGTAATGGCTGACAAATCTCTGGTGTAAATCCCAGCTCTAGTCTGGATGGGTTTCTACAGAAGTAGTGATGAGATGCTTTCTAAAGCCTGCAGCATGTGATGACTATGGACATCAGCCCTACCGCTTTCTTTAGTTCATTATTAACAAATGCTTCAATTTCAACCTTCAGAAAGAGCCTAATGTTTCTGCCTGTATCCATGCAACCAGAAGCAGATGAAGGTTGGGTTCAATATGTCCAAGAAGTTCACTATTTCATGTTGGAAATAGAGGAATATGCATCTGCGTGGATATGGAGCTGAAGAAGGTAGGGGGGTGGTGCATACTGTGGAATAGAAAAAAGAAATTACTGGTGAGCTTTCACCACTATTGTTACTCACTTGTTCAACAAGCATTTGTTAACCACCTACTATGTTCCAAAGCATTCTCCTAGGTGCTGGGAATGTAAGGACAAAACGAAAAAGGGTCCCTTATCCAGGGAGCATATATTCTACTGGGGTAGTGGTCAAGTTAACATCAAAATGAGTAACAAATATAATCCCATCAGTGCTGCTATAATACTTGTTTTGAAAATATTAATTTATTCCAAACTGATTAATATATTAGGGGATAATTTGAGCATAATGTGAATTTTGCATTTGCTTAGGTGCGACTTCAACCGTAAGAAACAACAAGAATACAGAAAACTGCACCCAACTGAACCAAGCTCCACAGGAATACACAAAGTACACATGTACACATATCTACCAGCTACCTCAGTTCACCATGTATTGGTTATACAACAAGGCTGTGTTTTGCTATTCTTTCACATTTTTGAACTTTTTATGTTAAAGAAACAACCAACTAACAGAAAAAAAAAAAATTATTCAACATCCCAAGTTGACTGAGTCCCAGAGCTGCAGGCCACTGCAGAAACTGTCCTCTCAACTTAGCCACTGACTTTGCCAACCAGGGCACAGCCAAGCCGAAGCACGAGGTAGCAAATTCTACTACTATTCATTGTAGCTTTTATGTGTCTTTAAAGACCATTTTAACATGTGTAAAACTGTGGTGCGGTTTTGTCAGGTCTCCCTCTTTTCTTATATTTCACTGATGAAGTTTTTCGAGCACTATGACCAAACCTTTTCCCCCCAGGAAGTCCTGTGTTCTTTGTTGTTAGATTGTGTTCAGTGTGTTGATTTTTTGGAATACATACATCCCATTATAGCAGAACTGACTGTATAATTTTAGGAGAAAGAGAACACCTAAAACTAAGGGAATCAGGAAAGGCTTCCTGAAGGAGGAGGCAGCATCTACATCATAAATAACAACAAAAATGAGAATTCATATTTCTATAGCCTGTTATGGTTTATGCTTTCTTCACAAACATTCAGGTAAAGTATTGTTTCCATTTTGCAGATGAGGGCTATTGATTTCACTGGAAACAAAAAAACTTAAGTTTAGAAAATACAGTTTAGATGTGGTACCTTTCCTCAAGGTAGGAACTTGGCCCTCTCCTGGAAGGTGTTTCCTTCCCATCTCTTCCTCTCAGGACTCTTGTCTTGGTCTAAGGCTCAGGTCAGGTGCTACCTCCTCCTTGAAGACTTCTCTGATCTCCCAGTTAGTGCCTCCTCTGCTTCCTTAAATCACTTGATGGTATACCTATCTGCATACATACCGTATCTTGCAGGAGAATGTAAGCTCCTGGAGGGCTAAGTCTGTTTTTCTTTTTTTGTGTTTGTATCCACAGTGCCTTGTTGACTTTGGAGGAAAGGGGAAAAAAGGATCGGGTTGCGCACTCCCAACGCAGACGGACACCTTTTCTGAAATATATCTTAAGGAGTTGCCAGGGGACACTTCTCAGTTAAATCAAGTGCATAGAATCACACCACAAGGTTGTGTCAGAAGCAAAATTTAGGTCTTACTGAACTAAAAGTCAGCTCTCAATCCACTAATGCAACATTTTATGTCTCTTTGTACATAGTAGGCACTAAATAAATTTTTATTGAATTAAAGCTTACAATAAAATACAGGAAGCCAAACTACTGACAATCAAACACAGGAACAGTCTCTGCTTCTCACCTCAGTAAGCAAAGAAGAGAATTCTTAAAGGCTTGAGATGCCTCAGGAATGACAGATAGCTCTCCCCTTCACCTGCCCCTTTCAATCCTGCCCAAAGCTCATTAGGTGCTTCATGTATTCTTCAGATATTAGCCCTCATCTGGGATGAAGTTCTCAGTGTCAAGTCTCCATGATTTTGTTGATTTCTAAATAAATCTAGCCATTCTTTTTCTCCCATATATTCTAAATGTCAGGTAGGAGGGGATGGGGTATTTAAATCTTTCCTTAAGTCTAGTGTCTTACTAAAGAGGAGGGGAGATAAATTATTGTTTAGCAGTAATTTTAAGCTTTATATTGAAAGAATTTCTATATATTTAAATTCCATATTTTTAAGAAATCTTCTGGTTCTCTCTTTTAAAGTGTTGCAGATGGCATGCAAAACACTGCAAGTAAAAATAATAATAGCTGCAATGGTCCGTTAGAGCTCTAAAGTTTGCAAAGTGCCCTACTGGATCTACTGGATCCTCAAAACAACCTGGGAGGAAGGTGCCATAGATGTTATTAGCTCCATGTTAAAGAAGGGGAAACTGAGACTCAAAACAATTAAATGCTACATTTCTTTTATGAGGCCACATGGTAGACTGCAAAGAGTAAAGAATGTGGAGTCAGAAGACCTCGGATTGAATCCTAGCAATGACATTGAACTTGCTCAGCCATGGATGAGTCACTTAGTGCCTCCGAGTTAAGGTTTTCTCGTCGATAAGTATCTTAGGTAAATAAGTTATTATTATTGTATTTTTAAAAGTTTCTAATTATGAACTGTGATCAAAAGTGAAACGAATTCTTAACTGAAGCCCACATCATAATGATCAGTTAGAATGAGTGGCAAATGAGGACAGGGAAAGCTTTGCAAAGGCAACCTCTGATGGTTAAGCAATCTGGGAGAAAAGTTAAATTGCTAGAAGTAGCAGTATCCAAGTCTGGATCTGGGAAGCGGCCAGTGGAGAAATACTGCTCAGAAGGAAGGGAAACCCCAAAGGGCAGCCTTTGGTCTACTACAAAAAATGAAAGGCCCAAGTCTAAAGAGAGGGGCCAACATGAAAGAAGAGGAAATCACAAGAATAATGGAGCAGCAAATCACTTTTTGCCCAAGGCAATGGCCCAAGCAGACCAGGACTTCAAAGCAAAAGGCAAAGGTAACCACCACATGCATAAGAATCAGCCTGGTGTAATCAGGTCCTTCTAGACCAATTCCAACATTCAATGACCAAAGATCAAAGCCATTGTAAATCACCAATGATAAGGCGAGTGAATCACAAGATCGAGACTCAGATCACCAATCAGCAGTGAAACAGGAAGTACCAATCTTGTAACCCTACCAGACCAGGCACGGGTCAGATCTGAGCCAGTGAATAGATAGGGTTTCTAGGGAGACCCACAGAATACTTTTAATGACCTTGAGTAGAAGGTCATTAATTGCTGAAGAGCAATTGTAAAAGGCAAAAAGCAGTTTATATTATCGCAGAACTACAGAATGTAACAGGGAGGGAAAGGAGCTCACTCATCCAATCTCCTCATTGTACAGAAGGAAAAAGTGAGGCCCAGTGAGGGCAAAGAGGCCAAGACGGGGCTCAAACCCCGATCTCTAGACTCTCTCACTGTGTCCTACCCTACAGCACAGCCTTTCAACAAGAGTACACATTTTTTTTTTTTTTTGCTTTTGGCCCTTTCGGTTCAGATCCTTACTATGACAGTGTCAGCTATGTAGTTTCCAAGAGAAGACTGCATCCAAAACTGGGCTTCCCCTTTCTTTTCCCTGATGCCCTAATTTGTAAAGAAGAGAGGACAGGTAGAGGGAACAGGTCCGTTTCATGTCTGGATCATGACCACATGGATCCAGGTAAACGGATGACTTAAGGTTCCAAAGGTTCTTAATTAAATCATTCATCCCTAATTCCCAAAGGAAAACAAAACAACAAAACAATCCTCATTGTGTCTGGGCATTTGTGAGCACAAGAAAATAAAATCATTCTTTACCAGCCCCCCATCCCAACCCTGCCCCAGAACAAGCGATAGCTTCACTTCTGTCTGACTAGTTTAAACCTTGAATTACTCCAGTGATTTTCCACTAAATTCCACCTCACTGATGCCTGTAATATTGTCCCACAGGTCTAACAAGTCATCAGCCTGTGTGAGAGGGACATACACCCGTTGTCCATCTATGATTCTGTTCAATGTTCTAGGTTGGCAAACAGCCAATATATACCCAGCACAGTGTGGACCCATGGCTTGTACAGGTGCCCATGGTAATTATTTGTTGGCCTTTGACTGTAAGCTCCTCAAAAGTAAATGCCAAGTCTATAGTTTGGGGTGTGTGTGTGTGTGTGTGTGTGTGTGTGTGTGTGTGTGTGCGTGTGTGTGTGTGCGTGTGTTTTCAATCAATGCCTATCAAAGGGCCACAAATATCAAGTTTATCCAGAAAAAAAGTTTTCTGGATAGTAATAGCAATACTGAGAACAGCAAAGGGAAAGGGACTCAAAACTTAAGAAAGCAAAGAGGATCAAATTTAGAAAGTTAACAATTCCCAAAGGTAACCTGGCTCTTCCTCTCCCAACCCGACTATCAGCTTTATCCCTATAACAGCTAAAGTCATGCTTCTGCTGGTGACAAGAAGTTAAGGATCTGCAATCTCTGAAGGGCAGATAACAACGCAGCATGGTCGATTGGGTTGGCGAACAGAAAGTTGTGAAATGACTTTAAGTGTCTCATAGGAGATTTTTCTGAGGCAACCAGAGCTATGAGAAGAAAGCTGTGAAGCTTGATAGAGATGCAGACAGGTTCCAAGGAGGTAGAGTTGTGAAAAGGATGTCTCTTTTGTAAAACTGGAAGAACTCTTCAGTGTTCTTTCAGGAATCCACAGAAGAATGCTCCCATTTCAGTGGTTTTTGAGCGACGGAAGAGGAGATAACACTGAATTTTTCTATCTAGGCATCACCAACATTCTTAGTGCCATAATTTGTTGTCTTCTCCTCCCACTACTAGTTACCCCCAGGGTTTGGACATCAGTGAAATCAACAAGAGATTCACTCCTTCCTCCAAGAATCCTCTTTTTTTTTTTTAAATAGAAAGTATTCCAGGAAAGAATCCCTCCTCTGGCCTTCATTTTAGGGATTTGGGCTTTTGAACAGCTGGCTGGGAATTAATAAAAACACCACTGAAGCCAGTGGCTTCACTGCATTTTAAATAGAAATCATAGGACCAAAGCAGATGGAGATGCCCTAATTCACTGGTGTTTTGACTTTCTAAAGAAATTGGATGTGAGCAGAAAAAAATCTCAGGATGTGGAGATACAGTTAAGTATTATCCACATATATAGGCTGGCTTTTCCTTTCTACCTTTTACTCAATTCTCATTTCACTCTTCATCACTGCTAGAAAAGGCAGCAGACAAGTCAGAGGGCAAGGTATATGTACAAACTCTTATGAGTATGAAACCATTTGCATTGCGTTCCATCTCTGCTCCCTGGGTTCAGAGATCACCAACAGAATATCTAACTTCTCAGACTTTACTTTTTTTAACGGAAACACAAAGCCCAGTGACGTGTCATTTCTGATAAAAAGCAAAGGGAACATCCTACTCCCAGTTGTCTCCCTCCCCCTCAAGCTCCAACGAATGGGGCACATTCTTGCCTACGTTAGACAAGCTCAGGAGTGGGGAACCTGAGGCCTCAAGGCCACATGTGGCCCTCTACATCCCCAAGTGCAGCCCTTTGACTGAATCCAAACTTCACAACACAAATTCCCTTAATGAAAGAATTTGTTCTGTGAAACTTGGACTCAATCAAAAAGCCGCACCCAAGGACCTAAAAGGTCACAGGTTCCCCACCCTTGGACAAGCTTATCTCTGAATTTCATCTCCAGAACTGCCCAGGCCAAAGGTGAAGTAATGGTCACCAGTAAGGTGGCCATCTTGCCCAAGAGCAGCTGGATGAGGAAAAGAGGGCATGTCAGATCAGAGCAGAAGAGAGGGGTTCTCACGGTAGCTCTTTGCAACCCTCCAAGGAGCTACAGAGCCTGCCCATTAAAACCCTGTTAAAACACTTCTGATGTTGTCAGCAGTGGAGAGCTGAGAGGGCAGAGTGATCACTGAGATGCTATCTGCCTCTAGCAGTTCCGTGGTACTGTCAATACTATGAGCAAGAAGGTACAAGATAAGTAACAATCTAATTTCTACATCAAAATTTCATAAACTCCTTGAGCTTGCAGCACTGCTAATGCGGGCACAAGGAGACCAAGCCAACAGGCGACTGAAAGGACAAAAAAGACCTCTAGGCTGGGGTCTGCTCCAAAACTCTGGCACAACCTTCACATTGTGGTTTTGGATGCTCAGACTTCTGTAGGAAATGTGCCCAAGAAGGAGCTGGAGGAGAGTTCCTCTCTGGGGGCCCCTCTGGGCATCCTCCAAGGCTCAGGATTTCTGGGTAAAGTTCTTTTTTCAGATGTCATGTGTTTAGTAACAATAATGGTTAATATTTCTGTAGCACCTACTATGCGCCAGGCACTGTGCTAAGGTCTTTACAAATATTTCATGTGATCCTCACAACAGCCCAAAGGGAGGTGCTGCTATCATCTCCATTTGCAGATGGAGAAATTGGGACAGAAGGGAAGTGACTTGTCCAGGGTCACACAGCCACTAAGTGTCTGTAGCTGGATTTGAACACCTTTTTTCCCTAACTCTAGAGCTGGCACTCTACCAACTGAGCCATTCAGCTGCCCCTTAAAAAATATTCTGCTGTAGGATCTTCCTCTTTTCCAACAGGGAAACTTGATTTTAATTCAAATTAACAACAGGCAGGTCAACAAGCATTTATTAAGCATTTACTATATATAAAGCACTTTGCTAAGTGCTGTGAATGCAAAGATAAAAATGATACAGTCCCTGACCTCAAGTAGCTTATGTTCCAAAGAGGGAGACAACATGTATACTTACAAAAAAATGCCTAACATAGACACCAAATGAATACTAGGTGGTTACGGGACCTAGGGGCACTAGCAGCTCAGAGGGAGCAGGAAGAGCTTCACATGCAAGGTAGTACTTGAGATTCATCCTGGAGAAAATGGGGGTTCCAAGAGGCTAAGATATAGACAGAGAGCATTCATTCCAGGTATAGGGGATAGCAAATGTACTAGCATGGAGTGGCTTTCGTGGGGAAAGGCACAATATGGCCAGACCATGAGTGTGTGGACATGAGCAACGTGGAAGGAGATTGGAAATACGGGAAGGGTCCAGGTTGTGAAGAGCTTTAAATGCCAAACAGAGGAGTGGCTACAGGAAGCCACTGAGTATGGAGGGGTTGGGAATGGGGGAAGGGAGGGTGTAACACGATCAGACCTGTCCTTTAGCAGCTGTGTGCAGAATGGAATGGAGTGGGGAGAGGCTTGAGGCGTGGAGAACAGATGGAAGGCTACTGCAAATAGACACAGGGTGAGGTGATGAGCGCCCGAATTAGCATGGGAGCTATGTGAGTAGAGAGGAGAGTATACATGTGAGGGATGTTATGGAGACAGCAGTGATGAAATTTGGTAATGGAGTGAGTATGTGAGATGAGTGAGGAGCTGAGGATGACACCAAAGCTTCAAATACAGTTGAAAGGAAGGAAAGTAGCGCCTAGAAGAATAAGAGGGAGGTTTGGAAAGAGGTGGATTTGGGGGAAGAGATGGTTTCTGCTTAGGACACACTGTGTTTGAGATGCTTTGGAGAGATCCAGTTTGAAAGTCCAACAGGCAGGACTGGCGCTGAGGAGAAACATCTGGGCTGGATATACAGACCTGGGAGTCATCTGCAAAGAGATGGTCATTGAATCTAAAGAAGTTAATTGATGAGATCACCATGTGAGAGTGTAGAGTGGGAGTTCCCAACCTGGGGTGCCTGAACTTCTTCTTTTTTTAAAATATTTTGATAACAGTTTCAATTTTCTCTGTAATCCTCTGTATTTTATCTTATGCTTTTAATAACCTAATTCTGAGAAGAAGGTACATATGCTTCCACAGAGGGGCCTATGACACAAAAATGGTTAAGAACCCCTGGTGTAGAAACAGTAGAGAAGAAGGCCCAGGATAGAGCCATGTGGTCCAGAGTGAGATGAATGAGGAATCAGCAAAAGAGAATGGGCAATAGGTACTGTAGGAGGAAGAAGGACCAGGGGAAAAACAATCCCAAGAAAAGCCACAGAGGAGGAAGTAAGTATTCAAAAGGAGAATTGAACTCAAGAAGAGAACTTGGTCAATGACATCAAAAACTGCAGAGAGGGCAGAGCCACAATAAAGGAAGAAGTTATTAGATCTGGAAATCAAGAGATTGCTGGTGACTTTGGAAAGAGCAGCTTCGGTTGGGTGGTAAGGTCACAAGCCAGATTAAAAGAATTTGAGGAAAGGAAGTGAAGGCACCAAGTGTAGACAGCTTTTTCTTTTTAGTTTGGCTGAGAACAGGAGGAGAGTGTCTGCTATATGCAAGGTATAGTGCTAGAAACTAGGGCTACAAAGACAAAAAAATGAAAACAGTCAATGCCTTCAAGGAGCTGACATTCTACTGGGATGTGCACAGATAAGCTAATACGTGGCAATTTCAGAAGGCAGAGAGGACTACCAGCTGGGAAGGGGGAATTAGGAAAGAGAAAGATGGCTCCCAACATGGGTATGGAAGGAAGCTAAAGATTCTAAGAGGTGGCTGTGCTGAGGGGGTGCAAATTCAGGTATGGGGACAAACCTGTTAAAAACCATGGAGACTGGAGATGGAAGGCCTGATTTCTGGAATAGCCATTAGGCCAATGTGGCAAGACACTTAAAGGTCTCTGGGTCTCAGTTTCCTCAGCAGTAAAAGAAGGGGGTTTGAATCAGATAGCCTCTGAGATCCCTTCTAGCTCTAGATTGAAGATCCTAAAACTAAACAGCAAATATTTATGAAGCACCTACAATGTGCAAGGTACAGTGCTACAACGACAAAACCAAAATACTTTCTGCCTCCATGCAGTCTACATGGCGGGGGGCAGGGGGGTGGGGAATACAACATACACACAGATAGGTAAGTACAAAGTGATAAAAATTTATTTTAGATGGAAGAAAACACTAATAGTGGTGGGTGGGAAGAAGGGGCTAAAGGCCCCATGCTGAGGTAGTACCTGATCTGTGCTCTGAAGGAAGCTAAGGTTTCTGTACAGCAGAGATGAGAAAAAAGTATATTCTAAACATGGAGACCACTTGTGCAAAAACATGGACGGGGGTGAGAGATGTGATCACAGCATGGGAATAGCTAATGGTCATACATAGGGGAGTAATTCTGAGGAGCCTCCTTTTGTTATGAGAAAGAAGAAGGGAAAAACAATCTACTAAATGTTAGAGATGGGAGAAACCTCAGAGACTTAGGCAGGCCAACTCCCCCTGCCCCCTTTCCCCTTCCTTTTTTTTTTTAAGAGATGAACAAACTGAGGCCAAGAGAGGTAAGGAAAACTACCTAAGGTTGCTTAGCAACTCAGCTAATTACTGTGTGGTAGGGAAAGGGGTAAGGATGACAGGAAACCAAGAACAGAGATTCCCAGACAGGAGAAATGCTATGCCAACGCTGCACACAAGACATGAGAGTCCTCTGGCCTAAGTGACACTGCTATTGTTGAAAACATGCCAAATATGTTGGCCCAAATGGGTTACTTTGAAGCCTTTTCATCAACTTTGCCATAGGGAACATGCCATGCACATCATTTAATAGCTCCCTCTTCCAAATGTCCTGTGACCCCATGGAGTGATAAATTCTAGTTCTTCCCATAGCAAACTAAGGCCCAGAGAACTTATGTGGCAATGAATCAGTCGTGGCTGTTACTCGATAATGTGAAGTATCAGGATAAAAAGGAAAAAACTGATCCATCATCTGGATGCGTGGTCTACAGGAGAACAAACATTAGTGCATGGAAACCACTGACTAAAGCTTTCAGTTTTCTTCTGGGTAGTATAGACAGACCCATCTCTGACTCCCAGAGTATCTGCCTTCTTGGTTTTTCCTAGCTCAGATGGGCAGTCTTCTGGCAGCAGAAGAGAAAAGACAGAGGGTGAAAGGAGTGGACATAATCCCACCTGCCTATTAGTTTCTTTATTTGAGGGCCTTGGTGACAGATATCCAGGCCAACTAGCATAATGTTTCCCAATGAATTTAACTCAAACCAAAAGAACACACTGGGCTCAGGGTCTCTCTGTGGCTCCAACAGGCCGTCCTCAGTCTGGGCCAGTGGTTATTTTCCATTTTGACAGGCAAGGAGAAATCAAAGCTCAGACACCTGTGAGGAGGGTTCAGCCTTTGGTCACTCAGCTAAGGCAAGAAGCATTATCGTTCTTATTTTTACGGTTCCTGATCACCTGGGAGGAGGAGCTCAGGATGGCAGGGAGAGGGCTTGAAGCAGAGTGCTAGAGGAAAGGAGAAAACAAGTTCTGTGTAAGCTAAGCTAATCAGGAGAGGGGGCAACATATCCTCCTCCCCAGGGCCCATATATTACATTCCTTCCCTTATCCATCTTGGCTCTCTCTGCTGTCGGGGATCAAGATTGTGACACTACCTAATGAGACTGGGGAGTAGTGAGATCAGGACATTTTAAAAGGAGAGAGACTTCTCCAGGATCAGATAACCCCAGCAATCCAGACAGTAATGAGCCTGTCCAAATTACCAGTGGCAAATAATAGAAGTGCTAATTCGAAAGCATGCATGCCTCTCTGGAAGGGAGAAGCCTGGCCGCCAGCCTACTGCTCCAGAAGACTTGGATGCTGCTTTGACATGGACAACGTATAGGCTACCATGAGGCGTAGGGGGTGGAGAAGAGGGGGATTTTGGAGTCTAGGGCAGGAATGTGACACAGCATCACTATGAAAAATAACTCAGAAGCAAATCACCAAATAGGAAATCTCCATCCTGCTATCAGGTCTGTAAAATATACCTTTGGGACAAAAATGCCAAATGCCAAAATGAGGTCTGGGTCCTGGGAATCTGCCCTCTATCTATCTACCCATGTCTTTAGTTGCTTCAAATATCCACCACAGGGGAAAAGGAAATTTCTTCTCTTGGAGGTTATTTTCTTTTATTTATTTGTTTATTTATTATAAGGGAGCTGCCTAGTCATCCACAACACTGCATGCCAACAACAACGAATTCTGAGCGACATGTGCGGTTATAAACTCTTAGTACTTTCTTTCTAAAAAGGAAGGTGGAGGTGGGTGCACTGGTAGGAAAGCCTACCATTTTTGAAAAAAGGCTGAGACACTCGTGGGGCTGGGAGGTTCACGTACACCTAAAGGACCCAGTCTGGTGGACAAGGCTTAACAACAGAAGCATGTTATTTTTGGCGCAGCACTTCATACTTCTGAAACAAAGGTTACTCGTACTTTATCTTAATTGAATCTCAACAAGCAAAACAAAAACAAAAAACCTAGATGATATGTAGGTCAGGTATTGTCTGCATTTTCCACATGGGAAGACTAAGGCTCAGATACCCTGTTCAGGGTAACAGGGCCTTAATCCAAGATTGATGCTCTTTCTACTCTACCTGACCAGTTTCAAACTATGGCCTTGACTGAAGCAGGTAAATGGATAGCTCTTTGTAATCCCCTAAGGACAGAGGTGTAGAACTAATGATCACAATGCCAGGTAAGTAGAAAAAAGTTAATCAGTAATTCAAGATCTCAAACAATTAGTTCAGAGGTCTACCTCCTTAACCATGAAAATGAGTAGCCATGTAATGTATGTTTCTTCCTTCCTAGGAATTCCTGGATCACACGATTGTAAACAGGAAGGTACTACCTCAAAGCTCAAACTTCTCATTTCACAGACAAGGAAACTGAGGCCCAAAGAAAACAAATAACTTGTCTAAGAATTGACTGTCCTAAGTTTTGTCTCCTTTAAAAGAATATCTGTAAATATTTGAAGATGACAGGAAATAAGCTGTGAGCAAGCACTGTGATACGAAATTAATTCTGAATAAAAAAATTTTATCAATGGAAAATTGGAAAGCAGCATGCAAAAAATAAATTTATATCCCCATATTATATTTGATACCACAATGAACTCCAAAAGAATCAATGTTCTAAATATTTTTAAACATTATTTAATAACGGGAAAAAACAAAATTGATTTCTTTGATTACAGAGAAAATAAAAATTTTTATCCATAAAAATGGAAGAAATTATTTGTGATGAAATAAAACCTATAGAACAAAAAGCACTGTGTTCAAAAGCAAAATAAAAAGATTAACAAAATTTGTACTCAATATATCTGATAAAAAGCTGACATTAAAAATATATGCGGCTGACACATTACAAGTGAAATAAAAAAAGTCAAAGACTAATTTTAAATGAAAGAAACACAAACCTTTGAAAAGCAATTGAAAAATTGTTCAAACATGTGAATAACCAGGGCAATGCAAATTAAAGTTACTTTAAGGGGCCACTTTACACCAAAGATTAGCAAAAACAGCTCAATATGACAAAGTTCTATGTTGGCAGGAATATGGGGAAATAGGCCCTCTATTATATTGTTGATGAGACCATAAATTAGTGCTAGCTTCCTAGAGAACAACCTGGCCATATGTACAATAAGTTAGTTACAAAATTCATGATATCCTTAAGCCTGGAAATTTCACTGCTGAGACTCTACTCAAGGACACTAGTAAATAGAAAAAAAAAAAGGAAAACTATTCCTAGCTGCTTTATTTGTAATAGTGAAAAACTGAAAACAGGATACTGTCTGGTGATTGGGGAATGAATGAATAAATTATGGCATATCAATGTAATGTAATATTGTGTGATACAAATAACAAATATGAGGAACAGACTCCAACAGGAAAGACAAGATGTGATGCAAAGCGAGGACAAAAAAATTAAGACAACCTACACACTGACTTTGACAGTATAAAAATAAGAGCAACCAGAATTGAAAAGTGACTGGAAGAGGACAATCATTGCCAGAAAGCAATCTGGAAATATGTACAATCAGAGTTACAAAACTGATACCCGTTGGCCCAGCAATCCTGTAGCTGAGACTATAAGTCATTAAAAGGAAAAAAAGGGACTCGGACAAAAATAATGAATTATTACTCTGATAAATTTGGTACCCTCCTATAACCTTTTCACCTTCATCAAAATGAAGATAATTCATATTTTATTAAATTTTAGGGTGAATTCCACATTCTAGTTACACTTTGAGGGAATGCCATAAACCGTATAATTGTTTTTTTAAAGAAATGTTTTCTATCTCTTTTTCTCTACACATCTACATGGAAATCCTAGTGCTTATTTTCACCCAAGAAAATATATATTGAGAAATATAATTAATGCAACTTTTGTCCTTCCAAATAAGGTTGTACCTTGAAACCAGATCTATCTTGAAAATGATGGGAAAGTACAAGGGAAGCAGGCATATTACCCTGGAAGCAGAGTCAGCAAAGGTTCAAGACAAGATGCTTTGTAACCAACAGCCAAAAAAGACAAAAAACAAAAACATTTTTTGAAAAGGAAGTATTCAAGCGATTCTAAAAAACATATAGTTAATGCAGAACTCTTTTGCATTTATGTTTTTCAAGAAAGGGATAGCAAGAACCTGAAATATGAATAAGAAAAATATGTAAGAAGTTGCCCCATGTTCCCTGTTGGCAAAATAAGTATCTGAATTTATCAACCTTCAGTGCATGATACTCTCAATGATCAGCCTTCAAGATGATCCTTTAAACCAAGTAAAATCAACAAACAGAATTTGAATCTCTACTATGTGCAGGGCACTGCCATTCACTGATTGGTTTAGAGGGTTGGTTTAATTAAAAGCTCTTCTTGAATTGTTACTTTTGGGCTTCAAACATTTCATCTGGAAGGTAAGTTTTACCTCTGATTTCTGACACCTCTGTGTTTAGCAAAATTTGACCCAATAGTGCTGTCAATACTAAAGTGCAGGATTTTTTGCTGTAATTGAACACTTGGTAATACTACCTTAAATACACTTGAATTCATCTCACTCCCTGCTCACATCCTGGACTTCCCCATGATGCACTGGGGCAGAACGTCTGCCTGCTGGGATAGAGTTTGTTCACAGGAAATATGAAGGGAAAATTCACGCTCGGCTGTCTAATCCAAACTGATGTTGCTTCTCTAGAGAGAGGAGAACTTGGTATGTCAGGGAAGTTAGTATAAGGTATGCAGATGCTTAATAAAATATTCAACAATGTACTTTAGTATCACAGATCTAATATTGGGGCAAATGACCCCTATACATAGACACATACGTGTGTGTGTGTGTGTGTGTGTGTGTGTGTGTGTGTGTGTATATACACATATTAAATATAAAAGGCCAAGTTAACCTACTATACTCCAAAAGCAAGATTGATTTATTATTTGAAGAAAATCACCTTTCAGAAAGTATCACATGTCAAAAAGCCACATCTAATGGAGCTCAATCAAGTTGAATGATATTTGAAAGTCAGTGTCGTTTAATGGATTGGATTTAGAGTCAGGAAGACCTGGGTTTAAATTCTGCCTCTAACACTTACTAGTTATATGACCCTGGGCAAGTCACATAACCTCTGTATGTCTTAATCCACTGAAGAAGGAAATGGTGTAACCCTTGGGAAGAGGCAGTTAGATGGGACAATGGATGGAGCACTAGGCTTAGAGTCAGGAAGACCTGAGTTCAAATCCAGCCTCAGACACTTACTAGCTATATGACCCTTGGCAAGTCACTTAATCTCTGTATGCCTTAATGCCCTGGAGAAGGAAATGGCAAACTACTACAATATCTAGGCCAAGAAAACCCCATGGACAGTATGGTCCACGGAGTCACGAAGAGTCAGACAGCAATGATCACCTTAACAACAACAAACATATTTTACCTTGCTGAGCCTTAGTTTCGTCATCTGTAGAATGAGGTTAGTAATACTTGTACTCAGGGCCATAAATAACATAAAGAAAATGACACTGTCAAAAGGCACAAACATCTTGGGGGAAGGGGTTGGCTTACTTTTGCAGACACTCCCAGGCTACCCCTCTCCTGGCGAAATGATGACCACCTCTTCTGGTTGGATTATCTTCTATACAACTAGAACCACCTCCCTAGCTTGTCTTCGGCATTGCTGTCCAGCCCCTCACTCCTAACATACCATCTGACTGACTTTGTCCCAGGTGAAGAAATTTCTTGTTGCACTGAGCTTTCCCCTAAGCCAAAGTACTGTATGCCTAATGTGCACTCTCGGGTTTCAGAACTCAAAGTCTGCGTGCCAAGCCATTTTCTCACATTTCCCAAATTCCCTTTGCCATCACGATGATACCAGTGACTGCCCAAATGTTTTCCCCATCTCTATGGGCTTCCAAAAAGGTTGTTGGCTCCCAATGAGGTTAAATACACACATACACATTCACACACACACACACACATACACACACACGAATGCTATTCAGGCAAGCTAGTTCTCTGCAGTTGAAATAAAGGGAAAATCAAATCAGGCCTCGGAATAGATTAAGAAGAACCAAAGCAGGAGACATACAAAGTGAATCCTGGTTAGTGATGGCTCCTGCTTATCTACTCAAGCTAGCAGAAGAGATTCTGATGAGTTATTTAGGTTTTATTGATGGTGCCATCGAAACGCTGCTGGCTCTCTCTCTCTTTGTGCCTGTTAGCATAAGCACATACAGCACATTTCCAGAAGAAAACAACTTGAAATTGTTAACACACACACACACACACACACACACCCCTCAATGGCTGGTTTCCAGTCTTCACCACCCTTTTTCTAGGAAGTCTACTGGCTTGTTTTCTTGATTAACTCAGGATCATAGACTTAGAGCAAGAAGGAATCTCCGAAACTGTCTATTCCAATACCTTCATTTCGCAGAGAAGCAAGTAGAGGCTTAGAAAGGAAAAATTAGTTCTCCTTTGTCACAAAGATAATATGCAGAGAGCTGGGATTCAAACACAGATCCTCTGACTTCCTCTCTCCCTCTAAATCTACCACTCAAATATCCCTCAGGGTATTAGCATGATTAGGCTCTGAAATGGGCAGTTCAAGGGGTCTTGTGCGACCAGGCTGGATTCCTTAACCCTTTCTGCCAAGCCAAGAAGCCACCTGGGGCCACTGTCTCTTCTTATCTACTAGAAGGGGGATGGTGAAACTGCAGCTCAGAATTCCTCCTTTACTTTTATACTTGCAGCAGGATAGTCGCATCATGCCTCTCGACCTCTTGACCTCTCTCCCACCCCCGCCTTGCTTTTCGCTGCATCCCTCTTGTCCACACTGCTGACTGCAGCCCCTCCACTATTACCGCTCTGGATAGCTGGACACTGACAGACAGCCCAAGTAGAAGGCCCAGCGTCTCATCACAATTCCCCTACCCTGCCTCAATCTAACACAGAAATTCACAGTGAAACTGAACCACTTGGTGAAAAATCAAGGACTATAAATAAGCTGTCCCTACCAAAAATCTGCTTGGAGATCCCACGAGGCATTACATTCCCATCAAATCTCAGTTTTCTCATTTGTGAAATGGGGATAATGACTAGAGTGCGTGCTGAGAGTCTATCTACTCCTCACATTCAACCAACTGCTATACCTTTCTGGATCAGTTGCCTTATCACACTCACTAATTCAGATCTTTATCACTTTGGGCCTGGACCACTACTTTTGCTGTCGAGCTGTTTCTCAGTCCCGTCCAAGTCTTTGTGACCCCATTTGGGTTTTCTTGGTAAAGATCCTGGAGTAGCTTGCCACATCCTTCTCATTTTATAACTGAGGAAACAGAGGCAAAAGAGTTAAGTGACTTGGCCAGGGTCACCCAGCTAGTAAGTGAATGAGGCTGAATTTAAACTCAGGTCCTCCAGACTCCAGGCTGTTACCTATGACTGGAAAACTCTTTCTCCTTTGCTCCATTTTATTTTACATGCTATTTCTTCCTTAAAACCTCATCTTAAGTGCTACCTCCTATGAAAGCCTATTGTGATCTCCCCTTTTCCCCCCAGTGCTCACCTTAAAATTTGTGTGTGTATACATACATACATACATATATACATACGTATACATACATACACACATATTACATATATATATATACATAATTTGAATTTTTATATACGCATTCTCTCCAATAGAATGTAAGCTCCTTAAGGGCAGGAACCTGGCACATAACAAGTGCTTAATAAATGCTTATTAAATGAATATGTTAGCTAACATGAAAGCTAACGAAGTGCACACTTCCTCAGTACTCCTTGCCCCTCAGGCCCTTCCTTCCCCCAGACTGGAGTGGCTAGACATCAAAGAGCTCCTCCCAGATCTTTTGCTTAAGGACACAGGGCAGCAGCCTCATCGTTTCCTACCTGGCTGCTCACCTAGACTTGATCACTTGCTTTAGAACTGTGATACCCACACCTCAGTATGTTCTGCCCCTTGTGCCCCTGCCTCTTTCTGATTGGAGAGGGCAGATATCAGAAAGCTTCTCCTAGATTCCATATTTAAAGAGGGGCCCCAAGGCAGCCATCTCATTGTTCCTTAACCTAGATGAAGGACTTAATCATGCCCTCCCACCACATGGAAGAACCCTTTTTCCCATTTCCCCTTCAGCTTTTCAGCTTCTTCTGTCATTAGACTGTAAGCTCCTTGAGGGCAGGGATTGTCTTCTACTTTTCCTTGTATCCCCAGAGCTTAGCAGACTACCTAGCACATAGTAGGTGTTTAACAAATGTTTATTAACTGGCTAACAGACATGAGTGTCATAGAAAAGGTACTGAATAGGAGTTTGGGATTCCTAGCTTTAAGTCCTGGTTCTTCCACTCACTCTGGACCCCTTTTTGCTTTTTTGCAGTGGTTGTGAGGGCTGAGGCCACGCACAGTACACAAAGCATGCTTTGTGTTCTTAACCAAGGCTGCATTGAGGTTGCCTGATGCAACATTCCATATGAGGTCGCAACTCACAGTTTAAGAAACATTACACTAAACCACCTGTGTGACCACGGAAGAGTCAGTTAAGAGCCTCAATTTGGGATCAAGGCACCTGGATTCAGGTCCTGGCTCAGCTATTTGTCTACTGTTTTATCTTGGTCTAATCACTCAGTTTTTATGGGCCAAGGTCCATCTTTTCTTCATCTCTAAAATGAGAGGAGTAGACATACTGAATAGTAAGTTCTTTTTTATCCCTAAATCTATGACTTTATAATCCCTTCTCAAAACTATCTGGATCTCAGTTTCCTCATTTGAAAAATGAATAGAATAAGTCAAACGTGCTTTGCACATAGAATTCACTTAATAAATACTAGATGAAAAAAGAAAGAGACTTTTAAGGCCCTTTCCGAGTCTAAAATTCCCATGTCCACAAGCAGAAAAAAATATCCAAGGAGACAAGACATTAATTAAGTACTAAATAGCATGGCACACACGGTTAAGTGCAATTGGATTCAAAGGAGTGGGAGACAGAGAGAGGCTGAAAGAGTCAGGGAAAAAGATTCATGGATGTGGGGAGAGGTGAGCCAGGTCTTGGTTGACACATGGAGTCTATGTGAATTTGATCAGGAGAACCTATGGGAGAAAGTGGTCTGTATGCAGGGTGTGTGTGTGCGTGTGTAGCATCTGTCAACCAACGACAACAAGTCTACACTGATTGTCACATTATTTCCAAAGGGGATTCAAGAAGATGCTGTAAAATGGGGACTGGAAATTAGTGCCTCCAACAATGCCAATAATAATTGCAAAGCAAGTTGTTGCTTCTGTGGAAAATGAAAGAACTCTGACTAACCCCACTGAGAGGAAAAAACGTTTTTATTTCTTCTCTCTTTCTTGCTAATGTTTTTCATTTTTCAGTGAGAAACTGAGGCAGAGAGTTTAGGTTTCCAGATGTTTTGTTCAATCCTAATCTAGATTTGGGTTTTGGGAAGACACCTTTCTTTGGGAAGAACCATTCCTTTCACAAGTACTCATAAAAGGGAAGCAAGTTCTTTTGTAGGTGACAGGATTTTGTTCACGAAGGAACAGAAGATGAGGATACGAATCTGTCAAGTTTGGAATATTTCTCTGGGGTTCTACAAATGGCAGAAAACAACGGCAAGTTAGTCTCTTCTGAGAATAGCTCCTTTGTTCCTTGTCATAGTCTCACAGAAAAGATTATTTGCAATTCTTCACAGCCTTACAAAATATTCAGATTTTTCAATGAAGAGAGTTTTCCCACATTGTGGATACACCCACACAGCAAGTTTCAGAAGTGAATGAAAAGGGCTACAGAAAGATGTTGACGACGTTCACTTCTTCCCAAGCTGTAGCTCTGGTGAACAACTTTCCTTCCAAGTCCCTGCCCGAAGAATCTGCCCAGCCTTGACCGTATCACTTGGTTTGGCCCTACAGCTAAGCTACAGAGCAGACGCATGGGTCACGCAGTCCCATGTCCTCGGGTGGACTGGCAGAGGCACAATAATGATTCCCTGGTTGAGATGCTAATGGAGTTTTCACATGGAGAAGTGCTTGGGTGAAGGAAAAAGGTCCTGACTTTAATGTTGTTGATTTTCTACTTAGACAGATGCACATCTGCAAGATCAAGCCCAGGGGATCCCACCTCTTTTTGCAGTCACCTCAGCTGCTCAGGATGGAGTTCTGTTCAGCCAGTACCTTTCACAAGTAGCAACACTCATATTAAATCAGTCTTGGAACAGCTGCTTATCCAAGGAGAAATCCAACTCAAAAGATCTCCCATTGGGTAGAGGAACAAACTGTAGCAAGACATACAGAGGAAGATGGCGGCACAAGGACCCAAGAGATATTAGACAGCTTCCTCCTGCTTTTTAGGCTCCTGCTTTGAGCCCCACTGAGATATATGAGCAGGGAAAGCTGACAAGTCCAAATCCTTCTCCAATCCATTTTTCAACCATAAAAGACAAACAGAAAGGAAACTGGAAAATATGGTTTGGGTCTGTTTTGTGAACTTATGAAGGGAACATAGTCACTAGTTGGTCAACTGTGTTATCAAGTATATGGAAAAGTCAGGACTTGAAGTGGGGGGAGTAAGGGAGAATGGCATTTCAGCACTTTTTCAGAGGCCTTTAATTTCTTTCCATTTCTTTTGAATGAGTGAAATGTGCTTCAGAATACACCGCACCCCTCCCCCCCAACCTCACCCCCACAAGCTCTTCCTGCTTTGCCTCCCACAGTAACTCCTCTTCTCTCTGTCTTGGGATGGGAGGTTAGCTTAGGGAAGGCAGTGGGCAGCTAGTGCTCTGGCTCAGCTCCCTCACCTCTGGGGGTGGGGGGTCAGGCTCAGTCTGAGAGAAGGGAGGGAGGGAATAATCTCAGTTTCTTTGTTCCCTTCCAGGGGAAAAAAATGCCTTGACCAGAGTTTGAGTGTGAATAGGGCTCACATTTCTCTTTGCTCAGATAACCTTCATCTACCTACAAAGTTGGAAATGTCTGGGAATAATGGGTTAGTCACATCCCTCTTGGCACTCCCAGCCAGGAGATGGGACAAAGGGTGCACCAGTTAGCTGGGAGCACTAGTTTTTCTGTCTATTCATGTGTTTATCACCCCACTAGAAGGGCATTTTTGGTTTTTACAAAGCAATTCATGAACACGTTTATTAGCTGGTCCTGAAAATAAGCTCACTATTACTCTCTCTAAATACATACATACATACTTACACAGATACATATATTAGTGCTTGGTACTAGGTCATGTAATACACCAGTGGAAGGACCAAGAGAAGGGCTCAGGGTATTTAAGGGTTCTACTGAAGTGATCTTGTTCAAGGCAGTTGTCCACGCTTGTAGGCTCCTGAGTTCCCATCTTGGTGCTTAGCCCTGCCTTATCAGATCTGATCTTCTTTAGGCTCCCTGTGTATAATTCAGTGAACCGTAAAAGCTTACTTTTTTAATAGTGTCTGAGGCAAGCCCAAAGAGTTGTAACATCTCTGTAATGGGAACCACTGATTTCCTTCTTATTTAGTGGTAGCAAATTGGGTTACTTCCCTTTACTGGGCCTTAGTCTACTGCTCTGTACAATGGGAATGATATTCCTCCTTGCCTTAAAAGCTGAATCTCAATTATATTAGTAAGCATATGGTCAGTACGAGTCAGTAATCCTGACAAGGTGTGAAATCGCAGGCAAGGAAATCAGTTTTCTCTCTCCTACCACTTCGTATTTCTGTGAAACCTGATTCCATCCTTCCACAACTGATAGAACCCCAATCCCAAACGTGGCAACTTTCATGTCTAATGAATACAATCTCCAGGCCTTGGCTATCTGGGCTGCAGGTCGGACCTTGGTCTGCCATGTCCCCATTTCTACTCAGCCTGTTTAAGAGGTGGTGATGCCCCCACAAAGCCATCTGGGGAAGCTGCCTGGAAGGGCGGGTGATCTTCATAAATGGACAGGAAATAGAAAAGACGAATGTTGGGCGGATGACAGATCCCTAAATTCAGTTAACGGGGCCTTCAAGATACGAGCTGTTCTATTAAACATAGGCCCATTATGCTGGCCATCCACTTTAAACCCCAGAGTGATTAAAATGCTGGCAGGAAATGAAAGCTCTCTATTGAAGGGCCTTCCCCGAGGTCCTCATTTCAAACCAAATTTTACAGCACCGCACAGGAACAAAGGCGTCCCAGTCCTCCAAGTCTTCTTTTTGTCACTTTGGACAAAGAAACCCCCTCAAACGCCCTCCCAGAACAATGGCCTCTGTGGAGCCAGAGCCCCACCAAGAATGGGCACAAACCATACAGAAACACATTTTAAAAATACATTTTACACTGCCCTTGACATTTCAGATAAATAGAGGGCAATGCACTGAAATTCCAAACATTTCATCCTGCCCCCCCCCTTTTCCCTATCACAATGAGAATTTTCTTACGTCCCCCAATCTACTTGATCTTTGACATTTTGGCCTCTGTAAAAGGAGGACATAGTAGAGTAGTCAAAGAAATTAATTATGCAGATAATTGTGTTTGATTAAAATGATGACTGTAACTGAGAGTATAATAAGCAAAGGCTTGCAGGAGTCTCACCCAGAGAAGACACCAAGAAGATGCCTGCAATTCCTTTTTCATTATTGTCTTAAAAAAATTAAACTGATATAATCTTTTTTTTTATATCAGTATCGATTCCTTAATAGAATTCTGCCCATTTGCCTCTCAACAAACCATTCCTTGTAAGGAAGAAGAATAACAGTTTCGCAAAACTAATCAACCCGCCAACTGAATATGACTTCATAAATATCTGAGGTAGAACTTGAACCCATGTCTTCCAGATTTCCAGTCTGCCACACTGTCGAGCCTCTCCTGCTTTATCAGAGTGAGAGTTTTGAAAATTCACTGTAGCCAACATTAATATATTTATTATATTTAAATGATGTTTTAAGGTCTGAAAATGTATTATAAATTTTATCTCGTTTTATCTTCACAACAATGTTATGAGGTATTGTTATCCCCATTTCACAGATGGGGAAAATGGGGGCAGACAGAGAGATTAAGTGACTTGCTCAGGGTCACACAGATGTGTATATGGCAGGATTTGAATTTAGGTTTTACTGATTCCAAGTCCAGTGCTCTATCCACTGGTCACCTTGCTACCTCCTCACTTCCTATTCCCAACCCTGAGCTTTCATGGGAAAGGGTGACATAATTTTTATTCAATCGCTCAAGCTTTCCTCTTCCCTACTGCGGATGTTTACCTGAATTTGGCAGGCTGGTAACAGCCGGTTGTTTCTTAGTGAATGGAACATGAGACCATATGTTGCAATGTTTAAGCAATTTTGAACCAGAGGTGTAATTCTGAGTGTCCTTTGCAGAAATTGTACATTAAATACCCAAAGGATCTGAGCTGTACAAGACATGCAGCCTTTTTTTAGCACTTTTTCCCCTTAGCAACAAAACCGCTCGACAGCACTTCTATCCTATACTTCCACCACAAGTTTACTGAGTGTGCTGGCGAAATGATGACGGCCTCCGTTTTAGGAGAGACTGTGTTCTAAACAGGAAAAGATGGCCAAGATGTTCCTGGGGGCTGGGGGCAGCACGGAATGCGGAGCTGGGAAAGAACATGTCTTGGGGAAAATGCCAAGAGGCCTTCTAAACTGGTTTTCTGACATGTTTGTTGTTGTTTAGTGATGTCTGACACTCCATGATCCCCAATTGGGGTTTTCTTGGCAAAGATACTGTAGTGGTTTGCCATTTGCTTCTCCAGATCATTTTACAGATGAGGAAACTGAGGCAAACAGAATTAAGTGACTTGACCAGGGTCAAGTGTCTGAGGCTGGATTTGAACTCAGGAATATGAGTCTTCTTGATTCCAAACCCAGCACTCTATTCACTGTGCCACTTAACTGCCCCTTTCTGGTATGGGCAAATATCTAATAGGTTTGTGAAAGGGGGAGGCAACTACATGTATGTATAAGATAACTTGGGTCTTCACATTTTCATGTGTCCTTTCAGCAGGCCTCTAAGACAAGTTTGCTCAGTGATATTCAAGTTGGGCTGAGGGTGTGAAATGAAATGAGCAAAGAAAATCATGAGAGATGTTCAGATCATTCAGAAATATTTTTAAAAGTTTCTGTGGTTTTCACAGTATGACTATACCCAAGGCACTTCACTCTAGGCCTCAATTTTCTCATCAGTAAAATTAAGATCATATTTGCCCAGTGCCTACCTCCCACAGAATTTTTGTCAGAAAGAGGGAATCTCTGAAAATTTGCAAACCTTAAAGTACCACATGAGTGCCAGCTAACATCCTCCTCCCTGCTTGTTCTCCTCATCTATTTGTTAATAATGCTACCCAACCCCAGCTCTCAGTTTAATGTGAATCATAGGCTGATGTGACAAACCTACTTTCTCTCTGCTAGGGCCTTGTGCAATCCTTTCAATTACTTAGGAGAATATTTTAGGGTCCATCTTTAAATAAAGGGGAAAAAAAAACCCTCAGCATAATTTCAAATTGATTTTCAGCCTGGTTTTACCCAGGGGTGGGCTGGTAAATGTTTAACAGCCAGCTCTCTGGGAAAAAAAAATGTACACAAGACACACTTTTAAGTTTCATCTGCATCATTAACATTTTCTCCATTACTTTCTCAAGCCTAGCCAATCAACAAAACAATAAATCAAGCCCTGATGTGTAGTGTTTGCTGATTTCTGAGGTGTAAATGCTCACACTGAAAACTTAACAATTGGCTCTAGGGAACTGGTAGGAGTGGGCTCCAGCATACCACTAATACTAATTGATAACTCTAAAAACAATGCATGTAGGAGGGAATTATCTTGATTTGTATTTCTTGTTTTATTAGTGATTTGGAACAAACTTTCATACAGTTAATAGTTTTCGATTTTTCTTTTTATAACTGCTTATTTGTATTCTTTGATTACTTATCTACTGGTAAATGACTTTTATTCTTATATATTTGTGGTAGCTCACTATATGTCTTAGATTTCAGGCCCTATGAGAGAGCTCTTACACAAAGTTCTCCCACCTCCCAATCTTTTTCCAGGTCATTTACAAGTTGTGTTGATTTTTGTTCATGAAAAAGCATTTCAATTTCACATAAATGAAATTATCTATTTTATCTTTTGTGACTGCCTCTCTTCCTTGTTTGGTTGTGAACTCTCCCTCAAGCCAAACCTGTGAAAGGTATATGATCTGGTACTCGTCTACATTTTTTTTTGTGGCAAGAATATTAACATATCTAGGTTGTGTGTCCGTCCCCTATGAACCAGAGATCCAAATACTTGGCATATGTCCAAAAGAAATCAAAGCTAGGCCCCAAATACACAGCAACATTTATAGCACCACTTTCTGTGATAAAAGGTTGGAAACAAAGTAGATGCGCATGGTTTGGGAAGTAGCCACACAAGTTTCGGGACATGATTATAATTGAACATTATTGTGCTTTAATAAATGATGGATGTGAAGAATATAGAGAAGCATGGAAAAACATATATGATGCTAAGTGAAAGCAGGAGAACCAGGGAAATCACATATGCAATAACTACAACATGAATCGAAAGAACAAAATCACAACAGAACTGAGCATTATATAATGGTGCTGACCAAGTTTCAAAATGAAGAAGAGATAAAGAAAGGTACTTTCTTCTTTTCCTTGCAGAGACTGGGGACTATGGGTGTGGAATGCTTCACATGCTATCAGAATTCTTTGATATGGAGTTTGGCTTTGGTGAACTGGTTTTTTTTTCCCCTCTCTCTTTCTTTTTATGAATTGTAATAAGGGATAACTTTCTGGGTGTGAGAGGCAGAGCAATATATTTAGAAATGAAGGTGAATATCAAAACAAAAGACATAAATAACATTCTTTTTAAAAAGACAATATGTGAAGAAAAACTGAATAAATTATTGAAGCGGTAATCAAATATTATCTGCAGTTTTTACTCCAGTGGCTTGGGAGGAGGTAGGAAAGCAATCCAAATTTAGGTGAAACTTTCAATCCTGAAGGCACACTATTGTAATTTTGTTCTAAGTTATTCTCAACAATCATCTATTACAAACATCTATTCTTTTTCAGAAATTTTTCTGAAATACTGAATGATACTGACATATCAAGCCTGGAAGAGGCAAGAGACCTCTGTATGTGTGGTATTTCTACCTGGGATTCACACAAAATCTCTTCTGCAGACTTTAAGGCTACTCTGATAGCCTCGTCAAATAAAACCCTAAAACCTTCTCTGAGATCTTAAGTGTCACTATCTCATTAAGGTTAGGACCTTAAGGTTGCCTTCGTAGGCTGGTTTCGGTTTTTGAAGAGAACTTTATAAGCTCTTTTAATAGTTACTACCCTAATCAGGGCTATTCCTAATTTCCCCCATCTTCTCCTTTTACCATTACTGTTCAGCAGACCCCCTGCTGCTGATAATAATACAAGTCCCCATTTGAGCACAACACATCTCTGGAAGAGTTTGGTTTAGAACGAACACCATTGGGCTAAACATCACTTCTTACGCAGCATTCTTCTTCATACACGCTAATAAAATTAAAAATCTCAGGAAAAAAAAAACATAGAAAGACTGAAAAAAAATCCAACAATAAAAGTTTGCTCTTCTTTGTTATTCATTTTCTTCCTTTGTCCCTTCCCCATGCCTTTTCCTTATTTTAGCGTAGGTTTAAATTCTAGGCCTGCAAGGCAAAGTCCACAAAGGATCTTCTGGATTCTTGTCCTCTAAAACACCCCGAGAGGTCCCGCCATTTATGGGTTCCCAACCACTTCAGGGGAGTACACAGAGTACAGGGGGACATTACTATGTCTGTTTCAGATGGTGGATTAAATTCATTTCCAAACCATAACATAGATGTCAAAAAACACTGAGACTATTGCAGAGAATTTTAAAATCTCAATTTCACAGGGGGAAAAAAAGGTTTTCCTAGAATTTTAAAAGAAAAACTATTTCCATGAGCATGAGTTTTGGTATAAACTTTCTTAAAGAAGTCTAAAACTAAATACCAGCCCTCTGACATTCTTGCTATTTCCTCTGTGCACTGAAGGAGGTCACTGGTTTAATTACTTAATGGTGAATTTTGGATTTATATTTCAGGCAGGCAGAAGATATAAATTCAAGGAGTATTCTTGCTATCACAGGCACACTGGGAGCCTTTCTGTGCCACAAACCTACAAAAGATGCAATGAGTGGATCTTACAGGCTTTTGAAGAAGTTGCTACAGTTTTTGTTCCTTTTGCACTGTTCCCTTAGCTCCTGTGCATTTTGAAGCTAAAATTCTTTGATTCTATATAAAATGTGTCTGGAAGGTAATGGGGGGAAGTTAGGTAGTACAGTAGAAACAGTGATGGACCTAGAGTTAGGAAGACTCATCTTCCTGAGTTCAAATCTAGCCTCAGACAGTCACTAGCTATGTAACCCTGGGCAAGCCACTTAACCCTGTTTGCCTCAGTTTCCTCCTCTGTAAAATGAGCAGGAGAAGGAAATGGCAAACACACTCTAGTATTCTTGCCAAGAAAATCTCAAATGGGGTCAGGAAGTGTCAAATTCAACAACAAAAAGGCCAAGTCCCAAGGAGGTTAAATGATTTGCTCCAGGTCACACGGGTGGGAAGCAGCAAAGCTGCACTGTGAACAAAGGTTCTCTGCCTCTGAATCCAGGGTTCTAGCCATTGGACTACCTTGCCTCCACTCTATAACATGATCTTAGGTGCCACAGGCAAATCTCGGAGACTTTAAATTAGAGATTTCTTGTTTTACATCAATGGAGGACATTTCCACACAAAGAGGATTAAAAAAAAATAGTCCAGTTTTAAAGCCTTGGTATAATCCAAGTCAAACCTGTTTATCTACAGGAAAAGTCACTCTTACATTGTAGCAAACTTTGCTTCTTTGCCGCTCATTATACTATTTACTCTCCCAGAGGTAGTCCCCACAGCACTGGTGCCATCACCACCACCACCAGTTTTATTAATTCCATTTCACCTATACCCTTTTGGTTCAGAACAATAAGCGCAACTACTAACAATGAAATCTCTCATCTGGTGCTCCTAAGAGACCTCTGGCAGATTTTTTATATTTTCTTCTTGGACTCTGGTCTAGTCTATGGTTTGTTGGATGTGTCAAGGTGTGCAATATTGTCAAAACCAAGGGATCTGTAACTCAAGCAAAAAGACTGGAAGTAAACTAGGTAAATTCATAATAAATGGGGGTTCATTGACAAGGCTAACCATTTGCATGTTTGAAGTACAACTTCAAAAGAGAAAAGAAGAATGTGTGAATTTCCAAGTAATTTTGAATTTTCCACTTTTTCTGCATTTTACAGCAGAGACCTAAGAACAAATGACCAAGTTCTGACATCTGTAATCAAGGCAGAAAGTCTTTACGAATGATTAACTTGTACAACAGAAGCAAAAACAGAAACATAATTCATGAATTTGCTAATTGCTCTTCCCTGCTGTGACACTGGCCTGTTGAGCCTTTAGCTGGTACCATATACAAATCATTGTCCTGCAGTTAATAGATGAGATGTTACCGAGGGTTGATGACTAACTCTGTGTGTGGTTCAAGAGAAGAAAGGCAATAAACAGTGCCTTCTAAATGGAATGGCCACAAAGGCTATCCTGGGGGTCATGACTGCCCACTAAACTCGTTATGCTCTGGCTCACAGCCTCACACAAAGCTAGCTCAACACATGAGGGCATGGAAGAACCAGGCCCTTTCTGTCTCCTACAAAGCCCAGGACACCTCAGGCTGAGGTAATAGCCCATTTTGGACTAAATATTAGAGTAAGAGAATATGTGCTGGGGTAGGGTCTGGAGGACAAACATAAAAGCAGCATGTTATCTTATGAGCAGCCCTTCCTTTGTGCCCCCTTTAGTCTAGACCAGTGCTGGGGTTAGAAGGCACTACCAGCATGTGGTAATAATCACAAAGACCAATTTGTTCTGAGCATGTCAAGGTCAATGACATTATGGTGAAGGAGAATATCTTGAGCCCTAGGAGTCTGCAGTGGTTCCTGAATGTCATGTGGGATCACTGCGCTCCCCTATGTCTCTAACCTCCTCCCCCTTTTCCCTGTTCCCCTCCCCCACTAGTTTGCCACTTCCCTTCCATCATCTTGTTGGATCAGTTCTCTTTCTGGCAGAAGGAAATGTGTGTACAAATGGAAACAACCTCATTCTGGTGGTCTTCTGTTGGTCAACAAGTAAACATTAGGGATGCTGACAATGTGGGAGGCCCAAGAGGAAGTCCAGCTGGATTCGCTGAAATGAAATAACCTTTCTGTCCCAAAACACAACATTTTTTATCAGGAAATTGGTGTCTGGCTACATCCAGCTTGTGAGGGATTCTGTCTGTTCTTACTCCAAAAGGCAGGAAAAATGGGAACTCCAGCTTCACACTCTGAGACAACCTTCCTTTGGCAGGTGGAAAAAAGATAGGATGATTTTTCTGTGTAGACTTTCATTCCTTTTTCCCTGAGAGATTTCTTCCAAGGTAAAAGCAACTGTTTGTCAAGAAACTCTGTTTCTACAAGGGGGCGGAAGGTGGAGTGAAGAGGAGGGAAGAAAAGGAAAAGAAAAATGGTTAAGGAACACTGGGGAGTGGGCAATCAATTAAGCCATCGATCTATAAGAATGTTTAAGCGTCTTCTTTGTGCTTTACACCTTGTCAGTATGGATCTGAATTTAACTTTTGATTTCTGGTTGGGGCTAGACTACATTACTTCATCCAGTGACACTTTCAATTTGGTTCCAATTATTTCAGAAGTTTAATAATACTCCTTTGCTTTAGTTCATCTTTGGTCAAAGTGATGGCAAAGCAAACGAAGTAATCATCAGATCCAAAAAAAATCTAAAAGGGTACCGTGTTTTTCCATAGGTAGTCTTTGGCTGAAAATATCCAACGTTGGAACTCTAAGCTGCGGCTTAGAGTTCCTAATTCCGAGGGAGATTTCAAAGACAGGCAACAAGAGATTCTGTTATTTTTAACATGAGTATTTTTGTTTTTCAAAGATTCCATTTGATGTTTCAGCTTTTCACATAAGGCTTGGTCACAAATATGGATGTGGGAAAAGCCTTTCAGACAAATTTGAACATGGAATATTATGGAAAAAAAAAGGAACTAGATGTAAAGGTCTAATAAAACTTGGTATCTTTAGCTTTCTCTCAACTAGTTCACATGACCTTGGGCCTATTTTTAGAAATGCAACAATTCCCATTTGGATATAGAGTGATACCTTGTACAAGAATCTGGTTGAGCACAAATAAACTTGAGGGAAGTATTGACTTAAAAATAAAACATTGGAAGGGGGAGAAAGATACTCACCCATTCCCCAACCCCTCTGTGAAAATTTCCGAAAAAACTGTAAACAAAGGCAGGTTTGACTCAGGAGCTGAGTGACTCTGGTAGGCTCTGGAGGCTGGGGGAATATATCAAACCTCACAGAGTGAGGAAATGTTTGTAAAACAGTTAGTAAATCACAGGCAGCCAGGCTCAGCCCTGAAGAACAGCCTGAGCGACATGGTGCCAAAATCACAGCTGGGAGACAGCGGGCCAAGCACCCATCCTGCCTTATGCCCTACTCTGGATGATCCCTGTGTCCATTCTTTCTATCTCCTCTATCTACAGGACTTGGATGGAGTGGATGTCAATTAGTTCTGTGCCAATGGCAGAACTGGCTGCCACCCATCTAGTGCCAAGGCATGTGAGGGTCAATTCGGTGATACAAAGCACAGGATATGAGGTCTCTAAAAGACTTCTCTGCAGAATGATACTGACTGACCCTTTGGTCCTAGTGACAAAGCTTAAAATTCCAGCTGGGAATTCAAAATCACACTTAGCCTGGAAAAAAAAGTTTCCAGAGATGAAACCCTGGCATGCACAGATGGGGCAAAATATGCAACTGGAAGCTTCAAATGGATTTGCTAAATGCTTTTCAATCATTATCCTTCCCAACAATTCAACAACACATCTGTATGGTGATTATGCTCATGATTTTACACGGCAGGAAACGGTGAAACTCCTTTGAACCTTTCAGCTAAAAGCTTCCTTTTGGTTCAGAACTTCTTCCAGAAGACAGAAAAATAAAAAAGGAAATTTTCTGAGTATAATGGTGGAGAGCAGTACAAGATTTAGGGAAACATTCCGGATCATTAGAATCAAAAACTCTCCCATACAATTAGGAACTACCTTGTTCCCTGTAAAGTATGTTTTCTTAGGGTGTGTCTTCTTGTCTCTCATAAGAACAACAACAAAAGCTGGTGTTTATACATGACACTTCAAGGTTTGCAAGGTGGTTCACATGAATCAGCTCATTTTTTTTTTTGGTGAGGTAGCTGTCATTGTTGGTGCCATTTTACAGATGAGGGCACTGAGGCTGAGAAAGAAAGATCAAGTGACTTGCACAGAGTCACGCAGCTAATAAAGTATGATTTGAACTCAGGTCTTCCTTACTCCTGGTCCAGGACTCCAAGTTCGTGCACGTACATACAGATAGACCGACAGATCCACTCACACACGTACACAACGGCCCTCCCCTTTACAAGTCTAAATATAAATTTGCAGAGAATGGTGATTTTGTACTTAATCTAGGGGTGCTAGAATCCAAAACCAGATACTAACTGGTTTTGAAAATCCTTTTTAAACTCAGGAAAAAATTCTATCGTTTTGAATTTAATAACTACAAACACCAATGGCTAGTTATTCCAGCAAGCTCCTTGTGGGCAGAGATTATTAGTTTTTGTCTTTGTGTCTACATTACCTAGCACAGGGCCTGGCACATAGCAGAAGCTTAATATACAGTTGGCTAATTGAAATGAATTGGATTATAGTTACACCTTGGCTCTGAAGCAGCTTGACATTCACTATGTTAAGAGACAGAAGGCTACTCTGTTGATATTCTCCAACAAGGAAGAACTAAGCTGGATCATCACCAGCGAGATCCTTATGAAATGTCTTATGAATGCCAGTTTTCTCCAGAGTCATCATGCCTCAAGACCACATGAGTGCTCTTTGGTCTCTTTTCACCTTCTTTGGTAGCCATTACTCAGCAGCAACCAGGGCTGGTACCCTGGAGCTCTTAGGAATCTCCTAAAGCAATATCTTCATTAAACAAGGTATGTGGACTTGGAATCAGACCAATTAATAAGAGCATTTTTCAAAATGGTAGAAATCAGAAGCTTGGGACTATGACCCAGTGATATTTGTATTGGCCCTTAATCAATTCCCATGGAGAAGGGTGTGTCACTGGGAACTTATTGGGGGTGTGGGAGGAGGAGAGATTACACTATTTCAGCCCCTGAAGTCTGACTTATCAAGAAGGTTGTGCTTCTAATACTGCCCTTCATCTCTGAGTGCTCTCTATCTTGGCTGGGTACCAATGTATACTGCATCCAGTCACCGATGCATCAGACTTTACTGGGATATTATTTGTCTTCAAGAATATAAACTGCACTTCAGTTTTTCTTCCTCCCATCCATCCTTTACCTTCTTTACTTTTTTTTAATTGTAGTTTCTCCCAGCTTTTAGTTATGTTGCTTGTTGTACTTTTTCCAGCAGAATGTCTTTGAAAGATTGTACAGGACTACATCATTCTTGTCTTTGGATCCTCAGTGCCTAACACAGTGCCTGCTACACAAAAGTACTTAATAAATACTTATTGAATTCATTACTTAAGTGAAAAAATAACTCAGTTCACTTGGTCCTAATTAGCCCACAAGCAAATTTAACTCTATCACTAAGAGTTCTGGGTATTTAAGGTTGGATTTCTTTAGCAATGAGTAGAAATAAGATTCTGAAGAAAGAGATTTGTGAAACTGATTCCTGGGAGAACTTTAAGAATGAGTTGGATGCCCTTCTTCCTGTAGGCAGTGGAGGGGGAGGGAGAAGGAACTGATGAGAGACTGTTTATCTGAAGGTAAAGAACATTTTCTCTCCCTTTCAATACTATCTACTCCTAAGAAAGCTCTTCAGTCAAACTGCTTGAGCATTAAAGGTGACAGGCAGATTCCTGAACTGGCAAACACTTTGGGCAGAAGATCCGTGACTCAATTCCAGATGTAAAATGGGTCCTGGCACAGGACAAGGTGATTTGTTTCCACAAAATAAATTCTGAAAAGCATAGGCAAAGGAGACCATTCTTTATCAGCCAAATGGGGATGAAATGAAAATGCACTTGGGGACTGCCTGCTATTCCACGAAGACCATTTTAAAAAATTGTCTGAATCAGCCTGCAAAACTATGGACCAGCCTGTATGCTGACTGACCCCATTAAGATGCTGCAGAAAAAAGCAATATTCATCTAATTTCCATGGGAGGGATGGTTTCACTATGTGAAATCACCATCTCCCAATCTGCAAGGGCTTTGTAAAATAACTCAGTTTAGCCTTTTTTTTTCACATGTCCTCTTTAAAATGAGGTTCCTCTAATAACTGGCACACCAGCCTAACATATTGGGGACTGAAAAATAGCCTTTTATTTTCCTTCTGTTCTCAACCTACCTAACAGTATAAATAAAGTGAGATTTTTTAAAAAGTGATTATATTTTTCTCATGCTTTGTAGTAGTTTTGAAATATACTGAAGTATGTTCTTTCGGGTATTATTTTAACTAAAATAACATACATGTTCTCCCCTTCCCTTCTCCCCGAAAAAGATAACTGATATTTTTGTGAATGGTGCATTGCGTGTACATTTCTTAAGTAGTTTGGGCTATTTAAGCAAATATTTTCATTTGATCAAATGATCTTGTTTGTCTTTGGTTATTAGGATTTATAAAATTGCAAAAAGGAAATGACAGTTTCTACAATCCAATTTAGGGTCATCCTTCAGGCTCATGATCTTATCAGAAAGCTGTTAAAAGTATATTGTTTGGTGGTTTATTCACAGTGCTAGCTATCAGTGTAGCAACTCTAATATTTTGTGTTTAGTCTTTTTGAAGTGCTGAGTTTTGAGAAAATGCAATAATTATTTTAGCTCAGGCTCACCTGAGGAGGTCAAGGATTGTCTAATTAGGGCTCAACTACAGACGGACATTGGTGCCTCTTACACTGATTCCTTTTAGAAGTGAGACATGAATTACACTTCTAATACACTTCCATGGCCAACTCCAAGGCTGAAGTTAAAAGATGACTGAGCCAAGTACACATTCCCATCATCTTGCAATAGTGAGACTAGAGACCTGAGAGTGCCAGAAGATTAGGTAGATTTAACTGGGAGATTTAATTCTCACGATACAATTAGTAAATTGAATAAAAATAAAACATATAGATTTATAAAAAGTTATAAAAATAAAACATCATAATATATAAAAATATAAAAGTAAAACATTCTTCATTATCCAGGGACTACTTATTTTGCATGTGCATTGCTCAGGACCCCTGCTTCCGTCACCCCAACACACATTGATCTTTCAGCCATTATCCCAGTACTCATTAGCATTTCTAGCAAATGCTGTCCTTTGACTACAGAAATATCCACTGCAAATTGCACAGGTACTTTGAGTCCTTTTCCTAGGAATGTGAATTCAGTCATCTACACATTCACAAAGGCCCTCACTCACCTGTGATAAGAACAGGCCAAGGCAGGGCATGCAAACTTTGGCCATGGGACAGATATCTGGTCTACAGGCAGAGGCAGTTCAAAAAGGCCCATCAGTGCACTGGATGGAATGATGGGCTCAGAGTTAGCAAGGTGTGAATTCAAATCTTACCCCTTATACTTACTAGCTTGTATAAGCCTAAGCAAGACTTTTCTGAGTCTCAAACAAATTGCTAGGTTTTATCTGCTAAGTAAAGGGTGGATTGTGATGTGTCTAGTGAACTGGGGAAGGAAATGGCAAACCCCTTCAGTATCTTTACCAAGGAAACCTCAAATGGGGTCAGGAAAAGACTCAGGCATGACTGAAACCAATCTATTCAAAATAAATACAGAGTAATTCCAGTTGCAGATCATGACATCTCTTTCCTGATGTCATGGACTTCTTCGAATGAATAGATTGGTATTCACTGATCTGTGTATTCAGGTTTCTCCCTCCAGTAGATAAGTTCCCTTAGGGCAGGGGCTATACATATACTTCTACCTCCGTATCCCCAGTGCCTACCAGAATTCCTGGCATATGAGAGGTGCTCAATAAATGCTTTGTTGAATAAGTGAATGGCTTTATTTTGGACTACCGCACAAGGAAGGGGAAGAAAAGTCTTTCTTATAAGAACATGGCTTCTTTAGAAAAAAAATCGTGGAAGATCCCAGATTAGAGAACATGACATACCCTTCTCACTTACCACCAACCACACAGCTCCCTTGGCTACAAGTTGGGCTAATGCGCCCATGTTCCAAGTCTCTCACCTTCTCCAGCACCACATTTGTTATGGTCCAAGTCAAAACTATTCCCTTTCCTCTCTGTAAAGGAGACAGCATGCCCTGGAAAATGACTATATTGGAATCTAACTGCGGATTTTAAGTTATTCAAACATCTCTCTCACAGCTCATGTTCCCTGCTCAAAGCCATGGTGGCTGGCTGTTCTCTTCGGTGGCAGTGGATAGCTTTCACATTGTCTCAGCTGGCAAGCCTAAGAAACCCTAAGGAGTTTAGAATACACAGACACACAGACACAGACACACAGACACACACACTTTCGACGACCTTGTAAGTCTGGCATGTGGCTGAAATGTATGAGTTGGAAGGATAAATTTTGTTCCTTGGCTCCTTTCTGTCTTTGGTACTAGTGGACACTAGTGAACATCAAGCTCTGAGATTCTGGGACAAAATATAGTGGCTTTTAACTGATTACATATTTGAGTTAAGCATATTACTGGTTTATGGTTTTTAAAAGCAGCACCTCTAGTTTCTGATGAGACAAAAGCAATTGGAAAATGTATTATACTACTTTTTAAAAACTATTTGTCCTTTCTTGATGCCTAGTGGATGTGAGAAAACATTCCTTTAGAAAGAAAGGGAGTTAAACAGCTATCTTGTCAGAAAAAGAAGGCCATGGTGCAGCTAGGTGGTACAGTGTGTAGAGCACCGGCCCTGGAGTCAGGAGGACCTGAGTTCAAATCCAGCCTCAGACACTTGACACACTTATTAGTTGTGTGACCTTGGGCAAGTCACTTAACCCCAATTGCTCTGCCTTCCTCCCTCCAAAAAACAAGAAAAAAAAAAAGAAAGTAAAAGGTGGCAAGTTGGTTCTCCAAACTTAGTTCTGAAATTCTTTGTGCTCCCTTTCATGTCCTTTTGGCAGCGGAGACTACTGAATTCCTGGGACAAGGCCTAGCGAGGCAGGGGCAGTGTTTCACATCAAACACATACTTTGGAGGAACAATCAAGGACTTTTAGGCAGCTAGATGGCATAGTGGATAGAATGCCAGGAATCCGGGAGTTCAAATCTCGCTGCAGAAGATTAATAGCTGTGTGACCCTGGTTAAGTAACTTGACTCCTGCTGGCCCTGCTTCCTAATCCCTCATTGTTTATTGTCTATCTGTTAATACAATGCCCACCTCCAAGCTTTGAGGCAGATTGCTGCAGAAAGCAGGATGGTTGGGAGCTAGTAGGAAGCTGATTCATGAAATCACCTGTTTCTCTTGGTCTCCCAGTTCTGCTGCTGCCCTAAATTGGGGATAATAACAACACCCACGTTCCCAAGTGGTTGTGGGGATCAAATGACCTGATGATTGCAAAGGGCTTAGCACAGTGCTATGCCACGTAAAATGCTAGTTATGATGATGATGGTAGTCACTAACCTCAGGAAAATTTCTCCACGTAGAGATCTGTAAAGACACCCTAATCATTCCTAGGCCTTGGGGTAGGTGATGGAGAGATAAAACGGAGGTAGTAGCAGAGGCACAAAAAGTTCAGAAGCAGCCCACAGGGAGAGAGACCTCAGCAGGATGAGCCTATTATGATTTTGTTTAGCATCAACTGAACTGGGAGGTGAGAATTGCTTTGCTCCTTACAAGATGACAGTCTGGGCCCTGGCTAACAACAATCGATATTTATTAAGCACTTACTTTGTGCCAGGTCCCATGCTTGGTATGGTGATTGTTGGTGTTGTTGTTGAGTCATGTCCGACTCTTCCTGACCCCATCTGGGGTTTTCTTGGCAAGGATACTGGGAGGGGTTTGCTGTTTCCTTCTCCAGCTCATTTTACAGATAAGGAAACTGAGGCAGACAGGGTTAAGTGACTTGTCCAGAGTCACACAGCTAGTAAGTGTCTGAGGCCAGAGTTGAATCCAGGAAGAAGAGTCTTCCTGATTCAGGCCCACTGCTCTAGCCACTCTGCCACCTAGCTGCCTTGGCATGGCGATACAAAGACAAAAATGAAAATAGTCCCTTCCTTGACAAGCTTATGTTCTATGAGGGGAGCTAATGCATGCAACTATACAGAATGCCACAAAAGTTTTTGTGTTGACAACTGCACCAAGACTTTTGGGACAGGCTGTATTTAAAAAACAAAGTATACATGAAGTATATATGAAATAAATACTAGGTAATTTAGAGATAGATGGAGACCCAGATTTGAGGATCTGCCAGGAACATTTCAGAGTATGGGAAAGTTCCTTGACACAGGCAGCAGCAGAACTGGGAGACCAAGAGAAATAGGTGATTTCATGAATCAACTTCCTACTAGCTTCCAACCATCCTGCTTTCTGGAGCAATCTGCCTCAAAGCTTGGAGGTGGGCATTGTATTTACAGATAGATAATAAAAAATTAGATGTTTCACCTGGAGTCGTTTTTAAAGAAAACGCTTAGAAATGAGGTCATTTTCTGGCTGAAGAATGAAATGCCTGCGGGCACCTCCCCAGACACAAACTATCCCCCTTAGGGGCTATCCTAACCCAAGCAGGATGCTCTAGCTTTGTTCTATGTCTCCTAAGCATGTTTCCATTTTAAAAGCACCTTGGAATTAGGGTTTCATTATTTTGGAATACATGCTAAAGCTTATCTCACCAAAAACTTGCTGCCCTCAGTCAGACCTGTTGATGTTTCCAATTTCCTTATATAACAAGACTCTAATGTTGCAGAGGAAGTGGGCACATACTGAGGAATCAGGAGAGATCAAAAAGCATCAGATCCCTTAACCTCTAAGGTCAAGAAGTCATGACCCCAAGGCCTTGCAGTGAGGTAGAAGCCAAGAAAGATGTTTTCAGGTAGTCTGAAATGACCTCACCCTACTAGCCTTTTTCAAGGGGAAAGATGATAGGATCTAACACGGGAAAACCAATGCTGCCGACATGAATATGGTTACACAGATCACAGGGTCCCTACTAAAATTAAGCTGTCACTTCTGCCTCAAAAGGCAATGGAACAATTGGTCATCAGTTGCACTGGAGACTTATGGCCCCAAATTAATATCTGTCTGTGTGGAATGTTTTTTCCTCTGCCTTCTTTCCCAGCATACCTGTTACCACAGTCCAAACACTTCTGGTAAGGCACACTGGGAAGCATGTTCATTAGATGAAAAAAGAAACCAGACTAGATGGCCCCAGTGGAGCAAAGACACCTACAGGATGGAGTTAACCCTGTATTGTGACTGGTTCTTTTTTAAAAAAAAAAATTACTTTCTATTATTCTGAAGTTGACAATGTGTTTAGCTTTGATGGGTGCTGACAATGGGCTAAAAGGAGGGGAGTTTGGTTATTAGGTGTTCTGGTGCAATGAATGCACTGGCCATATGGAGCAAGGTCCTGTTTTCCCAACTAGTTTTTTGGGGCCCTCTGGTTTACTACAAAAATATCACTCGCATATTACCATAAACTGGTTTCCTTAGATGCGCCACCCCACCCCCGCCCCAAGCCCTGGCCAATTGCTGACAAGGAGATGGCTTTTGGGAGTCAGTCAGTCAGCATTCTTTATTAAGCATTTACTATGTGCCTGGCACTGTGCAGGGGGCTACAAAGAAAGGCAAAAGACAGCCCTTACTGTCAAGGAGCTTACAGTCTAATGGGGAAGAGAACACACAAAGCAACTATGTTACAAACAAGAAATATACAGCTCAAATTGGAGATAATCAATAGTGAAGGCACTAATATTAAAGGGTATTGAGAAAGGCTTGGTAAATGGCAAAGGCAAGACTTGAGAGCAGATGGGTGGTTTTCCATCTTCCCCACCCCATAAGATACGGTTAGGAGGGTGAATGGGCAGTTAGTTAAAATGTGAAATGACTGGCAAAGAAATGCAAGCAAGGACAAAGTTATACCACCTCTTAATGGGTCTTGGCAAATTCCCAGATGTGCAGCCCTCAAAAAAGGTTAGGAAACAGTGAACATAAGGGAAAAGAATCCATCCTCTTTAGCTTCTGTGAACACAGGAAGGGTATAATACATCTGGACATTCCATGATCAAGAAAGAATCCCATAGTAGCAAAACCATTCATTTCAGTTCCAGTCTGTGGAATACTGAGGGTATTTATAAAATATGCTGGAAATCTCTAGAGCTCATAGAGGATAGATTAAAGGGGTAGGCTCTAGAAACATTTGCCTTCCCCCTCCTACTCTCCTCTCTGTCTCTCCCTCCTTTCCTTTCTTCCTGTCTTCCTTCTTTCCTTCCTCCTTTCTCCCTTCCTTCCCTCCCTTCCTCCACCTTCCTTCCTTTGTTCCTTCTCTCTCTCCTTTTCTCTCTTTTAAGACTTGGTTTCTCTGTCTTGAACAGGTTGGAAGGGCTGCAGCTACTCACTAGCCCAATCCCACGATTGAATTGGCATGGAAGCTCTGGTTTGCTCTGTTTCTAACCCGGACTTTCTGTACACAACATGGCTGATCATATTTGTTCCAGACTTAGTGATGATGCCTGATTGGCTTAGCCCACTGCAAATTAGACCTCCCGAGCTCAAGAGATACTAAAATCTCAGCATCCATGGCAGGAGGGATTATAGTAGTGCACCGCCAAGCCTGGCTGCTACATGGCACATTTCAAATTCAAACAGGTCATCAACCAAAAACTAAGGCAGGGGGTGCTTTCTGATTCCAAGTGTCAAAAACTGGATGGACAACTCACAACCTGTTTTTTCCCTCTATCTGATGCTTCTTTGCAAATGCCAAGGAATGTATTTGGGTATAATTAACATTTCAAACATGTTCCATGAGGATTTTTCAGAAGTCATCAAATTTTCTGATAAAGTCTTCATGTTTGAACACTAGTTTAGACACTATAAAGTGAGGTTTATATGAAACAAAAAGAAATGGGAAGTTAATTAGTGGTTTTCTAGTAAATCAGGGTATCTACTATGGATGTGTCCCAAGGGTTTCTCCTAGGCATTCTTCTCTCTATATATGTTTTCCCTTGGTGATATTATATACTCCCATAATTTTAATGGCACCAAGGGCTGGATTTGGGGTGTAGGAATATCTGGGTTTAAATCCTGCCTCAGTCATTCACTAGCTGTGTAACCCTGCAAAAGGCACTTAAGTTCTCTGAGCCCCATTTTTAAAATTCGTGAAATGGGGCTCATGATATCATTTATCTCACAGGACTATCTTGAGCATCAAATGAGATGATGGATATCGAACATACTGCAAACCATAAAGCACTAGGCAGGTATCTACCATCATCGGTAGTAGAATAAGTATTTTTATGACTCCTGAATCTCTATCTTCAGCCCCAACCATTCCCCTAAATTCGTTTCACATTTCCAATTTCATGCTGTACATCCCTGGTGAATGTTCAAACTCACCATATCGAAACAAGAATTCAATTACTCCCCTAAACCTGCTTTCTTAATTTCTCTATTTCTACTGATAACACCACTCAATTACTTGGATTCAAAATCTCCAAGTTATCTTGGACTCTTCTTTGTCCACTTTCTACATAAAGTCTTAAAAAGGCAGTGTAGTACAGTGGAAAGGGCAATAGATTTAGAGTTGGCAATCATGGGTTCAAATCCGGACTCTGCTATTAACTACTTGTATGACCTCTCACCTGTCACTTGACAACTCTGAGCCTCAGTTTCTTCATATGTAAAAAGGTGTGGACTAGATTGCCTCAGAGGTCCCTCAAAGCTCTAAATCTATGCTTCTATGATTCACTGCCAACTCTTATACATTCTGCCTCGGCAACAGCTCTTAAATCTGTCCCCTCCTTTCTTCTTGCACTGCCCAAACTCTACTTCAGGTCATCATTATTTCTTGCTTAGATGACTTTAATAGCTTCCTAACTGAGCTTCCTTGCTCTGGGCTCTCTTCTTTCCAATCCACTCTTCACATTGATGCCAAAGTAATCTTCTTAATGCATAAGTCCAACCGTATCTCTCCTCTACTTAGAACTCTCAGTAGCTCCCTATTGTAGGATAAAATACCCAAGCCTAGCATTTAAAGCCCTCCACAATCTGAGTCCCACTTACATTTCTGGACTTATTTCACACTGTTCTCTTTCATCTATTTTATGTTCCAAATGAACTGGACCACTAGCTATCTCACAATCTCATCTTGTCCCTTCCTGCCCCTGTGGATTTTACGAATATGATCCCCTCCATATTTGAAACAGCCTTTTCCACATCTTTTATGTTGAAGTCTTTCCCTCCCCTTTCAGATCACATGCCATCCATCTCCTCCATGAAGCCCTTCTATGATTCTCTACTTCCCCCAACTCCTGCCTCCTCAAATCTTTCATGCCACTCTGTCTGACCTCTCCTTTTGGAGTGAATTGGTCTACCCAGGGATTAAACCCACAACCTTGGTCTCATTAGCACAGTGTAAACCAACTGAGTTAAAGAAAACAAAGTACCAGTCTACTTGGTCAAACCCATGCAAGGTTTGTTGAGGATAAGTAATAAAGAACATTACTTAAATTGCTCAGCTGTCCACTGCGTAGCCAGCCGTGGGATCGAGGGAGGTTAGGAGGAGTGAAGGTTAGTAATAATTTGTGATCTGGCAAATTTTTTATGCTTTCTCTGCAAAATGTCCCTAACATAATGAGTAAAGCTGATGTGCTTGCTTCTAGTAGCTCATTAGGTAAATGCCCACATTTACAAGGGGGAGGTAGGGAAGAGTGATTTAACCTCTGTGTCAGACTGCAGCAATCTGTAGGAAAGTGGCTATGCTTTGGCAAAACCCTCATTTCCCCTCCTTTACTGATTATTCAATCATGAGCTCATTCTTCCCACTAAAAGGTGTATTCATTTTTGGAGCTTCTCCTTTGTGAATAATAACCTGCTTGGGAGAGGGTGGATTGGGGGTGTGTGTGGAGAAATGATGGGTGTCATTCCATTTGGCTTTTGCAAATTTGTCCATTAAGCCAAAGATGCTGCCTATGTTCATGTAATAGAGAATAAATTTTCTACCATCAAGGGTAGCATCTTTCATTTCACCATTATACCTAAAATATGTCACTCTGGAAGAGTTTGAAGGACAGCTACACTCCCACCTTTGGCTCATAAAGCATCGAGGTTATAAAAACAAGACTTTTCCCCATGGTATGCAACCTTAAAGTGAACCTAGGAAAATGGTATTCTTGATTCCATTGCATATATTAGATGTGCAATAACTACATATTATACAGGTAAATCAAATTACAAAAAGTGAACCTTATCCTTTGGATAAAATTCTGGGACCAAGCCAACATCATAATTATCCTCTTCTCTTGCACTGACTGTCCTACATAAGTGTTTGGAAGATGTAAACAGGACAGAAATCTAAGATTGGTTCTTCAATCTGTCTACAAATAGCCATGACATTACACATAAACTCTTACTTTGCAGCAGATAGGCTTCCCATTTAAGTAGTCAAGGACTGTATCAGACACCACGGTAAACAGAAAAAAACCGAGCGTGAATACCAATAAATGCAAGCCTTCCGTCTCGGAAACTCTTCTCTTATTTGATTAAGTTAGGTGAAAAACAGAGCAGTCATGCTTGTAGCTTGTCTTCCTTTTCCCTTTCCTCCCCTCTTTTCATTTCTAATGCGAATCGGAAGTCTATGTGGAGCAGTCTGGCTAGCCCCAGTCTAACCTTCCCATCTGGAAGGGGACTAACCAGCCTTGGGGCTACTTCCAACCCTTCCCAGCTGTTGGGTTGGGGTTTTTTGTTTTTGCGGGCTTGAGAAAGCATATTTATATAAATGATTGCCATATCCTTTGCCAGCTGGTGACCCTGCTCTTGTCCCGGTTGGAGCATGGTTTTCATTTTTAGCGGCCACAGACTGGAACTGACCCTGATAGAGTTAGCACGCTATGCAAACAGCTTTACGCACTAGGGCTGTGACAGTTCAGACAATGGATGCACAGTGTAATCCCAAGGACCGGTGTTTCCCTTTGGGCGAATGTCACAGAATCCAGGGCTGGAAGTATCAGTTGAAAAAACAAATTTGGAGATTCACAGGACTGGGGAGTATTTTCCTCTTCAGTCACAGAGACTGCCATGATTTCAGCTAGGGTCAATTTGGGAAGAATTGAGCAACAATAACAACAAAGGAACAGCCTTTTCTTTTTGACGTTTCATATGCTCAAAAGTTTTCTGCTTATTCCGTTCAAAAAGATCCAAGGATGGTAACTTTTACTGTTTCCTACTTCCGAGTTTTTTTGGTGGGGCTTTATGTTTCTTAAAGAAACACATTTCCAGCTCACATATATATGTATACATGAGTACATGTATACACATGTGTTTCTGAGTTAAATATATATATACACACATAGATACACACACACACACACAATAATAACTAACATTTATTTAGTGCTCTAATGTTTGCAGAATGCTTAATTGACATCTGAGTCTCACAACAACTCTGTGAAATAGTTATTACAGATATTATCATCCTTTGTCAGGGAAGTAAGGCTCAAGGAGATTAATTTTTCCCCCATAAATTCTTCACTTTATTTCCATACATCTTTTTTCAGAAAGCTAGTACTAGATGTGGGCTGTGCACACAGGGCTTTCTGACTCTAGTCCAGGATTTTATCTGACACCTCAAATGTAGTCTCTAAATGCTATCTTCTAGAAGCAATTAGCTCCAAGAAAAAAAAAATAACAAGCGTTGAGTATGGACCTAGTCTAACAAAGGCCAAAAGTACTCAATCCTAGAAATCCATTCATTAGGTTACACCCATGTTTCTTTCCTGGATATCTTTAGCCACAGTGAAGCAAGAAAGTTCAGAAATAGACTCAAGGAACGGGGTCAGTATTCTGGGGATAGGAGTAGAATACAAGTTCGGAATAGGGGGGAAAGGAGAGAGCTAACGTAAAGAATTCATCAAGGACACTGTCTCCCTAAACAACTCCTGTTCCACCTGCAATGGAATTAAAGTATGAAGGTGAATGGTAAATCTCCCCAATGCTCAGACTCATTTTACGGATCAACTCCAGTCCTAAGTACAGATGGCGTCGGTATTCTGGTTGGTATGCTGAAGAGCCTTATTTTATTTAAATGCAGAAATTTAATTAAAGATAAATTTACCATCAATGCTAAAGTGATGCCCAGGATACCCAGACAGAAGGTTTTCAGATATGTAATCATTTAGAAAGGGATCATACGGCAACTGCAACTGATCATGATTTAGGTGGTCTGTTTGCAGAGGTGAAAGGAGCACAGGGGCTTGCCAAAAAAGCCCCCTCTCCCTCTACCCTGAAGGCAGTCTGTCTGTGGTGGCCTGAGACTACCACACACAACTGCAATTACAACATATACCCGTCCAGGAGACCAGAAGAAGAGTAGTTGACGAATGAGGGAACAGGGAGGTTGCAAGCAGAAAAAAAAAAATTTTTCCCCCTGACACAGGCATCCTCATTCTTTGAAAGTCAACACATGAGATTTAGCCATTGTGTTTAAGCAGTACATAGTCAGTATGTCTTTTAAAAATCCACATATGCTTCTGATGTCTGGGATCACTTTAAAGGCAACTCAAATTTTCAACCCACTTCATAATAGTGTGCCAGGAATTTCCACAAGTGCTGAGTGAATTAACCGATGGACTCTTTGAAGTCTCTGTAGCTCTGATTAACTAATGAAAAACCTGTGAATTCACAATGTAATCTTTTTTTTTCCCTCTTATAAGATATGCTTGTCACGCTGGAGGTGGTAAGACCAAGCCATCCACTGCTTACATAGGATCTGGATGAAAAGGAATTCCCTCATAATTGTTATGAGCTCATAGCACACTCCCCAGATGCATTTTTGATGAACATAATCTCTCTTCACCCCTTGTCTATTAGAATACTTAGCTCCTGGCTCAACTTCACTCTCTTACCCAGCAACCTTGGCACCCTAAGAAATCTACACAAAGAGAGCCCCCCTCTTGATTGGTGACTGTCACTTGGACAACCATTTCAGTAAGGGCCCTAGCTGGCCTCAGTTTACTCCTGGCTTAATTTGTTTGATGGACTTCATCTCCTTACCAGGTCCCTTGCCCTTCTCCCCCATCCCCCAGTATCTAGCTCCCCTTTATATGTTGTTTTCTCCCATTAGAATGTAAACCTATTGAAGGTTAAGATTGTCTTGTTTGTTCACATCTGAATCCTTAGCACTTAGGAAACTGTCTGGCATGTAGAACACTTAATGTTCTATCTATCCATCCTTCAAAAGATAGTTCAAGTGCCACCTCCTACACAAAGCCTTTTCTAACCGCCCCCCCCCAGTTGTTACTGCATTTTCCCTCCCCAAATTATTTCCTATAACTTTATCTGTGGATATGCTATATTTTCCCCACTTCCTCCTCCTGGTAGAAAATAAGTTCCTTGAGTTTAGGTATTATTTTCTTATTGTCTTTGAAGCCCCAGGGCCTTATACACAGTAGGTGTTTAATAAATATTTGTTAAACTGAACCAAATATTCACATTGCGCTTGTCTAAGTAACTAAACATCAGTGGGTGCACACATAGTACACAGAATAAAAACTTTATTCAAATACATTAACAAAAGAGCTGAATAAAGTACAGGTTTGGCAATGGTACTGTTTCTGCCTTCCACTCACTCACTACCACCAAGTACTGCTATTTCCAGCAATAAATAACCATTCCTACACTCTAGCCTTATCACTGCTTCACAGACACTTGTACCCAAACAATTCTGAAAACCCAGTGGGTTGTTATACAACCCTTTCTACACTTGAATTGGCTTTAAATGGAAAGAAAAAAAATCTCAGTTAAACTACAAAAGCAGGTTTCTTTATCTGCCACAGAGAGGAAAAAAGAGGCTATCACGAGCTAAGAGTATAGATGTGCCCTGGAGAAGAAGCCTCCTGGGTAAACAAGAGAACACTACATTTTTCTACAATTACATGCTCAAGGACCAGGCAGCATGGGACCTCTATACACTCTAAGATTAGTCAAAAGGGCAAGAAAAATCAGGAAGTCTAATGGGCTTGATTTGGGGATTTAGAATGCAGTACAGCCCAGATTCCCTGAATAGAAGGTGTGCAGGAAAAAAAGACCCAAACAATCGTTTTACCAACCAGAACTTCAAGAAGGGTAAATTTGCAACAAGTGGGAATTTCCAGGGCTGTTAGCAATACGCAAAAATGCTCCCTCTACAATATTCTCCTGAATCATCTTTAGCTAAAAGAGTAAATCTCTTGTTAAGTTACCAGGACAGGAGGGATATATAATATTATTTTCTAAAACAAAAACAAAAACAAAACCCCCAAAACACTGAGAAATGTGAGATTCTACTTGCAAAGAAAGTACTGAAAGTGAAAGAAAACTATTTTTAGAGTTTCAGACAACCATGGAACTTGGTTTTGGTGAGAGGTTGATTCTTTTTCTCTGAAGTATCCTATTTGTTTTTCTAGCCAAAATTATTTTTAAAAAAACAATCTCCAAGCTGGTTGAACTCATTCTTCAAAAGTGCTAATTTTGCTAACATATAATTCAGCAAGGTGGTTTGGTAAGAAAGCCATCATTCAGTATTTGCTATTTGCTTCTTTCTTTGTTGCTTGTGAATTTACCAATCTATTTAAGTTGACCTTATCAAATATAGGCTACTTTTAAATGGTGGCATGGATATTTTGTCAGGGTCCTGAGTAGATACGAAACCTTCCCATGTCTTTCTTTTCTCTCTTCGTCATTTACTGAACTCCCATTATAAGTATCTGTCACTCACCACCTATGAGTGACTTTAGGTAAGTCACTTCCTTTGGGCCTTACTGTTTCCCCGACTCTAACTCCCTAATATAGTGTATCTTCCAATGTCTATGCTAAGAACCAAGTGTCCTCCCTCTGTACCCAGGAAACTTCAGTTCTTCTCCATTTATACAGTGGGAACTCCATAAATTCTTGTTGCAAATTAGGGTTGTTACTGTTGTGGAAGTAAAACTGACAATGAAGAAAGACACAAATTAAATCTTTTTCCAGGAAATAAGTGAGGTAAAAGAGTAGAAATAGATCTAAGAACTAGATATATCCAAGCAACTGAGTTCCTAAATCTACCCTCTCTCCTTCACCTTCTACACTTGATGAAGAATACATATTGAGAACTGACCATGCATCTCATGGGGAAACTCTTCCAAAAGGAGCACTAATTGGAAGCAGTCCCCCTGCATCTTGATAGCTTTGGGGATGCATTTAAAAGATGGCTGATGAAACCACAGCATAGCAAGTAATGACTTTATTTGAGGGTGGAATGGAGAGTGGGATATAAGTTTTAAAACAAAAAGGGGTTGCAGAAACCAGGATACTAAACTAATAAGTACCTTTAAAAAAAACAGTAACACAAAAAATACAGTTCTGGGTTAGGAATGGCTTATGTATAATTCATCCCACAGAATGGAAAGGAAAAAGATTTTCTTCGGATTAAAACTGATATGCATCCATAGGGTTACAATACTTTGGTGCTTAAGAACTAGGGCAACGAGAAGATTAAGTTGTAAATGTACAAGACTGAGTAACAGCACCAAGTTATAAAAATCAGGGGTGTGTGTGTGTGTGTGTGTGTGTGTGTGTGTGTGTATGCACGCACTAGAGGAAGAGAAGCCAGAAATGAGGGCCTTGAATTAAAAAAAAAAAAAAAGATTAAAAAAATTAGTTCTGAGGTAGTCTTCCTAGAAAATCCTAAAATTTCTGGAGGGAAAACTTTGCTTTTTTTTCCAACTACCTTTTATATTTTTCAGTTCATAGTGAAAAACCAAAGGTTGAGAAAAATTTGGTACATAGGAGGGTTTAAAATTATTTTCAATATACAAAATACGGATCCTTTAAAAAAATCTAGGAAGATTAATTTGGCATGTCATACTCAGAGGAAGAAAAAACTCTTTTAAAAACTTAGCTGCTAATCTTAGGTTAATAGCAGATGACCCCATCCACTCTTAACCTCCAATAGTGACCTCCTGACCCACAAGCAGTGGCTGTGTGCAGAAGCACGTTGCCACCGGAGTAAATAAAAAGGGAACACTTCGTGCTGAAATTGTTACTGCTAATGACAACTGACACACACTTTACACTGCCAGTGGGCAAAGCCATCAATAAATAACTCTAAACCCGTTGGCCAATGTTCTCCAAACTTATTTTCCCCTTTTTTTGTTCTTAGTTTCTTTCTTCCTTCTTTCTCCTTCCTTTTCTTTATTCCATTCTTTCCCTTCTTTCATTTGTTTGTGTCAGGAAGAGTATAAAGGCTTTTTTGAGGGTAGGGAGAGATTTTTTTTTTTGTTTTGGGGGAATATGTTTGAGGACAACTAAAAACAATAGAAGGCTGGCTAGGTTATAAAGGTAAGGGGACCTTGGTCCCCTTAATTTGGTGTCCTCATTTCTGAAGTCTCTTATTTCTGTCTCTCAAAAAGAGGTAGATGCTGTGATGTAAATGAAAACAACTTACAATGAGACCAAACTCAAATTAACTTCAATCAATCTGGGTCTCAAGAGAAAAGGAGAAAACCTGCCATGCTTCTTCTCTGTTTGTTGTAGAGGTGGGGAAACTAGGATTGTGGAATGCTATCTTATGTTATATTGTCATATATGGTCATTTCATCAGTTGGATTATCAAATTTTTCTTTGTTACAAGGGACTCAGTGTGGAAGGGGGGAAGAGAGTATATTGAGAAATGATTCTGAGGTTAAAAAAAGTAGGCATAAATAAAGAGCAAACTACATGGGTAGATGAGTCAAGAATGAAACAGCATGACGCAATAATAATTCATTCCCTTTTTTATTGGCCTTGACCTTCAGCTCAAGGTAAACTGTCGAAAATAGCTTCATGGACACGCCTCATCTTACAGGAATTTTTGACTGCAACACATGGCCAGAAACATAAAGTTAAATGGAAATGGGAAACTTCAAAATCTTCTAGTCCATATTTCTGGGGAACTATTTATGATCTCTTAGGAAGACCTTGGTCCTAGTGTTCCTGATCCATTCAAACTTTGCAATAGACTCTATTTTAATGAGTTGTATCTACAAAAATCAATTTACGTTTTTTGATGCCAGTTTCACACTTTGAACCCAACAAAACAAAATGTCACGGAGGGTGATTTTCAAGAATCGAGGACTGGGAGGGGTCATATACCTATAGTCATTTTCTTTGTAATTTCAGTTTCTAAATATTTTTCTCCTGCAAAGTAACAGAAGCCTACATACAAATACAAGGAGTAAAGTAGGAAAAAAATGCCTAAAATCAGACTGAAATTTAAGTGTGAGAAGTCCTATAATTCAAAGAAATAATCTGAGTTAAGTATACATTTTTTAAAAGAATTATGGGTGATTTGCCTGTATACACTAGCATAAACACATGCAAGTATATTGTATGGGAAAAGAAAGAATCTTGGCAAAGTAAACTTGGATGAAACATTTTGAAAATCATCCTTTATAAAATGAATTTGTACGCTAGAAATTTGATATGATTTGGCTCTCTACTATCCGTCATCTCCACCTCCTCTCAAATATATAGAGACTTTTATTGCCTAGATTACTAGATAGAGGGAGAGAAAGGAAGTTTTCAGGATTTTGGAAGTATGACTTTGTTGTCATCAGTGGAAAGAATACACATGACCTCTCCAAGACAATACCTTTATGTTGTAATCTACTAAGTAAATTAGGTGAGCCACTCTAGAAGTAACACCGGAGAGCAGCAAATTGTTAACATTTATCCCAATGCTAGTAAAATGGGATGTAAATAAAGGTTTTCTTTCTTAAAGCAACACCAAAGTTATAAAAATGATGACAATAAAAATGATAAAAGTTTTTTTTAAGGCTTTCAAAAGGGGCAAGACTGTGTAACTGTAAAATTTACTTTCCCAATTTCTAATTAAAATCTCCCCTTTTAAAAATGCTTTCTGCTTCAGAGTTGTACATGTGTAAAAGATGCTTTGACATGCCTTAAATTGATTCGTCTTACACTCAGAGGGAGGATAACAGTGATTTGTGAAAGAATTTTTTTTCTGTCTTGCACACATCTCTCATTTGTCCATCTTAATTCAATTAAAGGAAATAAGGACAGTTTGACCGATGAATGAACCATATTTTAACTGAGGACATTTCTATTTAAACTGGAGTATATCAACCACTATAATTGTCAGCCAGTTACTTCCGATCTCTAACTTTTGTTTTGAGAGGTCATAGCATGGTCATAGAGGAGAACATATTAGAATATGGGTAACTATTTCAACCAAAAGCCAAACAAAGAAAAGAAAGATTGTTCTCATCCCTGTCTTACACAGGGGTTTCTCTACACCTACCATAACCTTTTACTTCAACCCCAATAAAAATCCTAACTTTTACCAGGGGTTTTCATAATCATTCAGTAAATTACTGCTCTCTCCTTCAAATTCCCAACAAGGAATACAAGTCTCCAATCAATATCATAGATAAAAATTCAACAAACTGGTCTCAATCGGCACTTTTGTGTGCATTATCAAATGTTCTGGTTGGGGTGGTATATAAATCCAAAGAATATACTAATATCTAAAGTTCCTTTGTATGTACTTAGTTTGAGATGCTGATTGGTACAAGCATGATTGTTTTTTCTTTACTCTCACCACCAGAGAGAAATACACTATACTTGGCATAGCTACAGTCTAATCTAAAGAATGGCTCTGGACTCCAGCTTTAGTGTAATATGAAGGAAGGATAAATAATTTCCAGAGTTTTCTTAGTTCTATTTCTTAGTCAGGAAAAATATGACAAAACGTGATAGCAAGGTATAGGATGTCAGCCTTCATAATAAGAGAGGATAATGTTGTAGAGGGAAAATACTACTGGATTTGATGTCAAAGTATCTAGGTTCTATTTCTCATTTTACTACCTACTGCCTGTGTGTCATACAACAGCAAGTCCTATAGCCCCTTCAAACCTATTTCTTCACGTATAAAACAATGGATTTGGATTAGACGATCTTTCTTCCAACTCTAAATCCTCTGAATCTGAGAACACAATTGGCTCTACCTTTAAATTAATGTAAATTTTCTTGAGAAATTACTGTGGTATTATAAACATTACAGGGGGGAAAGGGGAAAGCAAACCTTCAAAGACAGTTACTGAACAGAGGATACTTCTCTAATGCTCAGCTCAGTATCAAGGAAGAGATCCCCATCATAGTGATCACCCAGTATGAAACTGAACACACACAGACCTTATCAACACCAGGATGACAAGAGTCCACAGGGCCTGGGGTGCTTATATAAAACTTAGAGTAAGTGGCATCTCTGGGCTCACATATGAGATAAACACCCAGCCTTTCTTTTTGGTGGTTAAATGAATTATTAGATGAATAAGACGATCCAAGCTTCTGCTGATCTCTAACTTGCTTTAGGATAGTCTGATCATTCTCCACTTAAAAGAGACACCTAGAAAAAAAAGTCTAGATACTCACTGCCAAAAACTAGTCAGAAGAACAACAAAAACAACAGCAGTTGTAGCATTAACAATAGAGCTTCAGGGTACATTATATAAAATCACTCGAGAGGCTAAATAAGATGAACATTGTGCTTTTCTTCTAGCTACCTATGCTGCTAGATGGCACCAAAGGGCACAAAGCGGGGGTGGGTGGGGGGCGCCTGGAGTTAGGAAGATCTGAATTCAAATCCATCCTCAGACGCTTACTAGTTGTGTAACCCTGGGCAGGGTGTATAAGCTCTAGTCGCCTCAATGTCTCCATCTGTAAAATCAAACACCTATCTCCCAGGGTTCCTGTGAGGACCAAATGAGATTATGGTTGCAGAGCACTCGGCACCTGGCACATAGTAAGTGAGGAGGCTGTTGTGGTTGTTACTAGTATCATTACCTGTGAGCTGGCATCTATTTGTTCTCAAGCATGGAACTCCTTACAATGTGGGACACGGTTTGCCTCCCAAGGGGCCAGAAAGAAACGGGGGACGTTTAAATGTCTTTCTTCAGGTTGGCCAGATGGGGTCAGCACTGGTGTGCACAAGAGAAATTAAGATATTTTTTGATCTGGCAGCATGGTGCAGTAGAAAGAATGATGGACTTGGATTTAAGAGGACCTGAGTTCAAATCACAGCTCTACTGATTTTTAGCTAAGTGACTTTGGGCAACTCACTTAACTTTTCTGTGCCTCAGTTTCTCATCTATAACTGAGGGGACTGGACTCAATGGTGCTAGGGTCCCTCCTAGCTCTTAAATCTACGATGCTATGCTCCTGTGATGTGAACTCCAGAGAAAGAACGGCAGAAGTACTATAGAAGTACTTGGCATTCTTCTCTCATCCAGAAATAATTGGGGAATTAGCTCCAGAATCAAAGGTGTTCATTGTAAGTGCTAGGAATGAGGGAGTGCTTGGGTCAAGGTCAGTCGCATGCTCTGTGCCCATCACCTTCCAGGCTCACTAATAAAAAAGCCATGAGAAGGCAATCAGGTAAACCAGCCCCCTTTTCCCAACTGCTTCATGCTTCTTATTCCTCCTTCTTTCCTTTCTTCTACTTTGTGAATTTCTCTCTCAACTTCTGAAAATTCTCTTTCTTTCCTTTACAGATGGAGGATACTTCCCTTCAGGCCAGGAAAGGTTAGTCCAAGGCAACAATGGACTTTCCATTACTGCCTGGTGAAGGCACAGAGATAACTTAGCACCTGTTGTTTCTGTTTATTCAACAATGATGACAGTCTTCACTGGAGAACTCCAAAAAACACCTGCCTGATTGCCCTATTGAACTATGCGGATGCTGAGACAAAAAAACCAAATGCAGGAGCTTCAGGCCTTGTAATGCTTTCTGAATTTGCAACATCATTTCTTCACCAGTTACTATAGAGATGATCAGGAATATACTTGCAAAGAAAAGGTCACCTCTCTGTTTATTAGGGTAGAAATAGCCAGATATACAAAGGTTCAGAGAAAATATCACTTAAAATCCCACAAGCTTTCATCCTGGCCTGGATATCAGAGAAGATCTTATCATGGCTTCCTACTACTGTCTGATTTATTCTTTGCTGAAAGCCTCTCCTCTGACCATCTCCCACTGTACCTGTGGCGTGGCAAACATCTGGGCATTGCCAGAAAAGCCTTGAGCTGGATCTAATTCCCAACTCTTCTTGACTCCTCCTCAGCTATGTCAGCAGTACAGATGTTGTTCACGGTCTTCCAAGGGCATCTCATCTCATCTCTTCAGGCGAGAGGTTGACAAGAATAAACCTTCCATCCTCCCCAAATCATGTGGCCTTGCCTCTCTCTCTGAGGCCTGCCCTGCTGAGCACACAAGCACACACAGATACACAGGCATACACCATACAAGACCTTGCACAATGGTAGCACATTTTTTCTTGCAAGGTAATATCCTCCCCCTCAAGATGGGCCTCAACTTCTTTGTTCTGCAAGCCCTCTTCATTGTATCCATCCACTGGTGGTGTTGGCCTGCATTCCAAGTGACCTTACATCAGAGGAGGAGGGAAACAGCACTTCTCAACAGCATCTTCTTTCACATTTTCTCTCAAAATTGGGGCAAAATTCAACTTGAAAATACTTCTGCCCTGTGGTTCCCAGTTCTTTATCTATGGCAACCTAGGTAGAAACTTCAGTTTTTTATATACATGTGCAATATTTTTTTGTAAGTGAGGGGAATTAATTTTACAGGATTTTTTTAGTGTAATTATATTTCATTTCCTGTGTTTCTCCAAGGTAAAGGAAAGTATTGAAATATTTGAATTGAATCTGAATATTGAAAATCTCCTGAGATTAAAAGGAAAAGGCAAAAGCATCCAACTGAGCATTTACGCAGTCCTTTACAACAGAATCCAACCCAAATAAGCATTTATTAGGTGCCTATTGTACTAAATACCAAGAATCAAGGTTACTCAAAGAGTCCCTGCCCTCAAGCAGCTTATATTCTACCAACCTAAGTAACCTGGGACTATGCTAACAGATTAATGAATATTTGGCATAACAAAATTAACATCCAATGGGACCTCAAACTTCTAGGAACATCACCACTACAGGGATTTCCTTCACAGCACGCAGAGCTGCAAAGCAATTGCCTCCTCTCTGCCTGTGAGAAAAAAACCAACATTCCATAAATCCACAGTTTGCAGATATATTTATACTGAGCATGCCAGGGAATACAAGGGGAATCTTCCTGCCATAAAAAAAGGATCCTCTGCTGATGGAGAGACCTGTCAGTCATTTTAGATGCTCCCACCCAAACAGGGACTGAATGGACCACTTCAAAACACAGTGGAATTTAACCTGTAATTTCACAGAGAGCTCACCCACCTCCTCTCCCCCTTTGGGATTTGGGGGTTGTTCTCCTGTGTTAATGACCTCACAGCAGTAGATAGATCCCATCCTTCTGCTTTTCTTTCTTACTGAATGATTTACCTAAAGCCAAAGCTGGGCAAAATGCCACTAATGCTGCTGTAAAGCCCTGCTGCTCCAGGAGGGAGGGAAGGAGGCAGGCGACTGAGGGTTAGGAGGTAATCAAGCTTACAGATTAAGGCTCACTAAAGCTACAAGATCAGCACAGCTCATGGTGTTTATTAACTCTTCCAGTGCTGAAACTTCCCCTTCCCCTACCCTCTAGGCTAGGCACCCAGACACAGAGACTGTCTTTCATCATTGGACCCCAAAGGTTGACCTGCTTTGGAGGTCAGCTCTTCAGCTCACCAAGGGGTCTGTTCCCTAATGTGGCTTCCTGAGTGGCCCCACAAATCGTCAAAGCACTCCTTCTATTCACAGTTCAGTGTGCCTGCTTTTAAGTCTTTCACTGAGCCCTAGAGAAACTGTCATTCCAGAAGACAATATAATTTTCCTGTCCATCACAACAGCTCTATCTGCTCTCTGCTCACTGAGCTTTTGGTGTCAAATGAGTGCAGCAGGGGTTAACTTCTGATTAGAAAAGAAGCTGGGCCAGCCGTGTGTTTTAGAGACAAAGACAACTACAATTCAGACAAACACTTGATTACAATTCAACAGCTGTTTATGGAAGCAAGATTTTTTTGAGGAGCTACATCTCCTTTGAATCAAGAGCCCCAAAAAGCCTCTCCCCTTGCCCCACTGACTCTCTTTACTTGATGACATATTATAATCATATAACACATCCAAACAATACTTTGCAATTACTCTTCTACCCTCACCCCCACCTGCCACCCACCCCACCTGTCCAGTCCACTTCTCTGCACAGGAACCAAAGAAGTGATTCATTCTGAATGACCCAGAAGGCCTGCCTAAGGGAGCTCTTCAAAAGCATCCTTTTATGAACTCTGAAATTTTCAAGTTAGCCACATGACCTACACTCTGGATTTCCATAGCCTTCAGTTCCAAAATGGAGACAGTCCACTAGTAAGTGTTGGTACCAGGGCTGCATATGAGCTGTTGGTCCAAATCATTCTGGCTCCTCTGCCTAAGAACTCACCACTTGGGTTTTTATTTTTAATTCCCCCCATTTGGTTGGTTTGGTCCATTATATTCCATTTCTTTGACAATAATTAACAAATACAAAGCGGGGGGAGTTATGTCAATTACTTTTGAGAAACCAAAAAAAGTCACAATGATGACATTGTTAGGTGGACTAGACAAGGACGACTTTATTTCCTCTACCCTAGTTTGAGGCAGATGAACTCGGACTTTATTGATGTCAGCAGCAGTAAGCCCCTAATCACAAAACACCAACGTTTCAGTAGGGTAATGACCCATCTATATATTTAAAACAAGGGTCTCATTCATCATAATTCACATTAAAAAAAAACACCCTCTAGCCAAACTAGTGGAGGGAATGTGTGAAAAGTGATTGGATGGGTAAAAACTCTGTATGCAGCTGGAGAGGCCTAATTGATTATACTCTGCTCCAGCAAAACCTCCTGCCCAGTACATCAGATCTTTATCTAACTGCATTTCAATTGATTTTCACTGATAGGCTTCTTTCTTATGTCTGAGGCTTAAGTACTAAACTAATAAAAGGATAAAAGACTTTGTAATACAGATTTCGAAAAAATATCACCCATCCAGATTTATATGAAATAAGATAGAGTCTTGGGAAGGTGGATTTCACCAAACCCCAAAAATTGGAGAACCAGTAGACTATGGGATCCCAAACTGAGAATGGGAAAGGACCAGGCAGCCCAAAACAAACAAATAAATAAATAAATGTCATATGTTAGCCTCTTTGAAAAGCCTAAAGTGAGAAACTAACACTGATAGTCAAAGATAGGACACATTTCAATCAATACCTTGTGAAGTAAAGGCTTCAATCTGATGGAAGATTGAAACCTTTGATCAATAAGTGGATGTGTTTGTGCCTACAGAGAGATGGTTCAAATGCAGGAAATCAAAGCTGAAAAAAAAGTAAAATGGCTAATCTTTTATATTTATAAAACAAAGGGTGTAGAACAGACACACAATTTCCTTGTGAAGCAAAATCAAAAGCAGTGAGGGATCCTTCATACAATTGCTTTAAAAGTTCTCAAATGACATATCTTTACTAGTGCTTTGGTTTAGGACCCTGCTGATTTAATTTTCTCACTAAGTGGTAATGAGGGTAAAAGCTAGAAGTGTGTTGCCACATATTATGTATATGTGTGTGTGTGTGTGTGTATATATATATATATATATACACACACACACACACACACATATGTTGTCCTGAAGAACTGACTAGCTACCAGCCCAGAGACATACCTAGTAAGCTGAGCAAAACAAACCTCTCTAGAACACTACAGATTCATGCAGAAGATTTTAGAATAAGGCTAGTTTATTTTTTTTAACTCCACCCATTGATTACTTAGTACCAAAACAACCTCATTATAAGGTGGTTTTGCCAATAAAATGGCATCCCAGCATGGATCAAAAGGACAGAACTGTAGTCCTCTTTAGGTATACATACATATGTTGAATAACCAATTCAGTGCTATTCATGCCCATGGCACAGTGGATAATAAAGTGCTGGGCCTGGAATCAGGAACTCTTTCTGAGTTCAAATCTGGCCTCAGATACTTACTAACTGTGTGCCCCTAGGCCAATCACTGAACCTGGTTTGCTTCAGTTTTCTCATCTGTAAAATGAGCTGGAGAAGAAAATGACAAACTACTCCAGAATCTTTCCCAAAAAAACCCCAAATAGAGATACAAAGAGTCAGACACAACTGAAAAACAACTAAACAACACAGTTACTTTATTAATTAAATAATATTGATTCTTTAAGCTTTAGGATATCTGGGCTAATTCAGAGAAATTAAAAGTGGCAAAATTTGTTTTAACTGACCTAGGTGAAAATGACCCAATCAGAACAGATTTCTTTTATTTTGAAAACAAATCTCTAATTATTCCTATCACCAGCTCTACTATCTCCTAGTCAGATGGGTTGTAACATCCGTATAACAAATGAAAAAATCATATTGGTTGATATGGCTTTATATTCCTTTATGAAGTTGGTGTTGATAATCTCCAAAGCACACCCATGATTCTTTAAATGAAACATAAGAATGCTGTCTCACAGTACAGTTAGGTTATCCATGTGCAAAAACCTAAGCCAAGTAATTACACATCCACTCAAAGGATTAGACACATAAGATTTCTTTAAATATTTAATAAAACTACACAGCTATACGCGGAAGATGACAGTCTTTTGTTCTAGATTTCTTGTAACTGCTATGCTCAAAGCGATTCACCATTTTGCTTTAGGTAAAAATAATTTTAGGACAATTTATACAAAGTATCCTTAAAGACAAGCTTAGTATCAATGTAGGGTCCTGGTGAGAGATCTGGTCTAGAAATCCAAATGAAGTAAGTGGGTGCTGAAGTTGCTGAGAAAACATCTGTTTTAGAATCTGCGGGTGGAAACCCACAATAAAGACTGCGTAAAATATATCCAAGATTTTGTTTGCTGGTTGACTGGAATTACCCAAACATCTGCTCTTTCCAACTCTCACCTTTAAGCTGTCTTATCTGTCTACTGTCCCTCAGAAAGGAAAGTAGTTTTTGGACAATCAGTGGGTGCTTAGGCAGAGCCAACCTGATCGTTTTGTAGGTGGAAAGACATTTGCCCAATGCTCCCACTCAGAGACAGCTAAGCCCAGGGAGCCTGAAATGAGCTTCATAATGTACCTACCCTGGTTACAGGCACTTACTAATCTTTAAGCCATTAAAGCAAAGGTTCTGACATGGGTTCTTTTTCTCATTCAAAGAATTCAAATGCTCTCACAGATTTCAGTTTTTAGCACTCCACCTGGATTACTCCAGTGCACTGCTGAAACAAACACCACTCACCCGAGGATACCACCATGTTGTAATTATAATATGAGCTATGAGCAACTCTATTTATAATGAACATGAGCCCTCGGGAGAAGTTAATGAACCAAAGCTGACCTTGATCAGTGACTCAGATCCTACAGCACAGGGCAGCACCTACCCTCTGTGTTCCCACATTTACTAACCTTTGCTATATCAGTTATCAATTGACTTTCTTGATCTTTCAAGCAGATCACACATTTATTTTCTGATCAATCATTGGACCCCAAACTCATGGACTAATTAAATTACTGAAGGAAGACACTGTGGAATGCCTTATAGCTAGGGGAAGTTACAGATAGCTTTGGGACGAGGCAAGGAAATTATGCCTGGTTCTGCTTGTTAATGAATTTGAGTCACTGTTTGAAATAATACAATCTTTATTTGATATTACATTGTTTTCCCACACAAACTGAGGTCAAAACACTTTACAGGTTGTTAATGAAATGCCAAATAACAGCAGTAGGAGAAGGGAGAAACAAAAGAGGCCCAGGGAAAAAAGACGGCTCCAGATGGCAGCTGTAAATAGGTGCAGAAGTGATGGCAGGAGAGATACCAAGAGGTTCTTCCAGGTAGCAGGAGCTACAGAGGAGAAACTGTGGAGGGATGGAGAAGAGCCCAGAGTTAGAGAAATGGAGGACAGACAGATAGTCAGAGACAGATAGAAGGGTGGGGGGGGGGGGCAACTAAAGCATGCCCATGCCTAACGTTTCCAAAGTGGAAAAGAATATGTCTCCTAAGCTGAGAGAGGAGAGAATCTAAAAATCTAAATGATGTGATCCCAGTTTACTTTTATGTTGGGGAGGCAGAGGTTGCCATAGCATACAAATTAATGTCTCAACAGACATCTGAAAAATGTAAAGTCCTCAAAGAGCTCAACAGGGGAAGGAAGTGGTAGGACATATACACAAACAAATACAATGAAAACTGGGTGGGAAAAGGGAACTGGACCTGTTCTTTCATTGATATAGGGACCTTCCAAGCATGGAGAAATAGGTCAGCACCTTCCATGCAAGTTATAGTGACTTGCTCAAGGTCACAGCACCATTATGGATCAGAGGAGGACTTGAACCCAGGTCTTTCAGAATTAGAGGGCCATTGCTCAATCCATTACACCATGCTACTTCTTATAACACAAGTTATATTAAGGGAGAGTCAAAGGAGATAGTCACAAAGCCTACTCCAGGAAGACATGGGCCTAAGACCCCAAAATGAGGGCAGTCAGAGCAAGGAGGCAATGGAAGCAGGTTTCAGCAGCCAAGGCAGACTCTCCTGTCCAAATGAGCATGTCAAAAGTTGTGAGAGATCGGGAGAGGAATAGAGATTTAGATCTAGGAAAGGAAAACAGTAAGACTTCAAGAAAGGGCATGCTGAAAAGGACAATGGGACATAAGATTGTTTAGGAATGGCTTAGAAAAAAAAATAGGGGTATAGTTCTCTTAAAACTTACTCTTCCAACATTCAAAGGGAATGTATTGCTTAGCCTGTTCCTTAGGGTAGAGGGATAGGGTGGTGCAGTAGACAGTGTACTGGACAAGGAGTCAGGGGGCCGCATTCTGCTAACCTTTTGCAGTGCTTCATTCAATGTATTTGTATCCCTCGCATCTAGCCTGACAGAGAGTAGGTACTCGGTAAATATTTGTTGATGGATTGATTATGAGGATATGCAACCCTGGACAAGTCACTTCATCTAGCTGGGACTAATTTTCATAATTAATGAGAGAAGAGAGGTGGATAAAGCTAATCCTTTCCAGCTTTAAAATTCTATGATTATGTTTGAATACAATGGTTTCTCCTTTCTCCTGAACTCATAAAACTTATTATCTTTACCTCTCATTGGGCAAAATTAAGCATGCGGTGCCATGTACTTTTATTCAAACTTTACATATATTTTCACTTCATCTCCCCAATTAAGTAACAAACTCCTGGAGGTCTGGGAAGGAAGGTTCTGCTTTCAGTTGCAGAAACACAAATGGCTTATGATGGCAAGACCATCCACGAAGTCATTTAAAAGCTGATCTGGAGCAAAGTTACTTTAGGGGATTATTTTATATTCTTCCTAAAGAATTCTTGAAGGAGTAAAGTATAGGTGCCTGGGAATAGAGAGGGAAAAGGGAGGAGGGTAACTGACCAGGCAGTGACAGCTGGAAGGGGTCACAAGATCATCTGGTGCAACCCTCATGCTTTAGAGAGAGAGAGAAGATGACTGCCTATGGTCAAATAGATAGTAACTCACAGAATCTGGATTTGAACCCAGTGCTCTGATTTAAAAGGCCAATGAGCTTTCTGCAACACTGACTCAAACTTACCTTGAGAAGTGGCTTCCTTTGCCCCAGGAGAAGCTACAAGCTAGTTTGGCCATCATCATCATCATCATCACCAAGAATTGGTCATAGACAATGGAATGTTGGTTAACAACCAGCTCCCTGCCTCCCTCCTTCCCCAAGGTACATAGAACATACCCTTTTAGGTTTCATCTGTGTTGTTGCTTTTCTCCATCACTTTCTTAAGTCTCAACAATCCACAAAACAACAAATCAACCCCTGATTTGTAGTGAGGTATAAATGATCACACGAAAAATTCAATAGTCAGTTCTTCTGAGCTGGTTTGAGTTGGCTCCAGCAACTTCCACTCCCACCCACCCCCCTATGAAGCATCTTCATGTAAAACCTTGTTGGGGGCACTATTCTAGAGAAACAGAATACTAGGAATTAGCATGTTAGGACAGACTTACTTGTGGCCAAGCTAACTTTTGGAGGTCCCAAAAGTGGTAGGTACAGTAATTCTCAAGTGAGGATTCAATGGTACTGGTGATTTTGTTCCCGGGGCTTGGTTGGAGGATTTCCTAACTAAAATATCCTGGCCCTAGCATGATTTCCTTCAAAAAAACATTGGTAAATGAGCAGAGTATGGGACAGGATAAGAAGACAGAGACTGACTGGGGCCCTAGGGAGTAGAGAGTGCCAATCCATGGACCCTGCCAGTGCTTGTCTGGCCTACTCAGCATTGCTGCTTCTTTTCAAAGTCCAATTTGCCTTTGGCAACAATATCATTCTTCTCTATCCTAGCTATTGAACTTGATGGAAAGCACAGCTCTAGATTCTCCAAAGCTGAGGATTGCTTTCTTCCAACTGCTGCACTTTTAGTAAGTTTCATTTTAACTCCCCATAACAGTACCTGAACCAAGAAAGCAATGATGGAGAGCACTGGAATGACCAGGAGACAAAATGTTCTCATTATGCTAATTCTATGATTAACAGAATCACCATGTAGTGAGAGGCCCTTAGAGAGTGAGTCAGGAGACCTGAGTTCTAGTCCTAGTTGTGTTTTGATCTTTTTGGGCCTGTCTTCTCTTCTGTTAAATGAGAGATTTGCAAGATGATCTCTGAGATACTTTCTATCTCTCACATCCTATGATTTAATCCTGTATCTGGATTACAAATCTTAAAAGAATTATAACAAAACGAAATGTACCTAATACCACATAACAACACTGAACAAAGCAATCTTTGATGCATAACATGCAGACTACCCTCTGGTTATTTGAATTTTAGGTTTCTGTGGATTCTTAATAAATGAGAGCTTGCTAGTTTTGATTATCTCCAGTTTATCCTGCATATAGCTTGTGTGTACAGAGATGTTTGCACAATGTCCCCCACAATTAGACTGGGAGCTCCTGCAAAGCAGAGGCTGCTTTTCTTTGTAGCCCCAAGCACTTAGCATAGCTCCGGGCATATAGTAGGTACTTACTGAATATTTACTGACTGACTGACTATTTACATTCCAGAGAGTGTCCTTAAGTACAAAGGAATGTTACCCACCAGAGACTCATCTTTAAACCTGGAATATTTGACACATGTCATTTTGCGTTTAATAAAACCAACCCATATTTTCATATGTGAGAAGTTGAGCCCCAAAGTTCAGAGTACAAAAAAAGTCTTTAATGAAGTTATTGTAAAAATTGTTGTGGGTATATTTTCCTATTTGAAGAGGACAGTAACAATATATCATGGGATCCCAGATTTAGATTTATAAGAGACCTTTGAGGTCATTTAGTCAAATACTCTCATTTACAGTTAAGGAAACCGAAGCCTGGAGAGGTTAACTGATTTGTCCAAGGTTATGTAAGTGGTAAGTAGCAGGGAGGATTTAAACCCAGGTCTTTTGACTCCACTACATCACACAGAGGCCCTTGCATTATTTCAAATCTATTTGGCAAAATCTGGTTTTAAATCTGTAGGCTGAGCACACTAATGTTCACTAAATACTCTTCCAAAAAATTAGTAATAGTAAACTTAGAGGATTAACTAAAAAAATCTGAACTAGACACACAAGTATTTTTTTAAAATGTCATTTACAGTACTGAAGTTATAATAGGCATATCAAAGAATAATTCTAATTTGATGGTAATGTTCTGAATTCCCCAAGTCAAAGAGATATGGTGGATAACATCAAAAGAGCAAGTAACACTAACTTCTTCCCAGATCCCACCAGGTGCGGCTCATCCGGTCCCAGGCATGGCTCCCCAAGGAGCCCGCATTAACATAGAAACCATCTCAAAATGAGAAAAAGGCAACAAACAGAACTACAAAATGTTAGGAGAAATTCTGGGTACAATAAATGCTGAGTCCAAAAACTGGCCAGTCAACCATAGCAACAAAGTTTGTAACTGGGATCACGTATTCTCACTTCAGCCTGGAAAAATGCTCGTGAGAAGGCCTGATGGAGCATCCCCAAATAAAATAGGGCTCCTATTTCTGAACCCTCCCTATCTGTACCACAGGAGAAAACCTCTTCTTAGGAGCCAGGGGAGAGGTCTGTATGGGACATCTACTTGCTGATAATAAAAAGAAACCCAGCTGGAGCATGCGTTGCTGCTATTACCTCAGTAAACCCTGCCTCCCTGTAAAATGACCCTCCACTTACCTTCTATTCCCACAGAGAATCAGCCCTCAGATGACCTGATTCTCTCTTGTGTGTGAGCAGCACATGCCCTTGCTGAAATGGCAGATGAAAGCCCATTTTGCTTATGGCCTGTCTATCAGGACATTTCTTCAAAAATCATGTATCTTAAATTTTATTTTTATAAGAGAAATATGCTCACATGCACAAGATCTATGAACCAGGTAAAATTCCTGATTTCCTTGTCATGGTTGATACAAAAACAATTCTCCCTGGACCATCTACATACAAACCAATCCAGGCTCTAGTTTTTCACCTATTGACACCCCCACCACTGTGGAGAAGTAAATCAACTCTACATTTATTTATCTGGCTGTTAAACATAAAATCAGGATTTCTTAGTGGAAGGAATCTGATTTAGCCAGGGCCTAAAACACATCCCCCTCTTGTACTGGTGCAATATAATCAGATTCTGCTCATCATGGCAAACCAGGACCACTCATCTCTGCTCGCCAACTTTGTTTGCAAAGATCAGAGAGCGTGGCACTGTCGCTTCACCAGAATAAGCTACTGGTTAAATATCAGAGTCCAGCTAAGGGAACTGTGTGGCATTCAGCCACTTAGACAATGATTCAGCACCGTGACTCTGGAATAAAAACAGCAAAACAACACACAGACATACACACACACACACACACACACACACACACACACACACACCCTCCAGCCGCCGCCACCACCAGCCTCATGCCCTCAGCTGACATCACCTTTCCAGATGGCTCGCTTAGTCATTATGTGATTGTTTTAAATAAAGACATCATCTGTCATTCCTGCCCAGAGATGTGCACACTCAGGTGCAAAATGAGGGAAAGAACAGTCACTGATATGATTACCTGATCAATCAAATACTGTTTTAACCTGCAGGCAAATTTCATGCCACTATTCCCCTTGAAAAGACAAACTGAAAAACACTGTGCTCTTGTGTTAACGAAATAAGGACTTCTCTAAGACTTCAACCAAACTGTGATTTCACTGGTATGGCCCTCTCTCTGCCAGGGTTGACTGCAATCTCCCTGTATTTCCCAGACGGCTTTGCGAGTTTTGGTGACCAACAAGGTCCATCCCCTGGTGGCCAGCCCCACTGGTGATGCACAATTCACAGCCAGGCAAGATGACAGGGCCCCTCCCTCCCTGCTCAGGGCTGCAGCCACTAGAAAGATGATGCTGCAACCTGTACTGCAGTTACTTTAAATTCAAGTCAACATACAGACCTTAACAAAATATGTGTAACATATTTGTATATTGGGACCAAAAACCCTTCTCCGGCTTTTATCCCCATGAATTTTTCAAACTGAAAATGGAATTACTCTGAAGCTGATAATCAATAAGAAATGTTTCATGCTTTTCTTTTCATGTATTTCTTCTAATCATACATTGGTGACACAATCTGGATTTGCTTGGCAGCCCAACCAGAACACACCTTGATATATACTGTATAATACACACTTGGAGTATACTGAAGATAAAATTGCTGTTAGAAGCTTCCTGCTAGGCTATGACCTAATCGGAACTTTGAATGTTAGCTTTTTAACAATACGTTATTCTCTATCATCTGTAGAGCAGGTTAACTACAATTATTAACAAAGTCATCAGAGAGAGGAGGGGTGAAGGTAGGGAAAGGGGCCATTTTATCAAAGTCAATGGAAAATCAAGGTATTAATTATGTTAAATGAAGAAATATAGGTATTTGGTTACTTTTGTGGGTTAGAAATATTTTAATCTTTCAGCTGCCAGCCAGCTGCTTCTTTCTGACCTCCCTGCATCAAGATCAGCTGCAGGAACACATCAAAGCTTCAGTAGGTGAGGAAAGCAGTCACCAGCCTGGGAGGCAACACAACTCCTCCCCTTCCCCAAAACACCAGCCCCCAGTACCAAGGTTACAGATTTGGCTCCAACTACTACAATGATATCCATTTTCATCAGTGAGAAGGACAGGACCCCACTTTGTTTTTTCCCCTTATTTTTGAAACAGAAATGTTACACAATTAAAAGCGCACATATAACAACAACTCCCAACATAACAAGACGATCATGGTGTTGTTTTTATCTTCGGTAGAAAAATGAAACTTTTGTGATATGGCTACTTCATATATCTTAGTTAGACCGGTTTGCTTTGTTAACCCTGCCCAAAGCACTGTGGAACACAGCTAAAAGAGGGGAAAATGCAGATGCCTTCCTACCACAGTCAGAGAAGTAATACTGGAAAGGGCTTAGGCAGCAAGTCAGTAAGGCAAACGGCAAACTTTCCAGCACATCTGAAGAATGTGGGGAGAAAAGGGATATAGAGATAAATATTCAGTTCCCAAAAAGAAGACTATTCATTTATTCTGCCTCTTCCACTGAGTAATCAAATAATGTTAAAATGCTAGATCATCTTAACTTTCTTTTTCTTTCCTTGAAACTATAAGATGTCCACTCCTCTATACTACTGTAATTCCTTCCTTGTGCCTAATTTAAATCTGAGTCAAGGGACATATCATAGAAAACTAACAATTGTAGCTAATTCATCTTGCAATTCTAATTGTTTTGTTTTTAAACCAAGGAAGGGGGAAGGTATTTCAGAAATGTTTTCTCTGGATCAAAAGTAGAAAATCCTCAAAATGTATCCATTTAACTTGGCTATAGAAAGATGCAGGTACTTACTAAAAGAAATCCATTTGATATGAATAATCTCCAGCCAGTTGTAACTGAGATCTGTGAATTTAGATCTGGTGTTTGAGAATGCTTGTCAGTGGTGTTTTGTTTTGTTTTCCCTCAGGTGAGAAGATTTCCATTATGCCTCATTGGAGTAAGAAAAAAAATTAATTTAATTTAAAAAACGAAGTGCCAGAAAATAAGATTTATCCTGGACAAATATATGTTACAGGTAGTGAGGGACCACATTTAAAGAGCAGGGTTTGGGGGTGGGGGGAGGGCTAACAGCCTACGGCAGACTCCAGCACAGCTCAGACCTTCCCTGGGTATGCCTGGCGTTTGTTCGGAAGGCCAGGGTGAAGCCAAGAGCTGCTGGACTACTGTAAGGCATTCTAAGCCCCATCGCAGAGGATCATGCTTTACTACTGTTTTCCCCTGAGGGGGCTGAAAATGCAAAATAGCTCAGCACAAAGATATGCATTACATAGCTGCCCACAGTTCTGTAATCTTAACTGTTCGAGGTTCAACAAGAACCTCAATGTAAGGCCATCAGACACACGGATTGATTTTTTTTTTAAGTCCTTGGAATGAAATGACTCAGAAACATGTTTTTAGAAATTCACCTGCAAATTAAATCACACTCTTCCCCCCCCCCAGCTCCCATACATGGTTTCTTGGATTAAAATATTAGTCCAGCCAAACTGCACTTCTGGATTGGGAGCAAAGCTCAAGGAAGAATTCAAGGCTAATCTAAACGAGCCTTGTCTCTGGGTAATTCCTAGAGTGTTTTCACTAACACCGGGCTACCTTAAAATTGTATCTTGAAAATGAGAAGTTAACATATTGATTTTGTGTTTCTTCCCATGTAATTTCTTTAGGGTAATCAAAAGCTAGAATCCATTCCTATCTATGGCAGTGCAAAATATCATTCTCTAAAGATATGCCTGAAAGAAGAAGACTGGAGCCATATATGTTGATAGATTGATGTGATGCTGGAGCCAGAAAACAGAAAATGTGTTAAGAATTTCCCCTTATATTTACAAGCAGAAGAAATAACTTAGATAATAAGAGGTGTGAACTTTAGATTAAATTTCCTGGGTAGGGGGATGTTTTTGTTTTGTGTTCGAGTTTCTGCTGGGGTTTTGGGGAAGGTTTAAAAAGTCTTTAATTTAAACAAATGTAGGAGGTCTGGCCTGACTTTTCCACAGAAGTCTAAACAGAACTCTTTTAACTGGAGTTTGGTTACTGCTTCACGCAGAATATTCTCGAAGTGCTATTTGAAGAGCCAACCTGCATGATATTCCTGCTTGATATTTGGGCTTTACTGCTAAAACCTTTACTGCTAAAAGGCACGAATACACATAGACCAACCTTTGACTTGATGCTGCTATGCTCAGTTAAAGCTTCACTTTAAAAATTTCCAGTGAATTCTAATCACGGCATAAATGTAGTAAATAAAAACAATATGTAGCAGATCCACAGACCTAATGGCATTTTGCAGAGGCCCTCCAGATTCCACAGCATTGTATTCAAGTGGTTGGGGTTGTATTTAAGCAAAACAACAACAAAAACCACATACACATTTCCCTACCCTCCCTAAAAATACACAAAAGAAAAGGAAGAGAAAGCTGACATGTAACTACAAGTAATAATTTTACAAGGGATTTGATATGGCAGTTAAGGAATAAGGAAGCATCATCTCCAAAGGGAAGAAAAAAAATTTTTCATTAATGCAAGAGAAATGGATAAATATAAACAAAACCTTGATGATTAAATAAAACTTTCTGTGATTGAAACTGACTAGCATTTTACAATATTAATGCTAATGGCTCATCACAGTCTCGGCGGGCATGTTTAACTTAGGTTCCCATAAAAATACTCATGCAGGACATTTAGGCAAAAAGAAAGGAATAGTAAAGCTTAACATAGCCCAACACAGAAAAAGAGCAGGGAGATGGAAGAAATACCCAATCAGCTCCATTCATGCAATAATCAGTTTCCAATGTTGGATCAGGAAATAAGGTAGTTAGAGAAAAGATGCCGTCTAAAGAGAAAACACTTTTAGGAAACAGCAAAATTAAAACAGAAGTAGATATGTAAAATAGATGAATGAAGACAAGGTCTTCCTGCACCAAGGGAGTTGTTTAGGAGAAACAGTGTCCGTTTGTGGCCAGCGATAATACTTTCCATTCAATAGAGTTTGCAGCTTGCTGATTCATATGATTGCAGGCTGGCGCCCTGCTGGCGAGCCTCTCCACTGAAATTAAATCCACTCTCTTCAGTTATAAATTATAATGCTCTATAAACAACACTCCCACTGGGAACAGGGAGAGAGAGGGAGAGAGGAAGAGGGAAAGAGGAGGAGAGGAAAAGAGGGAGGGAGCAATGAAGGGGAGGGAGAGCGAGAAGAGGAAGAGAGGAGTGAGCTTGGGTCTGTCTGCATAGTCCACTCACTGTTTAATGTTCTACTCTTCTCTAACAAACAAGAGGAGTAAGTCGGCCACGGAGAGCACTCCCTCCTGCTGTAATTTATATACTGTTTCATGTTTAGAACAGAGAAAGGAAAGTGGGATCGTAATGTGAGTCAAAGAGGAAAAGCTTGGAAGTGAGTGAGTGTGCAAGAAGAAAAGGCAGAATCCATTTTATATGTAGGTTTTATAGATCTATCATTGGATATATCTTTGGAGCCCTAGAAGAGAAGCAAAATAAAATAAAAATCTGGAATAATATTTAAGACAAATTGGAGCTGCATACTTTGCACCCTGGGATGCCCAGTTTGATCAGAAATCTTTTCCCCAGGAGAAGCCTAAAAAGGCTGGATTCACAACAGAGTTTAAAATAATCATCTTAAACTGGCCATAAACAAGAAGTCCCCAGTTAAGGATTCATTCAGTTAAGCTGCTAGCAGAACTCATGCTGAATCTCCCTCATTTAAAGAAAAAATGCTTCCATATTTTCTACAAAAGAGTAAGCACAAAGACAACATAATTTCAGACTTTAATGTTAAATTGACAGGAATTTGGAAGATGCATTGCTGAATGTTGAGTTTTTGTATGCATTAAAAAATTAAAATTATTTTTCAAAAAGGAAAGATTCCCCTGGAAATAATTACTTTCTTAAAGTATTAATTACTTCACCCCTATTGATTAATTTGTGAAAAAGCCCATCGTTTGTTAGAATAAACTGTGATGGCTCCTATGCAGCTGTTTCAGAGCAGTAACTTAAATCTAATTCCAGATTCTTTAACCCCATTAGTTGTTACTCTTCTAAGGAGAAATTCTTGTCCCATGCCAAGGTAGGATGAATTATAGTTGCATATGTCAATCAGTATTTTAAGACTCCAATCTACAGGTTATTCATCAACCCCAAAGGGGCACGGTCTATATGATAAAAACTCCTTTGAAATTTCTCTGCAAAAGGTGTACCAGGACATATACTCACAAAACAGAGCCTGAGAGCCCAGGGCACTAATCCAGTTTTGAATGAATACCAAGTCACAGCAGTATCGGACAAAACCCAAGTTACATTTCAGGTGTAGAAGCACTTAGAAAAACAAAGAGCCCTCCAAAAACCACTCGCTTCTTTTTTTCCTTCTCTTTTTGGCAGACTGAATAGTTTTACATTCTTTTTTTTTTTTAAAGACCAAAATAAAAAGAAAAATCCCAGCTTTCTGCTGAAGTACAAGGAAGGGGGGGGGGGGAGTGGGGGAGTAGCAAAAGGTTGCTGAGACATACTTTGTTGGAGCCTGAATTTCAAACACTGTAAACACAGCTTTATGATGGAAATTCAGACACATCTCTGAATTGCAGAAGTGCCAAAGAGCCCCGGAAGAACACACATCTCTCTCTCTCTCCTGTTCTCTTTCTCAGATTCTGGTTGTGTTGCTCACAAAGCATATTATCTGCTGACAGGTTAATCTCTGTCATTGCTTTTCAGTCCTGAAGGCCCAGCAAACTTGTTCGAAAAATCCACCTCAAATATAGTCACTTAAAACAGTCCCATGGAAAGAAAAACTCAATTCAGAAATAAAGAGTATAACTTAGAGCTTAAAAATAAATTAAATAAAGGAAACATTAAAAGATAAATGGAGCAGGATGCTCGATGGCTGAGGTAATCTGAGTGGAAAGGGAAGGAGGAGGGTTACATTAATAAATGATTAAAAGGCCTTAACAAGGGCCTATCAGGTTGACCAGTAAAGCATTCTTCTTCTCCTTCAGACCATCTTTTTTACATTTGTTCTCAATGCTGATCAATATGGTTTTCATTTACTGATTTCCATAATGCCGTATGTGATCTGCTAGCCTGACATAATGAAGGCAGAAAGAGCTGAAGTCATTCGAACATTCTCGCTTGCATGCCTGTCGCCAGTTCGCCAAATGCCTGTTATCTGAAAGCCAATATTTTCCTCTTGCCTATTGACAAACATTGGAGGGTTTACCCTTAGACAGATGTCAAAATGTAGCCTTGGGTGGCAAATCTAAATGAAGACCATCATGAAATGTATTTTACTCCTGGCAGCAACTTTTGCCAAAGCTCACTGTGATAGCTAACCATCATAGGAACAAATTTGAAAACGATGAAATAGAAAACCAGGTATGAAGGTGAATGACCAGGCTCAAAGCAGAGAGTGCTCCATTCTGTTGATTCAGTAATGAATCAAGAGTATAAAGCATTAATGCACTATGATGTCACCAAGGCCTCAAGACAGATTTATTGCCCCAAACCAAATCTTCCTACCAATATTTCATCTTAGGCAGCTGACTACTATTGGTCTGTGATAACTTTAAGCAAAATTCTTATCAAATTCAGTATTTATTATTTTCTTGTCCTCTGCCAAATTTCCCTAAATCCCAAGTTGTAAATGCTCTGGCACAGAGAAACATTTGTATCAGATGCATGCTTCTTACTGTTGTTTTTTCAAAATACTATAAAACTGGTGGCTTGAGTTTATACCACCCCACTCATGAACCAGGAGTCTCTCATGATTCCTGAATTATGTCTTGTTAAAAATTCTTTGTAGTGTTTATTAGTTACTTATATTCAAGGAAAATTGTGGAAAGAAAGATTTCCAAAACAGCTTCTTGCCTTTCTTCTGTAAGCCAAAAAAAGAGAAAGCAGTTGAATCTGATCAAAAGAACACTTCAATAGTAAACATTTTTTAAACCAAAAGAGATTACATGCCAGGACCATGGCTTATGATGGGTTTTATTCCTTTTTTATATTAAAAACATATTAATAATCATTCTGATAAGTGACTAAAAGTCATGCTTCAGTTCTAAATGAATGTGAAATCGTGTGCTGTTAAAATTTTTGCACTGGAGCTTTTAGAGCCACAGAAATCTGCCAAAATGTCTTGCAGAGCCTAAAAAGGTAAATGGGTCAGTTCTGGGTCAGCCCCTACATTTTCATAAAGAGTTAAGACCTCCAAATTCTGTATTTGCTCAGCTTCCCAGACCCTCCCATCTCTGCTAGGTAAGAAGGTCTTTTTCACACTGTTGTCCTGTAAAGAAAATTCTGGCTCTTGAAAGCAGGAGGAGGCAGGATCTGTGAAGGGAATAGCCATGGGGATGAAAGGTGCCATACCTGAGAGTTAGTTATCAGCAGAGTAAATGACCCATCTTCCTAAGTAACAGCTAGTTCTCTTCCCTCCTTTTCTTCTTCCTCTCTTTCCTCCTAATTTTTTGTCAACAGGGGAGAACTACATCACACAAATGGAGATCTGAGACAAATGGTGCTAATTTGGGGGCACATTAATTGCTGACACTACTTCTTCTGCCACAAAAAGGGGAATAATGAGTCTTTTCTGAAAAAAAAAGAGATTCTTTCCTAATTAAGTGAAAACCCCCACAAAGAGAAAAGTTCTGATGTCATGAAGCTGCTAAATGACCTCATTCGAAAAGCTGGTTCTGACACTCTAGGTAGATAATGAAATGAAAGGAAAAGGTAAAGAGAGGGGAAAAAAATCCTGCCGGTTGACTCACCACTATAAATTGCTTTGTAATATCACACGGGCAGAGAGAAGTGCATTCCAGAGAGAGCTTCTCTCTTTGTTGTTGGGTTAGAATTTTTTTCTTTCTTTTTTTCCCCCGCTTTGACATTGTGGCGGCAGGATGGGGGAAATCAGACTGGAGAAGGAAGTAGTGTTCTGTTTAGAAGCACCACCCTGCCTTCCCTTGTCAGCTCCAAACTTATTACTAAGTAAGTGGGAGCTGCTACTCTGCAAAGTGGAGGAGGATGGTGTGGAGAGCTTCATACTTGGCACATACATCTTACATTCAGAGAACATCAATTCACCTCCTTCATTTTCATTATTCTAAGTAAAAATGAAAAGATGGCCAAAAAAGTTAGATACTTAAGAGGAAGAGAGATATAGTTGCCCAGGGTTCAAACAAAGCAGGATAGTTAGTGGCAAGCATACTCCATCTGCAGTCAGGAGACCCATGTTCTCCTAGACCTGCCACAACTCAGGTAAATTTACCATTTAACCATTTTGGGCCTCAATTCCCTTATTTGTAGAATCTGGCATAGAGGATGGCCATGAGGCTATGGTGGAAGGAGCACTGGATTTAGAGGAGGAAGGCTCTGATCGCTTATAAGCTGTGTGACCTTAAGGAAATTACTTTATCTCCCAGGGTCTTAGTTTCCTCATCTATAAAATGGAAAGTCCATTCAGTTCGGATTGGATAAATTTTAAGATCCTTTCCAACTCTTAACATTTTTGTGATTACATAATCTCAAAGTTTCCTTTCTACTCTAACACTATGAAACATTAGAGTGAAAGCCTCTCAATCTGGCTGAGGTGGGCAGGCTGCCGAACAATTCTGTTTCACAACTCTGGTCATAATTACCATAATTGAAAGATGGGTCAGATGATTCCTGGCCTAAATCAAGGCTCAAATGCCAACTACATAAGTGACTGTAAAACTTTTACAAAAGTCATCACGATTCTTAATACTGGCTGAACAGAAGCAGCATCACTGCTTCCTAACGCTGTAAAAGGAAGTACCAGTCCCACTGTGGGGGCCTTCACCAGCCTCCAAGGGAAAAACAGGCAAGCAGATCTGGTTTCTAAGCCACAAATACAGCTTTCAAAATTAGTAGACAGATAGAGGAAAACTCTCAACATTTTAAAGGAAAAGTCTTGGAAAGATTCAGCAACCAAATAGCCTATCTGTGGCATTAGGCAGGAATGCACAGGTTTCTGTCTGTGGATACATTGAAGACTGTGGCACATGGGCCTTGTCACTGACAGAGATTTACTCCCTAGCAACTGGGCTCATGGGGAGCTCTCTGTTACAAAGAAAGGCTTGACCTGCGATGGAAAAACAGCACAAAGGTCCTGAGTTGAGGAAAACCTATGGTCAAGTTTAGCAACTTGGGAAGGAAATTATTAGGTAGGTACTGTATTAGTAGTACTCAGGTCAGGACAGGTCAAGATGGAAATAATCTGCTCCAAGTTGTCATTACAAATATGATGAGAGGCATGGTCTAGCTGAATGAAAACCATTCTTATCGAGGTAGAACCAATGACTTACTGTACCAGGTCAACAAGCATTTCTTAAGCATTTTACTGTGAGCCAGGCACTGTGCTTAGAGTTGGGGGATAAAAAGAAAGGCAAAAAATGGTTCCTAGTCTCAATGCACTCATAGTCTAACAGGGGAGACAACAAACAAAGAACTATGTACAAACGAAATGTGTACAGGATAGATCTGGGTAATTTGTGAAAATGTACTGGCTAAGTAAAGAATAAATTAATAAGTAAAAACTTGGAGATAATCTCAGGGGGAAGACACTAGGACTTAGGTGTGACCCTGGACAGCTCAGGCTCCCGGAATCTTAAGTAGGGATATAATAATCTCAACCTGTTTCTTAGAGTCATCACTGGTAAGAATTAAGCAAGATTATTTTAAGGCAAGCCTCCAGCACAAGAGAGAACTGACGGGAAGTAGAGATCTAAGGACTTCATTGTTTTGGTTGTTTCTTGATCTCCTGCAAACACTGATGCCTGGAAATCTGTTTCTGGAACTAGCAAGGCTCTGCCACACAGCCTTATTTGGTTGTTTCCACTTTTCTGTCCATGTGGGTGGTGGCTGTTATTATTTTTAATGTAGTCCTACTTCAGCAAGTCATAAATAAGCTTACTGATTTGGATAACCACAACAAATGATGAGAAAATAGCACAGTGACCCAGGAGCAGCAGAAACTCAGTAGGGATATACTGGTTAATGATTAACAACCGGCTCTACAGGAAAAAAAAATGTACCCAGGATACACTTTTAAGTTTAATCTACATTATTAACATTTTCTCCATCACTTTCGTAAGTCTAGATGATCAACAAACAATAAATTTGTAGGGACTGCCCATTGTAGGAATGTAAATGCTCATATTGAAAATTTAACAATTGGCTCTCCAGAGCTGGTTTGAGCTGGCTCCAGCACACTCTTTCAGAAGGCAATACTTGTCACATAACATATTTGACCAGAGGCAATCTTATTGAGTTTCATAAATCAGAGCTGCAACTGGCCTAAAGAGTAGGAATAAGAACTCCAGTAATTGCAGTCTTCTGTCTAGTAGCATACTGTAAAAAAAAATAGCAGCAGTAAGCAATCCTCCTGACCAATCAATAGACTCCTATTAACCTCCCAGCCAATTACAGGATGATTGGCTAAGCAAACAAAGAATTATTGGCTGTTTAGCTGGGCTTTTATTCTAACTGTTCTGCACCCTGTTTTTCATTCTGTTCCACCTCCCTGCCCAGTCTCCTCTACCCGCCCCCCCCCTTTCCTGTTAGGCAAAAACATCTGCAAACACCTGATATTCATCTAGGTCTCTGCAGTTGTACAGTCTTGTTAAATTGTTACCACCTTTTCCACAAGCAGTTTTGGCAATTAACCTCGTGGCCAGTGACTTCAAAGAAAACAACGGTTGAGTTTAACCTTTCTGAGCTACCATAGATTCTTTTATGATTTTTCCTGGACTGCTTTCATCCTGCTCCCCCCACAGCCCCCCCAAATGTAGACTGATAAGATTATTTTAATATTTGGCTAATTTATTAAGAAGATAAATGCTCTGGACAATGCCCAAAACTTGGTGACCTTCTTGACGTCTGCACAAAGTGGGGTTTTATGAAAATGTACATTCCCGACACATGTGCACTGCTTTGCTCTTCCAGAAATCCTGTATTTTCTGGAATCCAAAGATTTGATACATTTGACCCTCTCTTGCCCCTAGAAGCAAATCTCTCCTTTGCTTCTTGAGACTGTCTAAAAGTTCAGGATGAAAGATGCATATAAAATTAATGCTAAGAACTAAAGTTGCCATTAAAAATCTATTTTCATTTTAAACTTTTACCGCTACAGATAAACATTTTACATTAAAAGCAAGGCTAATCCTTAACCCTCAGGAGAATGAACTACTAGCAATAAAGATCAAAATATATGACCGAACAAGTAATACAATTCTTCTCAAGTAATCTTGAAGTCTAAGTGTCTGAATGCAATTTATGCTAAGCATCCAGGTTTTTACAGCTGTATATGATAATAATAATGGACCTGATCTTGGTGCCAGAGGCAGGTTTATGTGAAGGTATGTTAACTCCTTCAAGACAGAGGCTTCATTGAGGGCCCAGGCAGAGGTGATTAAAATCCTAGAGCAGAGGAAACCTTGTTGGACTTGAAGTCAGGTGACCCGATACCTTGACATTTATGGACAATAGGTGACTTTCCACTACTCCCTAGCTGGGTGACCTTGAGAGATTGTTCAAACTCCCCTCATCTTCAAAATGGGCATAAGAATACTAGCATTATCTGTCTCCTAGGGTTGTTCTGAGGAAAGTGCTTTATAAACTTTTAAACATCATCAAAATGAGAAGTGCTATTGTTATTATCAACAGCTGCATAGAGAAATAGTTTAACTAGTCAAAGTGCACCACTACTATCTAGCAGGATTAGGGCTGATAACTACTCTGTAGTACTCTGTAACTAAATCTTCTAAGACTCTTAACTTTCTTTTTCTGGCGGTATGACAATGAGGGTCCATCAGTGAATTTTTTTCCCTTTCTTTGCTTTGTATGAGATAGTTCATACCTCAATGCTATGCCACACTGTGTTCAGGACACACAGGTATGTATACACGTTTCCAATTCTCTAGGAAGTTGTATTCTATGGTATGGTACAATAGAACAGAACAAAACCAATAACACCAACACAGAAAAAAGCCAACAGCCATAGCCTTTACCACAACTGTCAAAGTAAAATTCAACATTTCAGAGCCTGGAGGACCTCTAAAACACATATATTAGGAGGGTTTTGTATCAAAATGCAACTCCATGTTGTGAGCTGGTCCAGCCATTTTGGAGAGCAGTTTGGAACTATGCCCAAAGGGCTATAAAAATGTTCATACCCTTTGACCCAGCAATACCACTTCTAGGGTTGTATCCCAAAGAAATCACACAAGCAGGAAAAGGACCCATATGTACAAGGATATTTGTAGCGGCTCTTTTTGTGGTAGCCAAGAATTGGAAATCAAAGTGATGCCCATCAGTTGGGGAGTGGCTGAACAAGCTGCGGTATATGAAGGTCATGGAATATTATTGTGCCATAAGAAATGGGGATGATATGGACTTCATAACAACCTGGAAAAACCTACACGACATAATGCTGAGTGAGCGGAGCAGAGCCAGGAGAACACTGTACACAACCACAGATGTATGGATTCCGTGAGGACCAACCCTGACAGACTTCGCTCTTCTCAGTAACACAAGGTGCAGGCACAACTCCAAAGGACTCACGATGGAGAATGCTATCTACATCCAGAGAAAGAACTATGAAGTTTGAATGCAGATTGAGGCACACTTCATGCTCGCCTTTTTCGCTTCTCTTTTGTTTTTATTTTTGGGTTGTTTTTTTTTTTTGGTTCTGTTTCTTCTTTCTCATTATTCATTCCATTGGTTGTAATTCTTCTCCGCAACTTGACTAGTGTATAAATTAATTCAATGCGAAGTCATTCGTGGTAGTTATATGAGATTCCATGCCATCTTGGGGAGGGAGGGGAGAAAATCTGGAACTCAAAATTATGTAGAGCCGTCTGTTGTAAACTAAAAATAAAAATAAATTAAAAAAAAAAACTCCTAGACAACAACAACAAAAAAATGCAACTCCATTAGGCTTTTGCTAAGTCCTAGGATAGTGGGAAAGTACTGCATTTGGAGTCAGATAAGTTCAAACTCAGTTCTACTCTTTACTATCCATTGGGCCTTTTCGCTCTCAGACTCAGTTTCCTAATCTGTAAAATGAGGAAATTAAAACAGATGATCTCTAAGGTCCTTTCCACCTCCAGGTCTTATTCTAGTCTAAATGAAAAGCTCTCATGTTTTTATACCTGTTGCTCTAAAACTCCCTGAAACACTTTCCTTCTTCCTTTCTGCCTCTTCTTTTAGGCCCAGATGAAGTCCTACTCCCATCCCTGACTGCTCCAATTCATAATGCTCCTTTGAACTGTCCTGCTTATTGTTCATGCCACTTGATTGGCTCTATTGTTTTGCCAAACTTGCTTTATGTGGTCAGTTTATCCATCCATGCTGCCAATGCAACTACAGTGAACAATCTTTGAGGGAAGTGCCTGGGATTACATATCTCTTTTTTATTATCAGAGCCTTGGATGTAGCAGATGCTTCATACATTTTGTGGGTGAAGGCAATAGAGACAAATTAGACAGAATGTCAGTTTGAATTAATGAAATGGTAATTTTCAAAACAGATACGTATTTGAAGATATATAATTTTGTTAACTTTTTAAAAATACAGTTAACCAAGTAGGCAGTCCTATTAGGTCCACTTTAATATGTGTAGTAAAAAGAGAGAAAGACTAGGTTTTGGTAGGCTTCATTTTAGTCTTAGCTCTGTCACTAAATAGCTATGTGAAATTTCATTTCCCCCTCTAAGCCTCATTTTTTGCTGTCCAGTTGTTTCAGGCATGTTCAACTCTTTGTGACCCCTTTTGGGGGTTTCCTTGGCAAAGATACTGGAATGGTTTGCCATTTCCTTCTCCAGCTCATTTTATAAATGAGGAAATGGAGGCAAGCAGGGTTAAGTGACTTGCCCAGGGTCACACCGCTAGTAAGTGTCTGAGGTCAGATTTGAACTCAAGAAGAACAGTCTTATAACTCCAGTCCTGGTACTTGCCACCTAGCTGCCCTGATCTCACTTTCTATATCTATAAATAAGGATGCTGGACTACATGGTCCTGATGCTATCTAGCACTAAAATTTTAAGATTCTACAAGACAAAAGCTTCATGAACTCAAAACATTATTTGAATGCATATGCCTGCTACTTTCTCATATTCAAAAATTCTTGAAATGTTTTCTTCCGTAGAGAAAAAATTCCCTCTCCCTATGAATTTATTCAATATGCCTGTTTTTTATGGGTTATGTGAAGGGTTTTTTTTTAATCGTGAATTGTGAATTAGTGGGATCCAAATTGAGGTTTTTTTTTTTACCAGGTATGAATTATGTTCTCACATTTTATGTGTGATAGTTTAGAAGATTACATTAGCTGCATTTTACAGAGAGAAGTTGAAGGGAAACTAGATGGTAACTTAAATATGTGTGGTCTAGGATAATTCACTTGGACTCAATTTCCTCAAGTATCTAAGTTCCTTCTGACCCTAAATCTAGGGTCTTACCTAGGACTTGTCAACTGAGTCAGTGGTAGTAGTAAGCCTTAAACTAAGGACTCCTCACTCCACAAGCCTTGAGTTAGAAAGATTCCCTACATAATGATTTCCTTATGATTAAAATATTCAATTTCAGTGCCTACATTTCAAAGCCAACAGAAGAGCCGCAGAAATTGTAAGGAAAATTCTCTTACTATCTCCTTGAGTCATAATAGGCATTTTGGTGGTAATGGGGTGAAAGAGGAAAGGGAATAAGCATTTATATAGTGTCTACTATGTGCCAGACACTAATGTTTTACATTAAATGTTTTACAAATATTATCTCATTTGATCCTTATTTGACCCTGGGAGGTGGGTGTTGTTATTATCTCCATCTTACAGTTGAGGAAACTGGGGTGAAATGACTTGCCCAAGGTCACACAGCTACTAAGTGCCTGAGGCTACATTTGAATTCAGTTCTTCCTGACTCCAGTCTATCCACTGAGCCACTTAACTGCCTTGGTTGGTAAAGCCATCTGGGAATACAGCAGTCTTTCAAATAGGATGTGTTCAGAATCAACTTCTCAAGTGCACAAGAGTTACCTTTTGTTACTGGGCAGCAACTCTGCTAAATAATGAGCCAGGATGGCATGAATGAGGGCCAGGGAGCCAATTCAATGGCTGAGAGTTGGGGAGAGGGTCCGGGGAGGAAAAGATCTCCTTATCAAAAAATGGGATCAAGAGAAATCTTAAGTTCCAAAAGTATCTCACAACCCAGCCAGGGAAGGTATTTGGCAGTTTCTTCAAGCAAATGGCTGGGTCTGAAATTTGTGAGGGGGAAAAATGAAATGTGTCATGTACATGCAGTTCAAATCCAATATCAAATGTCTTCTGTCCACTCTCATTAGGAAGGGTTTCATGTTAAACAGAACTCTCCAGACAGGCAAGAGATTGGTACTGGCCATTTTGGGTTTACTTACATGGGTTTACTTTTTATATTTTTTTGTCCATCAAAGTAAAGGGGAGAGGGATGGGAATATACTTTTGCCGAACATTTTATTTTAAAAAAGAATGATAAAAAATTAACACTAAATGACACAAGAATCTGGTGCTATGCTGTACAGTTCAATGAACTCTTACACAGATCAGCAAGATGCTTGGAAATGTCTCTCTCCGTCTGTTTTTCATCTCTGAAGTCTGTGTACTCAGTAGAGTGTGAAGAGAGCCTCTCTCCTCCTCAGTACCGTCTCCCAATTGTCCCCCCCCGTTTCGTTCCCTGAAACACCCTCCCCCCCCCCCCACCCTCAGCCCCTGCAGCAGAGAACAGGAACTAGAGCAAATGCTTTTGTGAATTAAGAGATCTTGTGAGCGTAAATTTGGTCAGGCTGCTCCTTTCTGCAGGCCAGACCCTGCCGCTGCCCCAGGATGTGAACTGTCAGTTTGCATAGCTGGTGATGAGTTGCAGAACCATCAGTAAAGGTGAAGACGGCAGAAACAAGAAAGATTCAAGACTGGTGGAAATCATTTCACAAGGAAAATTTCAGCCATCAGTGGGAGGAAGCTTTGAAAAATGCTGCCATTTCCGAGTCAGAATGAAGGAAAAATTAAATTACTGCCGGGGAGGCGAGCCAAAGTTGCATCTCCCCCCAGGGAGAGTTTGGATAATGGTAAACATTTGACAGCTGGCCTGAAGTTGTTATCTTGTTCTAGGAGTTGTTACAGTCTAAATGAACCTTTCTGATAAGAAATCACAAAGTAAAAACTGGGACATTCATATTTTTTGCTTTTTGTATTTTTAAGCTTCATAAACCTGCGCCAAACTGATTTAGAACAACTTTCTTCCCAGAGCCCAGCTGAAGTTGCCTTCTTTCGTGGAGCAGCAAGGGAACAACTTGCCCAGGATGGGGAGACGTGTGAGTTTGAGGATTTCAGTTAATCCTTATGTGAAGTATACCTTTCACATAAATCCACTTACCAAGAAGAAAATACCTTTAACCTTTAGCTTCCTCAGCAACTCTTAAAATAATTTCACTAGTTGACTTGTAAGGGAAACAGGGCTCAAAAATGCAAAGGGTTAATTAAAACAAACTCAAATTCTAGGCTTGAGAACAAATAGAAAAATGACTGTTATTAAATTACTAGATTTTAAGCTGTTGAGGGACAACAATAATGAAATTTCAATCTTTGACAGATTATGTTATTTTATAAAGAATAATGGGCCAAGGGCCCAATAGAGGTAATAAAGATAGCCTGTACAAGTTAACCCTAAAACATCACACTCATTGGGCTGTTTAGAAAAGGTCTGTTTGGGGCTATATGTCGTAGATTATTTTGGAGAGCAATGAATTACTGAACATATACATGAACATTCTCCCTGCATTAGAATAGAAGGCTGGTGATATTATCATATAAAAACAGATCTGCTGTTCAGTCACTGGTTATACCATGTTACCTAGGGCATGGTGTAGATGGGATAAAATCATAGCTTGGATTTGACCACAGCCAACTTGGTTTCTATGATGGAGTTTCCTGGCAGTTGTTCCAGAGGACAACACACAACACCAACTTGTTGAAGCAACTGTAACATTTTCAATGTACTTAAAGTCAAAGGATCATAGATTTAGAGGTGGAATGAACATTAGTGGTTATCTGTTCTTACACCCTCATTCATGAAGAGCATCTTACCTCTGATATTCTATTCCCTGACTATGAATTTACCAGGGGCATTTGAAGTTGAGAGACAGAGAGAGAGAGAGAGAGAGAGAGAGAGAGAGAGAACATATCCAAAATTCCCTTCCTCCCCACCTCCAAAGATTTAGCAGCTGCTTCTCCTTTACCCAGTGAAGAAAGGGACATGTCCAAAAGTCCCTAATTCGAGGCTCCTATGAGTATATTCTTGTCTGGGACTCTCTAGCTCAACAGCAAAAGCACCAGGGAAATGGCATTTTGTACTCAGCAGTGTAAGTAATTCACAGGTAATGTGTTTCTTTAGTCTGTGACTACTTACATGATAGCCTGAGCACGTGCAGGTGACATGCCCTGTTAGGAAGAAACTTTACCTTCATTCATTTCTTAAGGTTTTGGTTTTTTTTTTCTGATGGTATCCACAAATGGACTGGAGGGAAAATCTACCTTTGTTACTGTATTTGGGTGAAGTGTTTCATTAAACTATTCTCTTCTCTAGGGACTATGCCTTGTCTTTAATATAAGTGTATGAATTGATATTAAAGTATGGTATTTTGAGAATGTTTCAAAGTAAGGTCAAACTGGTATTAAAAAATCCTACTAGTGTAGGCTAAAATAACAGTCTGGCTAGGCAGTCTTCAGTGCAGCTGACTCCAATTACTAACTACATCCCAGCAATGTTTTTTGCTAACGAGAACAATGCAAGCAAGCCTTTGGGTCTAAGTATAATGTCAGAGCTAAGTTATTTGTAAGAGAAATGAGATAAATCATGCAAATATCATAGCCATATTGGTAGCCTACTGTTAACACCAATATCAAGTTGGTTGATTAAATTGCTGGTCACCAAACAACTGGGGGAAAAGAGGTAAGGGAGGCTCAAAGAGGGCACATATATAGAAGAAACACGGGAGAGGAACCAACTAAAACAAAAGGAATTTGAAGAGAAAAACACTCAGAAACCAACCACTGCAAAAGAATGGAAATGTTGCTTTCATTCATGTTTTTCCAAGATAAATCTAGTTAGTAAAAGAAATTCATTAGTCATCGGAGAGAACTCTGACTTATTCTTCTACTTCCCACCTATAAAGGTGTGCCAAGCTTCAGGATACCCCACATGACAAAGGATCCTCTTTGTTACAGATGAGGGTCACCATGTTTACTCTAAATAGGCCTTGGTACTTGAGCATCTGAATTCAACAATTCAGCTGGATTCAATAAGCATGTAGTCATTTACTGAGTGCCTACCAATTTGAGGTGCTGTGATGGGGTTGGAGATATAAAGACAAGATACATTCTACTACGTCTTCACCACCTAATGCTAATGCCCAAGACTAAGACTAAGCATTTACCCTCACAAAGTACTGTACTGTACAATATACCGATTTTAGGGGAAAGCAACAACCTCAAGGATATACAGCATGTTTTAAAATAGAGGAGCTCTAAGATTTACAGAGTCCTAGAATCTTACACTTCTCTCTCACTCAAAGTAAGATTTAAAAAACAAAACAAAAACATCCACTACTGCCATCTGTGGCAATCCTTTGGCAGGTTCAACACATGCACCATTCTTATCGAGTCTTTGATTATTCTTCACCAAAGTGGACAACACATAGGGATAACATCAGGGTTAATTTCAGAGATGAGGGGAATGTGGGACAGGAGGAGATGGTTTTCCTTTCTCATAAGAACTCTTACCATCACTTTAATTTACTGGCAGGTTAAGATAAATGAGCATAGTTGCTCAATAGTATCGTGGTGATACTTTGTTGCATTGAAAAACTCCCAATACAGGAATTCTCTCCATTAATGAAAATCAAAAGTATGTATTCTAGAGTGTCCTAATGGAAACAGAGATTAAGTGACTTGCCCAGGGTCATACAGCTAGTAAGTTCTAGAAGCAAGAAAAAAAAATTGATGTTCTTTTCTTATTTATCTTCTAATTACTACTGCCAATTCACAGTGACTTCCTTTTCCTGTCCCCTACCTTGAATCCTCTGTTTTAACAAATAAGTAACATCAAGCAAAACAACTTAATACATTGGCCATAAAGTTCACCTCTGTTCTGCCAAAAGAGGCAGGAGCCAAAAGCTTCCCTGTCAGTTCTCTGAAATGAAAATTGTTTAGGACAATCCATAGACTTTAGATCCCTAGTTTTCCTCTCTTTATGTTGTGATTATAGTGCAAAGCAGGAACTGTTTTACTTTTCCATTTGTATTTCCTTGTGCTAGGGCCTTGTACACAGGAAGCACTTAATGTGTTTCATTCATTCATTTGTTCTGCTTACTTTACTTCATCAATTCATACAAATATTTTCATGTTTCTATTAATTTTTAATATTTCTTATAGCACAGTAACATTACATTTAATTCATATATCACAATTTTTCAGCCATTTTCCAACTGATGGGCACCCGCTTTCCTTTTAGTTCCTTGCTATCACAAAAAGTATTGCTACAGAAATTTTTTATATGTGGGACATTCTTCCAGAGGCAGGAGCTAAATCCAGTTTTTCCTGTCTCCAAGGTCAGCTTCCTATTTACTGTGTCTCTCTTCAAATTTCATGTTTGTAGCAAATCTGTAATAGGCTTTTGAAGTGACTGTTCAGATTAGAAAGCAGGGGTGAAATGCCTTCTGCTCACTCAGCATTTGTCAGGACACTCACCAAATTTAACATAATGTATTTTTAAACCATGCCGTATCAAAATGCTACATATTACATTTGTATTTATGATAAATGTACACTACTATAATGGGTCCAATTACATATGGTCATTTCTCAAGGAAAAGTACCAGTATAAAACTTTTATGCAGGGACTGTCTGCCTGTTTATTAATTTACAACAATAAATGAGGAGCTCTTCACTGACTGTTTGGAAGACATATGCAGCCAAGTTCTGCATTTCAAACTTACACAAAAGCTCACAGAGATGATACAAGCAATCTTGTTTAATGAGTTACTTCTCCTGGAAAAAAAATTCTCCAAACATTAGCAATCCATGCGGATATAAGCCAGTGTCAGTGCCCATAATTCTCAAGGTATCCTTTGCATCTAACTTCTAGTAAACTGGTTTTGATTCTTTTTCTGAGAAGGAATCTCTTGAAGGAATCCTTTGCAGGGCATGGTCTAACTGACTCACCTCAGTGGGCGTTCCAGCTCCCGAAATAGGGTGAAGAAGCTCAGAGCCTGTTTGATACTGGTGCAAAGACTTTGAGAGGAATGACCAATTCTCATAACATCGTGAGGACTGAGTTGAGTTTGGAACACAACAAAAATCACGGTGACAAAAAAAATGTTCCTACCTGTTTTTAAATGGGACACAGCCACCTCAATAGTATTTGACTAGTGGCAAATCTGGAAATCATTTAGGGTTGCAGAAGGGTGAGAAGCTACATTTACATACATCAGAAAATCTCATTTCAAACCACCATCAGTTCTCAGGTATAGAAAAGATGTTTATCAGCCAATCATCTAAATGATTCCTTGAATTATAACAATTTCAATTACTAACTGTAAGACCTATGTCACATGGAAATGCAGGGTAACAATGACTAAATATAAAATGAGCTATTAAAAGTAAACAGTTCTAGAAAGACAAGCCTTTCCAAGGTCAACTGGTGCAGATGCTGCCTGCAATATTTCAATTTTTTAATGCTAGTTATATAACATTTGGTAGTTTCAGAAACAAAGAAAGCACAAGAAATTTTAAACTTTGCTTGCTTGGTCAAACTCCCTGGAAAATTCATCTACACTTGGTGCCTCCACTTCCTTTCCCCTGTCTTTTCAATCTTCTGGAATATGACTTTACATTTCATTCTCATTCAACTGAAACTGCCATCTCTTAATTGCCAAATGTAATGACTCCTCTCAGTCCTCATCCTCCTTGACTATCTGCCACTGTTGACTGCTCTCTTCATATATGCTTTTGGTTTTCCTCCTACCTGTGAGATTCTTCCTTAGTCTCTTTGACTCATCATCCATGTCACACCCATTAACTTCAAGTGTGCCCAGGCCCAATCTTCAGGGCTTTTCATTTTATATTCACACTCAGTGACCTCATCAGCTCCTGTGGTTCAGTTTTCATCTACAAGCACATGATTCTCATAGTTAGATAACGAGACCTAACTTTCCCCTGGAGCTCTAAGTGAAGTTGTGAAACACAACAGTGACTGCCTACTGCATATTTTGAACTGCATGTCTCATAGAAACCTCAAACTCCATTTGTCCAATCCAAAACACATAATCTTTTTCCTGAAACTCACTTATCTTCTGAATTTTCCTATTGTGGCTGGAGACATCACAACCATTCTAGTCACTCAGGTTCTCAGCCTCAGAGTCATCCCTCACCACACATATCCAATCAGTTGCCAAAATCTTCTTGTTTCTATCTTTACAACATCTCTCATATACATTCCCTTCTCTTACACAGCTACCACTCTTCTACTCTCTCCCAGACCATTACAATACCTCCTATTTGGTTGGTCTCAGGGCTCTCCCCACTTCAATCCATCATCCCTGGAGCCACTAAAGAGATTTTCCTAAAGCGCAGGTTCTGTCTACATCAGCGACCCCAGCCCCCTCAGTAAACTCTTAAGTGGCTCCCTGTTACCTCTGGGATCAACTACAAACTCCTCTATTAGGCATTTAAAGCTCTTTAAAACCAGGACTTATTCCTTCCTTTCCAGTTTTCTTATACACTATTACTCTCTGCAAAATCTCTAGTTCAGCCATGCTTGCCTCCTTGCTGCTACTCATAAATGACACACCATCTCTCTACCTTAACACAAGCTGTGCCCCATGCCTAGACTGCACTCCCTCCTCCTCATCTCTTAAAATCCCTTTTTTCCTTCAAAACATGATTAAGCCTTTCCTAATCCCTCCAGTTGCCTCTTAGTGTCCTCCTCTTCCATAACTACCTCTTATTCCTTCCTTTTCTATATATTTTGTAAATGCTTACATATGTACATATTATCGTCTCCTGCTCAAATATAAGCTCTTTGTGGGCAGGCAAAGTTCACTTTTGCCTTTGTATGCCCAATCCTTGGAAGCATGCCCTAGGGTGTACTTACTTCAACAGAATACAGGTCACTCTGGTTCCTGAAGTACTATTACTTATGCTTGCATTTACAATTTTTCATCAATTAAAGACCTCCAAACAGTAAGTGATCTTGCCAGCTATATCTGTCACCATGCCAAAGCCTGGTAGCATGAGGGAAAGATGGAGCTGGTCTTGTAAACTATGAATTTCTTGACCTTCTTTTGAATCGAAGTAGGAATTTTTACATTACAAAATGGAAAGGTTTTGTTTTTCTTTTTTCCTCTAGTTTCAAAACAGACACAGATTTTTCATCAACTTAAAAAGAGAGACATGCCAATAGCATAGGGCAAGGAAGATGCTAGAACTCTCACCCTGGGGTACTCTACTGAAAGGTAACTCGGGATTATTTGTATTTGGTTTGCATGCAGATTATGACCCCATCCTCCAAAAGCAGTTCTGCTCTTCCAGGTGCCAGAGAGAAAAATATCCGGAGCATATCACCAACTTTGATGTGCCCCAATCAACCAATGGGACTGTTTGTTTCAATAACAATCACGGACAGCTTCACTCAGTACAGTGTCCTATACTGGAGATGTTTAATTTTCTGAAACTGATTAACTTTAATTACTACTCACAGATACATAGTAGCACCAGCCTATTTTGTGGCATCAGAGGCAACTGTTGCAAACTGAATAAGGCAAGACTTAAAATACTTTGCTTGCCATAATCACCAATGTGCATTTTGGTTCCAGATTTGTGATGGTTCAGGAAGTAAAACATCTTTTTTAGCTACTGCCTTTAAAAATACAAATATGTCCCTGCCTAAATCAAGTTTGGTAGCTTGTTTGCACGAGCTCACAATTAGATATGCCGATGGTGTTAATTCTGAGGAGAAAGAAGTCTTATTCCAGGCTACTGTAGTGAAGTGACATTTACCTAATGCAGCTATGAATTCCCTGATAATTAGTGGGCATTTGACAGTGATGTAATCTGACTCTTGTAGTAAAAGTCAGCTTTAAACTAGCTCAATGACGTCCACAAAGTATGTTCCCAAATTCTGAAGAGCACAAAGGTAGTACTTGTACTTAGTACCTAGTACCTGCTGCTCAGGAATTATCAGCTCTCTATATATCAAGATGGTCCTGATTTCAAGTCATGTCAAGAAACAATTGTTAAGTGCTAATTGTGTGTAGGCATTGTGCTAAGTGCAGGGGCTACAAATAAATAGCTAATATTTATATAGCATTTTTGCAAAGCACTTTGCAAAACTTTATCTCATTTGGTCCTCACAACAACCCTAGGAGGTAGCTGTTATTATTATTCCCATTTTATGGATGAGAAAGCTGAGGCAGAAAAATGTTGAGTGACTTGCCCAAGGTCACATGATCAGTAAGTGACTGGGGCCTGATTTGAATTTAAGTCTTCCTGACTTCAGGTACAGTGCCTCTGCCTTTGAGGAGCTCACAATCTAATAACAGCTTCAGAGGAGAAAAAGGTGTATACACAAGAAATTTTGTGAAGGTTGAATTGACACTACTGGCAACTAAATGGCTGTGAAGATTGAGAGAGAGAGAAAGGAATAGAGGATAATAGACACTTAGGTTGCAAGCTCGAATGACTAAGAGGACACTGGTGCCCTCAACAGGGAAGTTGGGAAGAGGGCAAAGGTTTGAGGGAGGGATAATGAGTTTTCTTTTGGAAATGTTAAAGTTTAAGAACTATAGATAGAGATACTGATATATCTACCTAGATATACATCTATAGTTATATCTATCTATCTCTATATGACATGCAGTTTGAGATATCCAATAGGCAGTTGGAAGATCAGGAAAGAGGTTAGAGCTCTACAAACAGATATAATCATTATCTAAATTGAATCTATGGGAGCTGGTGAGATCACCAAAGGGAAATAGTATAGAGGGAGAAAATCAGAGGCACGGCTGAGGACAGAGCTTTGGGAGATGCCCAGGATTAGTGGATGTGACTTGGATGAAGATGTAGCAAAGGAAGACTAAGAAGGAGTGGTCATGAAAACCCAGAAGGAGAGTATCAAGGAGAAGATAGATATCAAGCATCAAGGTCATTCTGCCCTGGGTTAGTGTTTGGTTACTTTGGGCTCCTGGGAACTTTACAGGTTTGCCTACAACTATTTTCTGGGAAAGTTTTAGCATAACGTGAAAATATATTCAACTTACTTCAACCAAGAGCACATCTCTTCCTTCCTCACATATTCTGCCTTCTAGTCAAACTGGCCCGTTTGCTGTTCCTCTCATGAAAGACAGCCCACCTCCAGCCACTGTCCTTTGCACTGATCCCCTGCCTGGAATGCTCTGCCTCCTCACCACCACCACCTCTTAGAATCTCAAGTTTCTCCTAAAGAAAGCCTTTCTTCAGTCCCTTCAGTGGTGTTCTTGCCCTCCTCTTCAAGTGATTACAAATACACTTAATAGTTTATAGCTATACAGTATGCCCCTGGTGGAATGTAAGCTCCTTGAGGTAAGAGGTCATTTTTCTCTTTGTATTTGTATTCCCAGACCCTTGTACATAATAGGCACCTGCTACCTACGAGGGTAAGAGACCCAAAGATGAGGGAATGTTCCTTTCCCTCACAAGGTTTACTAGTCTCAACACAGGATAAGATATGCAAATGCATTGATATGATACAAAGTATAGTTGATACAAGTGTGAAAGTGAAATACAATGCATGTGTTAAGAAAGTTCAAAGAAAGATCATTATTAGGTGAGTTAGAGAAGGGTAGTTAGAGAAGGCCTCATGAAGAGGCACCATCTGACCCAGGCCTTAAAACATTGAAACTTCAAGAAATGCTTTTCCTTTTATGTTTAAAAACCCACTGGACAAATATTTTGGTATAAAAGCAAAGAAGAATTTCAGATTTACCAGCCAGGGTAATAACTACATTCAGAAAACCTTTTTGTGGGTAGGAATTTTGCAGTCCTTAGTTGTTCATGGGCTACTTCAGGCAAGTCATTTTCTGATTGCAGAAGAAGGGTCTAACACCTGCTGAACTTTTTTAGTACTTAGCTCTCTATGTGATTTCACTGGCATGCACATTCTCTTTGCTAATGTAGATCATATATAGATATATATACACACACATATATCTCCTCTATGTATGTGTGTACACACACACACACACACACCCCCCCCACACACACACACACACACACCCCTGCATGTCTGTCTTGAAATGTGCTTTCTCTAGGCTCCACTTCCTAGGCTGCTATAGCTATAGCCAGTTTGTGAAACATTTTTCCAGTTCAGTTTATAGCATTCCCCCTTTTCTCTCTCATTTCCTTTTTAGTATGTTCATTACTTGCTTCCTACCTAACTAGTGCCCTCTAATGCCTTCATCCAGTCCTCAATACTCATGTGATCAAACCATGTGCCAAACATGTCTCTGACTAGCAATTTATCAGTCTACAAAACAAGAAACAACCACAGTAACAATAAGCAAAGCTCACAAGGACTCCAGGTAATTTGGTTATGTGGGCCAATGTACGTCACAGAAGGCAGAGTTCCATGCATTTTCTACAAGAGGCTAAGGAAATAAGTTATTTCCTTTTCCTCTTTTTATCTGGTTTTTCTGATATGTTCCCAGATCATCAAAGAAGTATTAAGATACCCGTGAAATCTTAATATGCCCATTTTTTTGCCAGGAAAAATAAAGAGTAGGGCGCCAGCATTTGGGACCTGGAACAACTTAGCAGCAGCTGAGAGCAGAATTTGGTCTGTTCTTAAAGATTACTAGAAGACAGATTTTTCCCCCTCCTCCTTGCAACTGAACTGTTAACAGCAAAATCAATCCAAGTGGCTTGACTTTGTATAGAATTCTACTGCCCTGCTGTATACCCCTGAAGTCATCCTCTAAACTCTGGCATTCAGTCTAGCATCCTAAATCCTTCATCTCCTGCCAGATGAGCTGCAGCAGCTTTTGTCCTTTCCTACAGACCTTGTACTTGACACCATTTAGTCCAAGCCTCTGACCTTGACTTCCCAATAAGGAAAGGGCTTTAACCTTTTCAAGTAAGACTCATCTTCAGCCTAGACAACTTAAAGTGTTAAATGCCTTATCAAACCTTTGTCTTTATCTGCGCTCCTCAACCTTTAATGTTGATCTTTAACCTTGGATCTTCACCAGAACAAGGTGACTTCAAATATGCTCTCTTGGGAAACACTAAACTCACAACTTTTTTTTTTCCCTTAAGGCAGGAGGGGTCAAAGTTCCAGATGAGCCACAACGACAACTTTTATGTGTTCCTCTCACAGGACTGATCCCATCTCTTTTCCTGTTTATCAGCCTTGGCCATCTGAGTAGCCTAGGCTTGAATTCTTCCCTAGCCCCGGGTAGTTTATGAGATCTCTGAATCTAATATAGCTCTCTTAAGTTCCTCTTTCTCCATGAGATGAGAAATTTTCTGATTGGATCAGAAACCACCCCACACTCCCGCCCACCCCCACCTCCCAACAATAAATCTTTTTAGCAAAACTGTCCTAAATCAGGCCAGGGTAGTATCATTTTCTTAATTCCAACCATCACCAGACCAAACTTGTGAACCTCATCCATCCCCTTATTCAAACTATTCACTCTAGCCAAGCTAAACTGCTTGCTCATTCTTGATTTAGGAATACCAGGCCTTCCACTCAGAACTCTTTCTTTCTTCTCAGCTAGTCAATGTCTACCATCTCCTTGCTCGGTCTCAAAACCCACCTCCCTCAAGGAGATCTGCTTTGATTTAACCTCAGTGATTCTGTCTCTTTAGTACTTGTGCCTTCCCCTTGCATAGTATATACACTTTTTATAATTTGATTCATTTCAGTAAGTATTTACAGTGATATTGCAGGGCAGTAAGGCAATATGTGTAATATAAGGGGAAAAAAGTAGAGTCGGGAGAGCTAGGTTCAAATCCTGACTTTGTTGCCTTGGGCATTTCCCTTCTTGCGTCTTCTTCTATATCCCATCTTTCTCCCTGAGCATCTAATACAATAATGCTCTATAGAGTGTAGGCACTCAATCAGCATTTAGGACTCTGACTAGTCCCCCTTCAAAGCTCTCAAGTAATTTTCTCCCTCTCAATGACTAGGAGATATACTTTGATTTCTGTGCAAGCCTGACACAAAAACTTGATATTTCTTACATTCCCTCAGTAAGGAAATCTCCTCGGAGGAAATAAGCATGGAAATCAGAGGAGAATTTTAACTCCCCAAAGAACAGAAAAGAAAGAGGCCACAGATGTTAGAATTGATCATTACACAGACCCAAGTTAAGTAGGGAGTAGGCAGAATATAGCACTAATCTTCCAAAATCACTCTTTTTGCAGGCATTTTGGAAAGCTGACTGCAGTTACATGACCTAATAGTAGATTTTAATTTTCCAATATTAGTTTAGGGCCTGGATCAGATATGGATTTTTTTTACATAGGTATGATTTAGAACAATCTTGTAAACATCCTGTAAACTATACAATCCTGTAAACAAACATGAATTTGTCTTTGAACAAATTCTAGGCTGTTTAGGTATGAAATGGGCAATTATAAACCTCAATATCAAATCTGGTGTAGATCATTAGAAAAACAGATGCAGGTTTTAATGACCTGAGAAATTAGGCAAAACTGTCAAGTCTGAAGAATTTGAAAATGGCTACAGGTCAAAGTGTTAAAACTTCCTTGGAACTTCTTTGGGACAAAATGGATATAAGGGCAACATGGTGAGGTATCTGCCAGGGGCTAATTGCAGTCCTGCCTGAAAAGCAGTTAACAAGTGAGAGTTAGAACACCCAAGAGGACAAGAAAAATGTTTCCAGTGCCATGAGAAATAAACAACAAAGGGGGTGGGGGGGCAGAGAAGGATATTTCCTTTGGCCACTGTTACCTTCTCTCCAAAAGCTCAACAGAGAGGCAGGGAATACCAAGGCCTGGTTTGCTCTCTACTCCCTCTGAAACATTTGTCTTCATTACCACTCTTTTTAATCAGGGCTCCTTCATGAGTGTTTCTGCTCAGCCCCTAAGGGGCAACTCTGGGCTGTGATAAATCAGCTTCCACACCGCAAGTCACTAATCAGCAACTCTCAGGGAAAGAAAAACAGCTAGTGCAGACCACTAAAGTCTGAGAGAGACCTGGCTGTGTGGAGGCCTTGCTGAAAGGCTTTTATGTAAAGAGAATAAGACAGGGAACCAGCACAAGCTTCCATGACCAACAGGGCTCCCATTCTTAGAAATTCTTTGGAAACCACAAAAAAAAACCGCTCACACTTTATGATGGGGGTCTCACATCTCATTCTCTTTTTTAGAAGTAATCGGTATAGATCAATCAGGATTTTGAGGCTGAGCCTGGAGCTGTAATTCCCACATCCTGCTTAAGAAGCATGCTACCTAAAACCAACCCCTAAGACAATCAAGGAGAATGGAGGAAAGAGGTAATACAAATGAAGTCTGTGAATTCTAAAATCAGGAGCCCCACTTCTCACCTCTGATTTCAGTAATAAGTCAAGCAATAAAACTGACCTGAGATGAAATGCTTCCTCCTGCCATACATCTAGCTGTTCTTTTGTTTATAAGCAATTACAGTCATAGAATCATTGATTTATAGAATTCTGGGAATTGGAAGAGTTCTAAGAGATCATTTGGCGCCCAGAGAAATTACGTGATTTGCCCAAAGTCCCACAGAGAGTTAATGGCAAATTTTGGACTAGAACCCAGGTCTCATGACCCCTGACCTATGCTTCCTCTATACTTCTTCTTTAATAAGCTCATAGGTACTATGTTATAGGCCAAATGAGGAAAAGAGCACCATTTTACAGAGCAATGATAGAGTAGAGAGCATATCCAGGGATACACAGAATGGTCCCAGGACCAGGGCTTCAACTGTTTGAGACTGAGGGAAGTCATCCTAATCCATAAAACGGGGATAAGAATATTTGTAAGGCTCAATCAAGGTTATGCAAGTGAACTTGTAAAGGGCTATAAAGATGTATTAAAATCAGATCACAGATTTATAGCTGAAGGGACCTTAGAGGTAATGTAATTCAACCGGTTCATTTTACAGATGAGAACACAAAGGCCAAGGGAAGGGAGAAGAACTGCCCAAGTTGGTCAAGGAGGCACTAAGGAGCTGAGCCAGAATCTGAATCCAGATTCTCTGACTCCAAACCAGTCCTTTTCCCAAGGAATCACGACCTTGCAAAATACAGAAATACTGCTCTTCTGAAGAAGACAGGTCCAGCCTATGTAGGTTGCTTCCAAGTCTCTTGGAGCCCAGGGCTGAAGTGAGATCACTGCAAGCTGCAAAACCAGACCATGACCTGGCTTGGGAGTGAACATGCTAAGCAATCCTGCCCCCATGGTTTTCAAAAGCAAGGCAAACTTTTCCAAAGCCAAACCTAAAACCTTCCCACATCTGTCTGCCCATGACAGCCTGCGCGTGGTACAGACTCTAGGAAGAAGTGCGAGGTGGCACTCGGCCACAAGCACAGGGCATTATGTTACAGTAACAGCAATTTGCCCCATTTGGGAGCCAAGAGTAGTCTCCTCCTGCTGTTTCATCATGCCAAAAGCATATATTATTATTCCTTGGAGTTCACATTTGTCAAAATACAACTTGCTCCTTGATGGAAGAGCTTATATGAAACAATCAGTTTCCTAATTTTTTAGCTCTCATTTGGTGTGGGAGGAAAATGAGGGAAACTTGAACCCAGGTCATTGACCACGAGATTGGCTATCTAGGGCCAAGTCCACTCATTTCCCATTCAGATAGGGTTTTTTTTTTTAAGGTTTACAAAGCACTTTGCTGACTATTAACTCATTTGATCCTCACAATAGCCATGATAGGGAGGAGGTCCTACAAGCATTTACTGACCCAAGCAAAAGGAACTCAGGCAATGTAAGTGACTTGGTTCAAGGGGATGTATTTAGGGACAGTGCAGCCCACTTTCTACTATATCAGTCTACTCCCCAGGAGCCAAACATTTACAACCAGCTGCAGGACAAAAGCTACACAACCACAAAAGAAAAATGTAGTTTAATAAGGTTATCAGTGAACAAAATCTGAATTTCCTTGATTTATTCACAAAGCTCAGAAGTCTCAAATCCCAAGGCATGGTTCCTAAAGCCAGTAAGTAGATGGACTTGGCTTGACTGGGGAGTGAGGGAGTTAATATAGATAAGTAAAGGTTTGAGCATGGAGGATCTTCAGTGACAAGCCAAGGAGTTTGTGCTCTGTCCTAGAGCCCATAAGAAGGCATCAAGGTTCTTTTTAGCAAAGATAACTGGAGTGGAGAAGGCTAAGAAGTAACTGAGGGCTACCATTTCAAAGGCTATTACAGTTGGCCAGGAATAAGTTGATAAAGACCTGAACTACTTCTCCACTCAAAATGACTTCTTCCTCAGGGTGAGGCTGTTAAAGACAGCTCCTCTGTCTCTGTCTCTTATTGTCAGACTGCATAAGGGAACAAAAATAGTAGCTAGATAAAAGGGAAGGAAATCATGGATAGGTAATCGATGATAACAACTGAGCAACTTTTAGGGTTTTTGAAGAATTCCAGGGAATAAAATTTAAATTGAATTAAGTTAAAATTGGCTGGAGAATGAATACTACTTGTCTAGTCAATATTAGATATATTAGTACTAACTTGTTTTAATCTAAAAGTATATAATGTAGAAAATGTGAACACAAAATATGGAATTAATGATAATAGCTATGATGGAGGGAGGAACCTCTGGAGTCTTCCAAATAGATGAGGGTCTAGCAGCTGGATAGGAGCAATAGAAGGAATCAATAATGTGCTGTACCTTTACTCTGGCCAGGAGTATGAGTCACAGAGGCACTCTATCAACACTGCATAAAAATGCATATGAATGATAGTCCTGAGTCAGGAAAAAACAGCATGGTACAGTAGAAAGACCTGCTTTCTATGACCTGGGTTTGAATCCTGGCTTGTGCCACTTACTGAGTTATCATGGGCAAGTCACTTAACCTCTGGGACTCAGTTTCATCACCTGTAAAAGAAGGGGTTAGACAAGATGACCTCTGAGGTCTCCTTCAAATCTATGATCCTATGATCCGCAACATATCTTTTAAGGATATGCATTTTTTAAATCTTTATTTTAAAAAAAAAAAAGGGCAGGTAAATTCAAGCCGTTGAAAACTTGGGAAGACAATTTCCCCTTAGTAACCAAAATAAATTTATATTGGTTACTTCTCCCATCACTGCATGTGATTGAATTGAACAAATAAATAAAATTGTAGTGCCTAACAAGGCAGCTTAGGAAGAATACATATGGGTCCCTGGGACTAGCAAAGGAGCTGTTAGGTTACTTTTAAAAGTGCCAAAGCCAGATTCTAAATCTGGGAATTGATACCTCGTCTTCTCCAATGGCTGGCATGTTGAAGGTAAGTACATGAACACGAGCAGCAGAGCCCCTTGACTCTGTTTTTTACAACACTAAAAGGTAGTCTAGAACCCTGGAGAATGAAAAACGAATCTGAAACTTCCTACCAGACACACTTCCTGTCCCTCCCTGACACCCAGCCACCCACCAGCAGGCCTGGGAGACACATGGAGACCAATATGTGTTGTCAAAACTTATCATTATAAAATGTCCGTCTTCCAAAAGTACAACCTCTGCTCAAGACAGCTCTTTTGAGCACTATAAAAAAAGTAGCTGGAAATGATGAATTTAGCTTCAACATTTTATGCAATAAGGTTTAAAATATAAGGCTGAGTAATGAGGGTGGAATGTTTTATCAAAAAAAAAAATCAGCACATCCATTATACCCCTTTGCTTCAAAGAATGTGATTTGTTTTAGTGTTCTCTTTTGGAAAAAATTAAAAAAAAAAAAGAAAGAAACTTGCATTTAAGTTGTCTGGTCCCTCTCCACTTAAATGATCCTTTAATTTCCTTTCTTATTGTAAGCCCTCAGGTGGCTACCTCAGTGCTATCTGGCCTTGGCTACATGTAAAGTTCACAGCTCCTCGCCTGATCTCATGATCCTCTATCAAAACATTGCTTTCAGAAGTGTTTCCTGTCTAGCTCTGCCCTTGCGTGAGTCGCTCCTTGGCTCAATCAGCTGCCAGATTAAATCCCTTCGGTGGAAAGCTGCAGAGAACTCAATGTGGCCCCGTCCCCCTTCCACCTTGGGTCTGACATCCGGAACTGACTTAGGAAGTCCTCTAATGGTTACCAAATTTTTGGGAAAGGCTTGAGCTTTTCTGGGCTAAACATGTGTTTAGAAGAGGCAGCATCACCAATCACCACTTGACCTTGTGACAGCATAAGAGTTGCTGATTTTTCTTTTTTCCTGAAAGTAAGAAAACTTTTACCAGCTAACACAATGATGTAAATGCAAAATCATGTTGTGAGATGACTGCAAACATGCTGATTTCCAGATGTTTGACGAGACAGTGCAAAATCAACACAAAGAAGGGTCAACAGTTTCCGTCACAGGCTCCGCTGGATTTCATAAAATTTCTCTCTTTCTCTTTCTCCTTCTCTTCCCCCACCTTCCACCCTCCCTCCCTTTCTCCCTCTGCTCTCTCCCAACTATTGCATGGACTGGGGATTCTACACAGCTGTCAAACTATTTAGAATATAAGATAGATGAAGTTTTGTGTGTCACTTGCCAAATTCCAATCCATCAATTGGTTAAAAAAACCCCTTTGTCTCAACATTCAGAGAACTTCCCAAACCTATTATTATCCCAGTGTTTAGCAACAGCTACAGCACACTCTCTGTCTTTAGATGCATTGGCCATTTCTCTGTCTTTCCCTTTAAATAAGTTTGTATGTCAATCAAATCAAATATGAACTTGGACACTCAGATATAAACCTTCTCTGCATCAAGCCTGAAGATAAAATCCAATTTCAGTCAAAATGTAACTTTGTTCAGGGGCTGCCTCCACTCTGCTGCCTCCTTTTTTTACACTCTCATCCTTGACTCAGGAACTGTAGCTGGTGGAAGGCTTCCAAAAGAAAACCAAATTTAGTTGTCAGATTTATAGTAAGAAGAAATCACAAAAATTAATGTGTTCTCCAAAGTAAACTCCAAACTTGCAGTAATTGCATTCAAATTTCCTAATTGTATTTACTGGGCTCCATTGGAGTGAGTCATGGTGTTCCGTTCTTGGGCATCTTCTGTATAGTTACATGGGTCCAGGGTCAATCCCCAACTATCTTTCCAAAGAAGTATGTAAAATAAGGGTTGCTTGGGTCATCTGGCAAAAGGACAGCTTCCAATTCATCCTTAAGGAGAGATTTCTGACATTGGACTGAAGAGCCATGCTTTCACAGCTACTCAAACGCATACTTTCAAGTCACCCATTTTCCCAGCAGAGATGATGGGGCTTGCTTTCTTTTTGCTACCTTCCTCTGGTGGGAGCTAATATTTGCTTTTCAGCAGACTGTGACCAGAATTGCCACTGAATGCACAAAAGAGAAATTGGGGCAAAAATATAGGCCCTTTAAAAGACTCTGTGGCCCATATATAATTTCTAAAAATGCTAGGAATCTCCTGTTCTTGGGAGAAAGAAACACATCTAATTGATCACAATTAAATGATCCCCCAAATATTTGTCTCCAACACCATGAAACAGATGCATTAAAAAATGTCTGTAAGAGGGGGCATATGAGGATAAATCAGGAAGGAATCTGTGCCCCCCTAGTACGAAAACACAATGTTCCTGTAGACAAAGCAGCAAAAAACTATTTTATTACTCTTTTTTTTCTGCAAGGAGAAAAATTCTCTAGTCATGAAGGAGTTAAAAGGAACAAAATTAGACACAGTATGTGTTAAAGGTTAGAAGAATAATCAGTCATTTGAAAAAACACTACATAAACATTTTTCCGGATGCAATTTTCAGTCCAAGGATACATTTCCCAGTAGAAATCAGCAGCTAAAAAGGAAATCATTTCGTCTCCATAAGTGCCAAATTGTATCCTGATTTTTCCTGGTCTGGCTCAACTTTCAAAACTAGTGGTTCAACTTCTGCAATCTTTCACCCAGTGACTATATAAACACATCTTTATAAGACAGACATAATCCCTGGGTGGGCCAATTTATGTTGGATTATGAAAATACTTAAAATACAAAATCGTATAATGACTGTTGTCCTTACAGTTTTCTCTAAATGGAAAGGGGGGAAAATCCACTGAATACAGGCTGGCAGGACTACCTTCAAAGACAATATTCCACATCTATGTCATTTTCAGTTTTTCCAACATCTTTGAAAGTCATTAAATATTACTGATAGTCTCTACTAAAGAAATTCTTTCTATATTTTAGTAAGCCAAAGTGTGTGCCTATTAAGATGATGATATTAAGGATATTCAGAATAGCTCTGCCAAATGGTTAGCATGTCAACGTGATGAGTAACCTCCCAGTCCACTGGTGAGCTGGGCTAAGTTGGGCAGGGCAAACCAGCATGGGCTGGGCTTTGCAATAGGAAGGAGTTAAGCTACCCAAACCAACTAGGGAAACCATCTCACCCTTGGAGAGATTTTGGACCTCTCTGCTTGGTCAGAGGTTATATAAATATTAGTTTTAAGAAGGATAAAATAATCTAAATAAAAACCAAACAAATTCATTCAGAATTTATTACTGTCTCCAATTCATATATATCTCACAATGTTCAAAATCCCCCATCACGCCCCGGAACACTCTCAATCATATAACAAGGAGACATCATAAATTTGACCTCTTCATGGAAAGGTAAACTCTGTTTTTTCACTTCCCCCTTGAAATTCTAGCTTTTACAGGCAACTACAAAAGGCAGCGTGCAAAAACCAACAAAAGCCTATCTTCAGCACTTAGCATGTGCTGGGAGCAAGCTTCAACTTTTCCTCCCAATGCATAAAGTTATGCAAAAGAAGACATTTTTGGGGTCTTTGGAGAATACAGAATAAATTATGGTGATAAGATCTGGAAAAGTTGGGCTGGAAGTTAAGAGATTTTCACATCTGTGTCTACACATTCATGCCTTGGGAATAATGTATCTCCAGACCATTCACAGAAAAATGTGAGAAAGTGCTCCTTCCTTCATTGCAGCAAAAACATTCCTGGTACTGACATCTAAAGTCTGGTTTATAGAGGGAACTAAGAGCAATAACTTCAAACAGTTCTTTTTCCAATTAATGCTGTTCAGAAGAAATTTTGCAAACCTCTAAAACAAGACTGGCCCCAGATTTTTAATTTCTCCCACTATTAATCACAGCTATCCCAGAAAGTCCCTCCAGGTATCTCTCTCATTCAGGCATATTTTTAAACTTGTAACAAAATGACTTCTCTAATAATTTCCCAAGTAAAAGTAATGACCAGATGAATTTCTCATCCTTAATGCCTAAGAAAGCAAATAAATGTTTCACTGAGACAGCATGAACGGAAGATAGGCATTGGGGGTAGAGGTAGAGGAAAAGAGGAATGTAGTGAAATGCACATTTTCTTTTAATCTGCTACAGAGGACAGCTGATGCATGATCAACCCACAGCACAGACATTTAAGCTGAGGGTTTATGTGGTTAATTGCTAACTCACAAAATTATTGCTGAGCATAGTGGGAGGGACTCTTGGGGAACATATTTTCTTGTTCAGCCGGCTGGCTCTGCCTATCTAACCCAAACCAACATAAAGTGTTCAGTCAGATCTTCTCATTTAACTCTTTTTGAGAAAGAGAAAACATTTGCATTATGAAAATAAAATGGATAAAGTTAAGGCTTTTTTTGGGAAGGGTTATCAAACACATGATACTCTTCTATCTGAAATGCAAAAGGATGCTCATTTAAAATCCAGATTTGTAGCTGAAATATTTTGGGTTTTTTTTTTTTTTTTGGATTTAAGACACTCTTCTATGAAAGCTACCTTTATTTAGAGGTGAAGAAAGAAAAGGGAATTTGTCTTGCTTCTCTCCAGTCCTCACTTTGCTATTGTCACCTGTATCTATTTCCAGGAAGCCAATATTCATTAGGGTTAATCTGCCTACTAAATGAATAAACAAAGGATTTCTCTGTCACTAAGAGGCCAGGTGAGCAGATATCATCTTCTAACACAAAAAATCATCTGTACAAATACAGCTCAGGAAATTACCTGCTGCAATCCCACACCTGGGATCATTTGGCAGGCAGCTCAGAAATGTGCAGTAGTATATGGAAAGTGGACTATGATCAATTTTTCGAAGGACTGCAAATCTCCCATTATTTTTAAACAGAGAGACATTCTTGTGCTACATAAGCCATTCAGTTTACCAAGTATCCTTTGGCTTTATTTTTTAAGTCTTTTCTTTAAAAAACTAAGAACAACAACAATAGTAACACCAATGAGAAACACTTTGTAGCGCCTTTGTCTAATTAATTTAATAGCTGTTAGCAGCTGTGAGGTCAAGCTCTAGAGTAGATGGTCTCATCTCGTCTGGGAAGTAAAATACACTTCCTCTTGGAAAGAGAGCCCTCATCTGACAGATTTCCACTTCTAGGTAGGCTGCCACCTCCACACAAATGAAAAACTATCTGTTGTAATTTATGCCCCTTGCTTTTAAAAGATCCTATATGATGGTATACAGCAATCCTTATTTTGTTGATATAGAAACTGAGGCACAGATACAGTAAGTGCTTATAGTTCCCAAAGGAGGAACCAGGAAATGGACCAAGGACAACTTCCTGTCTTTCAGCCTAAAGCTTTCCATCTCCTAGATCACACTGCCTCCCCATGTTTCTCAGATGTTGTTACTAAGGAAAAACTCAAGTCCAGTTTCATTGTGGATATGTGGATACGATTTCCAAGTTAACTAACACAACAGGAAGTGATCAAAGGTAAATAAACAAAATATGGAAATAATGGAGTAAATAGTATTTGGGCAAAAAAAGTTCATATAAGTCTGTGGGTTTTTAATAACATTTGATCTCACGGAAAATATGTGACACAAGATAAAAGAACCTCAGGAGTGATTTGATGCTTGCTTAGAAAAATCAAAGGTGACTATTGGCAGAATATGTAAATACAAGTGCTAATCTAGGGCTATGACACCCTTGCAGAAGTCCCTCTATTACGGCTAAGGGAGATGGTAGGTTAAGAGAAATTGTACTTTGACTCTACAAAGCAAGGCATAGGTAGGAGTTGAATGTACTGGTATTGAGGGCAATATGTTGGAGAGAATCAGTTTTTATGCCAATAAAGACTGATCCTTGTGTCTTTTCAGATTACCAATTCTTATCCGAGCCATAATAAAGATCTAACACATTACACACAGTAAAAGGAGGTAAATCAAAAGGCCAGACTATAAATTATGAAGCATTTGGCAGAGAAGATTTGGTATAGGTGTATGAGGTAGTGAAGTATGTGAGAACAATGCCTAACACACAACAGGGGCTTAATAAATCGGTGTGTATTGAGTATAGGTCAAAGAGGGTTAAATACAATTCAAGTCAGCAAGTATTTATTAAGTTCTTGCCTTCCAGCAGCAAACTGTTTAATAGGGGAAACAACATGTAAACATCTATGTACATACCAAATATGTAAAGGATAAACTGGAGGTGATTTTAGCAGGAACACACAGGAATAGAGGGGAACTGGGAAAGGCTCCTAGCAGAAGTTTCTAGAGTTAAAGGAACTGGGTCCAAACCCCAGCTCTATTGGGGGTCATCGTTTTTCAGTGAAAAGATAGATACTACTTTCTCTTGGCTCTCCTTCTACCTGTTTGACCTCTCCTTCTCTGTCTCCTTTGCTAGTTTGTTTTGTTTTAGGCCTTCTGCCCTTCTCCTCTCCTCTCCTCTCTCCTCTCCTCTTCTCCTCTTTTTTCTTTTCTCTTCTCTTCTCTCTCTATACTCTCTCCATACTTCATCATCAGCTTCTATAGCTTAACTATGATCTCCATCCAGAAACTCATAGATGAACATGTGTTTTTGTATTCAGTCCCTTTATTTCTCCCACATTTCAATCTCATATGACCAATTGCCTATTTAATATCTCAAAATAAATTTGTGCCAGAGACATCTTAAACTCAACATGTACAAAATGAAGTTGAACCTCACTCCCTTCCAAACTTCCCTAAGGCATCAGCATCTTTCTAAAATCCCATACATTATCCTTAACTTCCTTTTTTTTTTTGGAGGGGGGAAGGCAGGACAATTGGGGTTAAGTGACTTACTCAAGGCCACACAGCTAGCAAGTGTGTGAAGTGTCTGAGGCCAGATTTGAACTCAGGTCCTCCTGACTCCAGGGTGGGTGCTCTACTCACTGCACCACTTAGCTGCCCTTATCCTTAATTTCTCACTCTTTCTCACCCCACATAGCCAATCAGTTGCTAAATCTTGACATTTCTATCTTAACATCTCTAACATCTTATTTCCACTTATACAGCTACCACCTTAATTCAGGTTCATTACTCAGGGGTGTGCAGGAACCAATTTGAACTAGATCATAAGAGCTAATAGTTAAATTTTCAGTGTGAGCATTTATTTATGCCAGGCAAACTGGCAAATGCCAGAAATCATGGATTGATATGTTTTGTAGACAGTGATGGAGAAAATGTTAATAAAGCAGAAAACTTTAAAGTGTGCATGCCCAACTATTTTTGGTTAAACCAATTGTTAAACATATATCAGCACTCCCCTACCTCTTGCCTAGCTTATTGCAATAACTTTCTAATTGGTTTGTCTCAAGCCTCTCACCACCAGTCCATCCTACACACTGCTTCCAATAGTAATTTACAAATATGAACAAAAGATGCCCCTATTTGATCGATTCCACTGGTTTCCTATTGCTACTAGGTTATAATATAAATTTCTCTGTACAGATTTTGAAGTCCCACACTAAATTTCCAGTCTCATTGGGTATTATTCCTCCTCCCCCATTATGTGATCCAATTCTCTCCTCCTCATACAGGACAATTCATCTCCCAGCCTGCTGCCCTGCACACTCATTCTTGAAATGTACTCTATCCTTACCTCTCTCCCTTTAAGAGTCCCTCTTTTACTTTAAAACACAGCTCAGGTACCTTGGCATGAAACTTTTTTGGATCCCTGTCCTCCTTGCCCCTCAGCAACCAGTGTCCTTCTTTCCCAAACTACTATGTATTTAACAATTTTGTGTGTATATATGTATGCACATACACATACACATACATTAATTACTACTGGGCTAGTTTCTTTAGTGCTGGAAGAAGATAGCGCAATGGTTGATATAGAAGAATTCTTTCTATGGAGAAGGGAAGAACTTATGACCAAACAAAAGATAGAGAACATTATAAAATATACAAAATGGATAATTTTGATTACATTAAATTAAAAATGTTTTGTACAAACAAAACCCATGCAAGCAAGATCAGAAGGAAAGCAGAAAGTTCGGAAAGAATTTTTACAGCCAGTGTTTCTGATAAAGGCCTCATTTCTCAAATATATAGAGAATGGAGTCAAAAAAGAATACAAGTCATTCCCCAATTGACAAATGGTCAAAGGATACGAACAGGCAGTTTTCAGATGGAGAAATTAAACTTACAATCTATAGTCATATAAAAATGCTCTAAATCATTATTGATGAGAGAAATATAAATTAAAACAACTCTGAAGTACCACCTCATACCTATCAGATTGGCTAATATGACAGAAAAGGAAAATGATAAATGTTGGAAAAGATGTGGGAAAATGGGGCCACTAATGCATTGTTGATAGAATTGTGAACTGATCCAACTATTCTGGAGAGGAATTTGGAACTGTGTCCAAAGGCCTATAAAACTATGCATACCTTTGACCAGCAATACCACTATTAGATCTGTACCCCAAAAAGATCATAAAAAGGGGAAAAGGACCCACATGTACAAAAATATTTATAGCAGTTCTTTTTGTGGTGGCAAAGAATTGGAAATTGAGGGAATACCTATCATTTGGAGGATCGCTGAACAAGTCATGGTAATGGAATACTATTGTTCTATAAGAAATGATGAGCAATCTGATTTCAGAAAAACCCGGAAAGACTTACATGAACTGATGCTGAGTGAAGTGAGCAGAACCAGGAGAACATTGTACATAGTAACAGCAACACTGTATGATGATCAACTATGACAGACTTAGCTTCTCTCAGCAATACAATGATCCAAGGCAATTCCGAAAGACTCATGATGGAAAATGCTATCCACATCCAGAGAAAGAACTATGGAGCCTGAACGCAGATCAAAGCACACTATTTTCACTTTTTGTTTCTTTCTTTTATCTTTCTCACGGTTTTTCCCTTTTGTTCTGATTCTTCTTTCACAATGTGACTAATAAATATGTTACTTAGCACCCCTCCAAAAAAAAGTAAAAATGAAATAAAATCCAGAATAGCAAGAGTCACTTTTGACTTGTATAAGATGAATCCCCAAAACTTCCTTGGATCCATAAATTGAAAGCTACCAAATATGAGATATATTCTCTGTCCTGTGACATCTCTGCCTTTAAGGAGTTTACCAGGTTGCCCAGTGTTCTTCCCACCTCATACTCCACCTCCTGATGACTCAAATTACTCACTCTCTTTGAGTTTTGGGAACTGGAGGCAAATTCTTCTTTACCTATACTATGTTAGAAAGAATCTGATTGGGGCAGCTAGGTGGTGCAGTGAGTAGAGCACCAGCCCTGGAGTCAGAAGGACCTGAGTTCAAATCAGAACTCAGACACCTGACACATGTACTAGCTGTGTGACCTTGGGCAAGTCACTTAACCCCAATTACCCTGCCCAAAAAAACACAAAAAACAAAACAAAACAAGAAAGAATCTGATTCAAAGCTCCAATTATTGCTTGTTCCTCATCAGTATACAATGGGGAATCGGGGTACCACTAGCAATGAAACCATAAGCCCTGACCCAGAAAACCATTCATGAACACTTCACAGCCATCCCAACAAACCAGAGAAGGAGATCCAAGAAACAAGGTAAGATGTTGCCCCTACAGTGGATCAAAATCCTTCCAGTTCACTCCACATTCAGTCAGTTCTCACTGGCACTGGTTCATCTTCCATTCTCCAGTAATATCAGAACCCAGACTGCCTTCCCTCTACCAACTTGACACATGGAATAAAGACCTGAAACTTCCTGCTTTATCTAAATGCTTCTAAGAACTGCCATTCATTGCTCCCTTTCCCTGAAATCCCTGCAAGACGAAAAAGGTGAGAGATAATCTCTTCACACAAATGCCTTTTTCCAGGGCCTCCATTTATATTCCAGTGGGGAGACACAATGGACACATATGGCAACAAAGCCTGGAGTCAGCGGTTTCCATTTACTTCCTTTTAGAGTAGAATAGAAATTCATGAAAGATCCATCACTCAGCTCCTTTTATGCCAGAAAGACTAACTTGTCTTTCCCAACACTGGTTACTCCATGTAAGGAGATAAATTCCCTGGATGGGTAATAGGGACACTAGATCTTTGAGGACTTGTGTCTAACTACTCTAACTATTGGTCTATTAGTACAGGATTATCTACCTACTTTTAAGCTTTAGAGGAAAGAATCATATGTGTGTGTGTGTGTGTGTGTGTGTGTGTGTATGTGTATGTACGTGTGTGTATAAAATTAAAAAGTACAGATACAAAATAGTTCACTTAAAACGAAGACTAACTATGTTAGAATACTGAACGGATTGTGGGAAAACAGGTATATTAATGCACTGTGGGTAGAGTTGTGTACTGGTGCAGCCATTCTGGAAAGCAATTTGGAACTTTGCCCAAAAAGCTATTAAACTGTGCCTACCCTTTGACCCAGTGACACTGTTACTAGGTCTATACTCCAAAGAGATCAAAGAAAAGGCAAAGTACTCATGTGTACAACAATTTTTATAGCAGCTCTTTTCATGGTGGCTCCATTTCCATGGGGTTGGAAATTTAAAGGGTTCCCATCAATTGGGAATGGCTGAACAAGTTATGATATATGAATGGGATGAAATACTGTTGTAGTGTAAGAAAAGATTAAAAGGAATGGTTTTAGAGAAACCTGGGAAGACTTATATGAACCAATGCAGAGTGAAATGAGCAGAACTAAAACAATTTATACAATAACAAAAATATTGTAAAGACAAACAATTCTGAAAGAATTAGGAGCTGTTAAAAAAATGTGGAATCAATACAACGACCAATTATAATTCCAGAGGACAGAGTACACATGGAAGCACTTTTTTGAACATGGCTAATATGGAAATTTGTTTTGCTTAAGATACATATTTGTAATGAGTTTGATTTTTCTTGCTTTTTCAATGGGTAGGGCAAAAGGAGATGGGAAAGTATCTAGAAATGAATGTTTTAATTGAATTTAAAAAAGAAGGAATAATTGTGTCAGCCTTTTGTTAGGAGGGCCTGGTTCTTACATATGATCTATGTAGGGTAAGTGTTTCAAAAGTATGAAACAACATTAACTCACAGATGATCAAGGTTTTAAAAACAATTAATTTTGAATTATATACACAAATGGAAGAATGAGATGGCAGAAGTATTATGAAATAAATTTTTATTTGGCTTAGGAATTGCAATATAGAATTAGAATAGAAGCAGCAACAAATTTACTTTCCCAATTATGTTTTGACCAGTGCGATATTCAACTTGGCTTGGATTCTCAGGGCATGTAACAACTGAGGTCACTCAGAAACATTCATTTGTCCAACAAACATTTATTTAATGTCATCTATGGGTAAGACCTTTTTTTTAAAAAAAATAATTTTTAGTTTTCAACATTCACTTTTATAAGATTTTGAGCTCTAAATTTCCCCCTCCTCCCCAAGATAGCATGCAATCTGATATAGGCTATACATTTACAATCATATGAAACATATTTCCATATTAGTCATGTTGTAAAGAAGAATCAGAACCAAAGGAAAAAACCTATGTGTAAGATCTTGTGCTAGGCACTAGTCCTGGGAAAAAAAACAGAATGGAATGAAAAGTTTACCACTGATAATAGACAAAGTAGATAAGCAAATTGTAAAAGAACTAACTGTGAGAAGGAATCAGGGCTTCTCCCTTGGCCAACTGAGGGCATATTCCCCAGATCTTTCTTTCCATGACAATCCTAAAATATCATTCATTCAACTTCCAACCAAGATGATTGCATGAATGGGAAATAGACTACCTGACTCCCACATACATACTGCAGCAAAAACTTAAAAGTACCGGGCCAAATAATAAGCAAGAAATGCAATGAAAAATAAGGTGACTTATTCCACCCCAAAGTGACCTACATGAGGACTCGGCCAGAAGTCTGTAGACAACAGGAAAGGGTAATGCTACTCTCAGTAAGATAAGAGGCTGTCCAGGAACAAGTAAGGCCTGCAAGGGTCTTGTGCAGAGGGAGCAAGTCAAGTCAAATCAAGTCAAGAGTTGTATTATGCACTTATTAAGTACAAGGCACTGTGCTAAATACTGGCAATACAAAAAAAAAAAAAAAACAGGCAAAAACAGTTCCAGCTCTCAAGCAGCTCACATTCCAATGATGGAGACATCATGCAAAAAAAATTATCTGTACAAGGTACATACAGGGTAATTTGGAAGTAGTCTAAGAGGGAAAGCAAAAGCATTATGGGAGACTGGGAACGGCTTCTTGGAGGAGGGATTCTAGCTGAGATGTGAAGAAACCCAGTAGACAGAGACGAGGATGGAGAGAATACCAGGCATAGGGGATGGGACAGAAAAAAGAATGGGGGACAGAAAACTTGTGTGCAGAAATAGGATGTTTTCTCTGAGGAACAGCAAGGGGGGCCAGTGTCACAGGATCTTGGAGTAAGTGGAAGATCGCTGAGTAAGTGGATAGGAGTAAAGTGTAAGAAAACGAGAAAGGTAGGAAGGGGCAAGATTATGAAGGACTTTGAAAGCCAAAAAGAGGATTTGTATTTGGTCCTGGAGGAAACAGGGAGCCACTGGAGCTTAGTGAATGGGGAATAAGGGATGATGAAGATAATTGCTGTAGTTTCTCAACAAGAAGACTGCATACAAGAAACAGGAGAGGTAGGATGGCGAGGAATCAAAATGAGGCAAAGAATGTAAGAGTGGAAGACTCTTTTTTTGTCATAAACCAATAGATTCTTTTATTAATTTTTAAAAATTACTTTTTGTTTTTACATCACCTTCCTTTTCCAATGAATCCTCTCCCCCTTCCCCACCAGGAAAGCTATCCTTTATAACAAAGAAGAAAAAAAGCAGTTCAGCAAAACTAACCCAGACACCAATCAAGTTGGATTATATACAGTATGTCACATATACATAGTCCCCCATCTTTGCAAAGAATGAATGAAAAAGCATTAAGAGCTCTCTTTGTGCCTAGCATCATGCTGAGCACTGAGGACACAAATAGAAAAGTCAGACAGTCCATGCTGTCAAGGAGCTTGTGTTGTAATAGGGGTGGGGGTGGGGGGCAGAAAAAAACACCACGGAAAGGCTTCATTTTCTTTTCTTTTTTTTTTATTACAAAGAACTTATAGATTCTTTTAGTTTTAAAGAACATTGTTGTTTAAAGAATTTTTCTTCTTTGGTTTTATGTAAATAGATAACTTTTGTTGTTCAGTCATTTCAGTCACGTCCAATTCTTCATGACCTCATTTGGGGTTTTCTTTTTTTTTTAATTAATAAATTTATTTTTTATTTTTAGTTTACAACACTCAGTTCCACAAGCTTTGGGTGTGGAAGACTCTCTTGAGAAAGCCCTAGGAAAGGAGCAAAATGCTTGTTGCTATAATGCGTAGCTCATGACAGCCCAGAATCAGGTCCCTGAAATTCTGTCCTAAGACATCAGAGAGGGCCTGACCTTAGGAGTGTAAGAGTCTTGTTCATAGAATAGCAATGAGGCTAGTGTCACTGGATTCAAGAGTATGTGGCAGGGAATTAGGATTTAAGAAGTCAGGAAGGGAGGTGGGAGAGTAGATCATGAAGGGCTTTGAATCAACACAAAAGAGAGAGCCGCTGAAGTTTACTGAATATGGGGGAAATTTAGGAAAGTCATTTTGGTGGCTGAATGGAGGATGGATTGGAATGGGGAGAAACTTGAGGCAGGCTGACCCACAAGGGGTCCACAGTCCGGGTATGGGGTGCCAAGAACCTGTACCAGAGGAGTGGCAGTGACAGAGGAGAGAAGGGGGTGTATTAGAGAGACGTTATGAAGGTGAAACCAACAGGCCTTGGCATCAGCTTGGATATGAGGGGAGGGGAGAGATAGTGTGGAATCCAGGTGGACTCCTAAGTCAGGGGCCTGGGAGACTGGGAGGATGGTGTTCCCCTCAACATCAACAGGGAAGGTAAGGCAGGGGGAGGATTTAGGGGGATAGATAATGAGTTCAGTTTTGGGCATTTTGAGTTTAAGATGTCTACTGGACAGCCATTTCAAAATGTCTAAAAGGTAGTTAGAGATATAAGACTAGAGGTCAGCAGAAAGATTAGCACTAGTAAGTAAATCTGAGAATTATCAGCATAGAGATGGTAATTAAATCCATGGGAGCTGATAAGATGATCAAGGGAAGAGAAGCGTTGTTCAGTTTTTTCAGTCTCGTCCAACTCTTGGTAAAGATCCTGGAATGGTTTGACATTTCCTTCTCCAGCTCATTTTACAGACAAGAAACTGAGGTAAACTGGGCTAAGTGACTTCTCCAACACCACACAGCTAGTAAGTGTCTGGGACTGGATTTGAACTCAGGAAGAGGAGTCTCCCTGACTCCAGGGCCAGGGTTCTATCAATCACATCACCTGGCTAAAGTAGCACAGCATATAAACAGCTAAATGGTACAGTGGATAGACTAGCAGGCCTGGAGTCAGAAAGGCCTAAGTTCAAATCCTGTCTCATACCTTTACTAGCTGTGTGACCCTGGGCAAGTCACTTGAACTCATTCTCCCTCAGTGTCCTCATCTATAAAATGGGGATAATAACAGCACCTGCCTCCCTGGGCTGCAGTGGGGATCACATGAGATGTAACTGTAAAGCGCTCAGCACAGCACCTGGCACATAACGAGTGCTATCTAAATGTCAGATATTATTACTGTCATCATCACATACACACAGCATATCAGTGAAAGCTCTTGGAATATAATATTTCAAAGAGGAAAACATATAGGATTATAACCAAACCTAAAAAAATGAACCTTTACTGAAAAAAATTATTTCTGATGAAGAGACTGGTGCAGAGTAGGAAACGTGAAATATAAGCACAAGAGTCCAGAGAAACCTAGACGAACAAATTAATTTGAGTAATTGGAACGAGCTATGATAAGCTAGTGGCAACATTCTAATACGGTGAAAAAGAACAAGTGACCCTTCAGAACCTTGTTTTCAAAGATTAGTAAGGGAGTTAAAATGAAAATAAAAAAACAAAACCCTGGGGCACCTAGGTGGTGCAGTGAGTAGAACACCAGCCCTGGAATCAGGAGGACTTGAGTTCAAATCAGACACTTGATACATTTACTAGCTGTGTGACCTTGGGCAAGCCACCAACCCCAATTACCCTGCCTTCCCCCCTCCAAAAAAAAAGTTTAAAAAAGTAAAAAACCAAAACCCCCAAACCCTGAGTTACTGGGTGGGGGAGGGGGGGCGGGGGTGGTAGAGATACTCTTCTGAGGGACTAAGGAGGGGAAAGGAGAATAAAAGGAATGAACTAATACAGAAAGAAGGAAAAGAGAGTGGAACTCTTTTATTATTCACAATTAAGGTAAATGAGAAGAATATGGAAGAAGGGTGGGGGGAGTGAGTATCAGATGAACCTCACTCTTATCTGAAATGTACAAAGTAAGGTTGGACACACACAGAGTTTGGTGTAGAGATCAAACCTAACAAGAAAGGATGGGGCGGGGAAGAGTTTAAGGGAGGATAATATAGGGGAGGAAACAGTTGCCAGCAAAATAAAGGTTTTGATTCTGAAAGGGAGGGGAGAGGAAAAAAGAATGAGACTCTAAGGTTGTACTTTTAAGTTGCCTCAGGCATTGGGGAATGGATGAAAAAAATGTGGCTTATAAATGTAATAGAATTTCCATTCTAGGAAACAGCAAAATTTCTGAGAATCCTGGTAGTATGAACTGATACAGAGTGAAGACAGCAAAACCAGGACAGTTCAAACAAGGACCAAGGATAGGAGTAATGTAAAGAAAAGCAGCTTTGAAAAGATTTAAACTCTGATAATGTAATGACTAATCCTATGAAACCATGTGAATGAGATTTCCAAAGAAGAGTTTAGGATGAAAAAGAAGGGGAACAAAGATAGAACCTTAAGAAATCCCTGAAGAACATAAAAGTGTTCAGAAAAAGAAAAGAATTCAGTAAAGGATGCTAAGGATCCTAGGCTACCAGGATCCTGGCCCTGCACTCCAGAAAAATCCTACAACTGGATAGCTCCCACTTCTAAAGGACCTACAATGTTAGCCACCTCCTGACAAAAGAGACACACATTTTTTTGACATAGCCACTACATGGATTTTTACACATAGGGAAGGTGTGTTTTAAGGGAGAAGGTGGTTAGCAACAATAATCCACTCCCCCCAAAACAGAGGGCTACTGAAACAGTTTTAAAAATGCACATAATAAAACAGAAGGAAGTTCAGAAGGAAACTGAAACAAGCAAGATACTTCTGAAAGTATGTGAAGTATGTATCAGAAGGAGGGTATTTCTGAAAGAATGTGTAAGATAGATAGACAGACAGATATAGATGTATATGGATGTACATGTACACGCACATATTAAAAGCAAGTTTGAAATGGAGATCCACAGCATTATACAGAATACTTTTTGTGTTCGGTACATATGGAAATGTTCTTTTTTGGGGTGTTTCACAAAAACAAAAAATAAAATAGCATTGATTTTTAAGCAAGTGATAATGGTAGCCAGTTTCCACAGTTTGTATGTATATGTTATTCCTTAGTAATGGTTTTGGTATGGAAATGCCAAATAATGTGGGTAATAGCAGTGGGAGACACCACCCTTCTCTCCAACTGGATCTCCCACCGCCATCTTAAACTCAAAATGTTCCAGGCTGAATTTACTATCTTTCCCCCTTTATCTGTTCTTTGTTTACACTTCATCATTTATGTCCAGTCGCTTTCCTATTTACCTATCCTCACATTCAAAATCTTGCTACTATCTCTAACTCTCAAAAACAAACAATATTATCCTCTAGTAACCACTGTAACTTCCACTATAATACTATGAGGTCCTTATTACTAATGGCAACTGAATGCCCAAACATCTACCTATTATTGACCTGCCTTTCACTCCACTTAGTGCCTTCCCCCACTGGTCCCTCACAGCAATTAATATCTTGGTGGACAAACCCAGGTTATAGCAGGGTACTTCAGGTTTTTAACATGAGGTAAATTCCTGGCTGTCATTTCCCTTTCCTCTTCACTTGTATAGGTTTCACCTTGTTATAGAGTCCAGTCATTTTGAGCCTAGATCAGGTCCCATCCCTGTTTGGAGCCCTTTATGGGGATGAGAGAAACAGCATAGTGCTCATTTAATTAATAGTTCTCATTTAAGCCTGAAGTTGACAACCAAAGGGAAAAAAGGCTTCCTTTGGGTACCTTCCTAACTTGGAGAAGACATAAAATTTAAGCATGATAAGGGTGTTTTCCCCAAAACCTAATTATCAGAGACACAAACATCAAATCCATAAACCACCTATCACAAGTATGTCCAAACAGAGAGAGGCACTAACAAAGGGAGTGGGGCAGGGTGGAAGGCAGTATATGGGAGGTTCCCTGAAATCTTGATTTGAGCTCAACAGATGATCCTTTTTATGGCAAAAAGTTATAAAAATGGCAAAGCCTGAGAAAGGATAGCTTAAGGCAGGGGCATGCTCAAGTCTTGTGGACTCTCACAATCCCCACCTGTCCAGCCAGATTTTACTACATGTGAATCTGAAAAAGAAAAGCTATAGTTGCACATCTAGCAGCTACCTCCCATTTGGAAAAGCAGCCTATCCTGAATTAAAGTGTCCTGCTAAGAAGATGTGTGTGTGTGTGTGTGTGTGTGCGTGTGTGTGTGTGTGTGTGTGTGTATAAATGTATGCTTGTGAGTAAGTGGGGGGGGGGGAGGGAGGGGGAGGGGGGAGAGAGGGGGGGAGAGAGAGAGAGAAAGAGAGAGAGAGAGAGAGAGAGAGATTTTTCAGCATGTTATTTGAAGGAAATGTGTATACTTTCTTTTCAGGATCCTGAAAAAACATATGGGAGCATGATAATATTTGTCCTAACCCGCCAAAATCCAGTAGAGTTCATCCCAAATCCACATCACATTCCTGAGCACTAATGCCTGCCCTGGGCCTTGTGCCTTAGCAGATGTGTGAAAATGCCTGTACCCAGACATCTCCCTTGTGGTACCACATCTGAAGAAGCTCCTCCATCTTCATCAGTTATTCCAGCCAAAGGCAGAAAGCATATTTTTAAGTTAAGTCTCACCTCTATTTAAAAGCTGGTGTCTGGACAGAAAAATTTAACTCAGGGGCTTGCTGTCTAGCTTTAGAACCATGGAAAGACAAAGTATGAGATGAGGAAGGTTCTTCAGAAGCCTCCCTGGGGTGAAAAAGGCACTGGAGCCTTCACTCTCTAGTATGGAATGGTTTCCAGCAAACACATTTTCCCATCTCAAAAACATTATTGGGAATGAATGAGTGTTTTTATCTAGCCAGGCTGGAGCAAATAATAAACCTCAAAAAAATTAAGGGAATACAAATGTGATTGCTTTCATTTTTAAAATGTCTTGCATAAAAGGTCTGAAGAAATCCTGGTTATTTAATGCTTCCAATAGGTGTTAAAAAGTTCTTTAAGCTAATGTTATTTATTATGAAATAGGAAAAGGCAAGAGGCCTCAGCTATGAAGGCACAAAGGTGAGATAATGGCTTCCACATCACTAAACCGTCAACCTTGCTTAGCATGAAGTGTTGTATCGGGAGACTCCCAACCAACCATGCAACCATTTAAAAAAAATAGAAAGAGAGAGGTATGTGCTGAGTAAATGACAGACTGAGTATAAACTCCATCTATTTGGAGGCCAATTTTTAAAAATTTAAAAACCCAAACATTTTGCAACATCCCTGCAAGACAAGACACACTGGATCCAATGAGAAAAATAATGTACATTCTTAGTGTGTGCGTGTGCGTACATGTGCATGTGCATGCCAGAGAGGAGTCAGCATATTAAGGAATGTTCCTCTCCTTTAAAATAGGTTCAGTTCTCTCTGTTAGGTTTTATCAGACTTCTTTTCTGCTTAAACCAGTGAAAAAATAAAGATAAGAGAATCTGGGCTTCAGGGCTAGCCCTATTATAGACTCATCAATTTTTTTCAAGACACAGTTTTTCCCTCTTTAAAAGCTATATTCTGGCTTCTACTTTCCTCTTGGTATTTGGAGTACATGTGAGATAACATTTATAAAGCATTTTGGAATTTTCCCCCAGAAAAAGGAATATATTAATAAGGTTATTTGCTATCACTCTTTATTTACGGCCCACAGGTGTAACCCCTAATCCCCTAGTAACCCTTCAGGGACATTCAAAGAGGCCTGTCTAAAGGCAGAATACGGAACTTTAAAGTTCTCCACTGGCAGCAACATTCACAATTAATAGTCATGACCAAAATAGGAGATGCACACTCATCAGCAAAATAGGACCAGCCGATATCCTAGAGGTAAGACTTCTTAATCTTTTTTTTGAGCTATGGACCCCTTTTGCAGCCTATGGTCAAGCCTATGGAACCCTTCTCAGGATAAGATTTTTAAAGGCATAAAATAAAATACATAGCATTACCAAGGAAACCATATTAAAATATGGTTATTGAAATATTTTTTCATGAAAAAAATTTGCAGACCCCAGACTGTGAATTCCTGCCTAAGGGTCATGTGCCTCAATGCAATATCCCTGAGTGATGTGTAGCACTTTAACTAGGGCACAAAAATTAGACTCCTTTCACAGCCCAAGTAGCTAGTCTCCTCTTAACTAATTCCCTGATCCACTGAATTTGTCTTAATTACTGTTTAACGAGGAAGTCAGGTGATACCGTGGATGGAATCCTGGATCTGGGGTCAGAAAGACCTATGAACCTGGACAGGTTCTGCCTGTTTCCTCACTGGTAACACAGAGATGATAATAGCACTTGCTCTCTCCCTCTCAACTGTTATGAAGATGAAATGAGAAAAGATCTGTAAAGCGCTATATACATGGTATGCTTATTGTTGTTATTCTATTATTTCACATCATGAGTTAGAAAGCTGATCTGGGAGTGGATCTGGATGCTTGAGACAGGTATGATTCGTGATGCCAACACTAGGCCCAATTCTTGATACCTGGCCCAGGCACCAAGATTGTTAAACGTTCCGGTGAGTGACTCTCATCACTAGAAAGTTTTTAAAAGGCATAGTGGGCATGGCTAGGGAGTGGAGGTAACCATCATTTACAGTCACACTACCATTATCCTGACTGAACTAGGGTAGTGACAGTGTGAGTGGACAGCGGAGAGAAGAAACAAACATAAGAGAGATTGTATGCAGAGCTGATGCAGTGCAGAGCCTGGAGGGAGACACAGGAGGTGGCATGGGCCAGAAAAGTCAAATTAAATCCACAACCTCAAACATGGCCTCCTATCACCCCCTGAAGACAGCCCAGTAACTCAAATCCAAATACTTTGGGAACAGTGGTGATACTGAGACCATCATTCCTGCTTCCAGGACAGATTCCACAGAGGCTAACACCAATCACGTAGGGAATGCAAACCCTGCGGAGAAAGTACTGCCTGCCTTGCCACCACCAACACAAACTGCTGACAAACTGCCACTAATAAGCAGTATGCTTAAAATTCCAGAAGTAGCAGCACTGTCAACCCCTTCTCCCCAGACTACTAATGCTGCCTCCAGCCCAGGTCTAGTAACCATCTGTCCAGGGAGCAACCTGTGCAGAGATGCGAAATGGCAACTGCTTTGGTGGGTGCTGCAGTCCCTACCTCCTCAGGAATCACAGTTACTGAAGACCAGGGAAAGCAAATTCTCACCATCAAAGTCCTTGGCATTATCAAATGGCTTAACATCAGAAATGGTCCTTAAGGACCCATGGGACTTTTCCATATGACTTACAGCTAAAACCTTCCATCTATGTTATCTCTTCCATTAGGATGTGAGCTACCTAAGAGCAGGGACTGGCTCCACTTTTCTACTTGCATCTCCAACACATAGCATAGGGCCTTGCACATAGAAAATGCTTAAAGAATATTTTTTATTCATTTTTAACTCATTTTCTTTTGCCAGACATACATTAAAAAATGTTACCTATGTAGAGATCCTATAAAAACCAAAACCAACCCCAAAAAACCCCCAAACAAGCAAACAATAACAGCAAAAACAAAAACCCACCCATCTTTTTAATAGTAATTTTCTCCAAATAATGCTACCTTATCAAGTATGTGTATGATTGGAAGAGGAGATAGGTCAGCTATGTATCAAGAATGAGGGACAAGGGATGAACAGCTGAGTATCACCTGGCCATCCATGAAATATTAACAGAACAAGAGCAAGGCCTCTGTTCTTGGCTAAGCATGACACAGGCCAGTCTCTTGGTAGTTTATATTCAATATTGGAATGAAACGAGGTACTTATTATTAAGCAAAAGCATTGAACACATTGAGTTAACTTAGCTGAGTAAAGCTCCCCTGCCTCTTGAGTTGCTCCTTCTGGTCTGCCAGCCAACCATCAGGGAGCATCTGGAGCTTTTCATGGCTATCTGGAATGAGGTGATCATAAAAGTGATATCACTAGCTTTTAATTCCCCAAGCCAAGGGGAATTAAGGATGGTTTCAATACTTTTTCAAGGAAAAAAATAACTTAACTTGTAGAAGAGCAGAGAAAGGAGAGATCAGGATATTGCTCCTACCCCAGTCCACCCTTTGGTGGTAAGGTCCTTAAGGTCTTCTAAAAGACCTTCGAACACTTAAATGACTTTAGAGCACTTATTGGTCAACTTTAACTTCAGAGATTCAAGAAGCCTGATATAGGCAGGACCAAAGGAAAAAAGGGACAGGTAGGAGATACTGTGCCTACAGTTGGGAAGACTCATCTTCCTGAGTTCAAATCTGGCCTCAGACATATATTAGCTGTGTGACCTTGGGCAAGTCACTTAACCCTGTTTGCCTCAGTTTCCTCATCTGTAAATTGAGCTGGAGAAGGAAATGGCAAACCACTCTAGTATCTTTACCAAGAAAACCCCAAATGGGGTCATAATGAGTTGGACATGACTTAAAAAGTGACTAAGCAACAACAAAGGAGGAAAAGAAAAACTAAAACAGAAACATAGCAAACACACCCCCTCATTTTCATCCCTTTGTAGAGGTAGAAGGTTTACAAGTATTGCACAATGTACGTATTTTCAAATTTTTTAAAAATACTATTTGTCATAGGGGATGGCTCTCTGGGAGGAGGGGGATTACTGGGGAAAACAATGGTGATGTAATACACAAAAGAAATATCTATAAAAACTTATTTCAAAGTAAAATCATTTAAAAACTTAAAAATTAAAACAAAACAAAGTAACAGCTTCTTAAAAGAGTGATTGAATGAGAGAATGAAGAACAGAAACCCTGGGCTTCCCCCACTTCCCCATGGAAAGACCAAATCTCTGATCTTAATGATCATGTGTATGTGGCAGATAATGCCAAATCTTTGAAGTTCAAAATGGGTAGTTCAATGTGAAACAGTCATCATGAGCAGAAGCAACACCGGAAACATCAAGGCTATAGGAAAGATCATGATACATGCTTCCTTCATAGTCACTAATCTTCCTCACAGGTCAGGGGAAAATGCCCTGTATCAACATCTACTTAGTACCCATCAGATCAGTGGCCCATCAGATAAGACTTCTCCCCCTTTGAGAGTCCCATCAGAGACACAGGAATTTCCAATTTTTACTCCACTGGAGGCATCAGAGAGAATGTCTCCCTTTTTTTCTATGGGAGCTGGGTAGGCACTTTCACCTCTCTTTTTTGTCAGAAAGTAAGCCAGTCACCTTAAGTAGTCCTCCAAGCCCTCCCTGGAGAGGAATTTTATGATGACCACTGGGTGTTGAATGGGTAGCAATGTGGAGGGGCCAATCAGTTTTAGATTACAGTAAGCAAAGAACTACATTGGGTCTGCTTTTGCCACTTCCCATCCTGCTGATACTGGGGCTATGCTGAGCAGCCAACTGCCCACTGACTGACATTACATCACAATCTTCAACCTGACAAGTAAATCTTTTATGGAAGGCGATGGAAGAACAGAGAAAAATCATACAGGATGAAAAGGAATTGATGAGTTCCATTATCCACTTGTGACAGGTTGGTCTATGTTACTGAGATAACAGATCCATCAAAGCATATTATTGGAGAATAGCTGGTTATCTGAAATAATTTAATAAACCTGAAAAATTAACACTTGACAGAGAGTACAATTCCCTCTCTAGTGAGGCTGATTCACCAAGTTTTAGTAGAGATGAGACTGACCTAGGAACCTTGCTATGCAACAGTTAATGAACAAAGAAAACCCTAAAAACTAGGTAGGGACATACACTTGTACCCGTCCTGGCTAGATTAAATATATTTGAAGCTTAAGGATTCCTATGATGTAACAAATCACATTTGCAGTGTAAGAAGGTCCTGTAGTCAACAGTGCCTTCAATGGTTTACCTTTCCTGTTTCTCGTAAGCCAAATCCATTAAGATGGTTAGGATTGGGGGTGAAACTCATATCCAATGAAAAATTTGTTGCAATTTAGTTTAGTTTATTGTGCATGAAATTTTAAGCCCTGTTTTTAATTGGTGTTTTCCTGAAATTGGTGCCCTCAAATACTGTCTGAAAGTAAAGAGAAAGCAAGCAAGACATATAAAAAATTTAAATATACACACACATATTCTGTTATAAAATACATAATACATCTCAGATGCTTTTCCTGTGCTTTAGACACAAATCAGAGGGAAGTTGTTCACTTACATGATGGTGAATTTTTCATAGGTTTTTGATGGCAAAAATGCACTTCCGTGTCCAAGTTCACAAGAATAAAGAATTCTAAAACTAAAGTGAAGTTATTTTTAGGAAATGAAGGAGCTAGGCTCAAATACAAGTCCTGGGCTCCAAAGGGGTCTCTCTCATTGACTTTTTCAGCAGCCATCTGGATAGGGCTGACCCAGGGAGTTGCTAAGCACCTGGCTGGGAGTCAGAAACTTCTGACTTCTAATCCCAGCTCAGCTCCCATTTTGCTTCCTGGCCTTGGGCAAGTCACTTAACTTGTCAGTTTCCTCCCTTTCTGTGGGATATGGGGATAGTTTTGCTTACAAGCCTCGAAGGGGTAGAGAAGGTTTATAAAGTGCTGATGATAAGGCAGGATTAGAGGTCTCCCAAGCAGCTATTTGTAGCCTCTCTAATATGCTACATGACACTAAAGTAGAGTCTCAAAAGCTGCTGTTTGCTCTTTTTGTATACCCCCCCCCCACAGGACCAACACAAGTTATTCATTTATGAGGTTGAACAATTACTCAATAATATTAGTGAAGCATTATGGGGGAGGACAGGGACCTTAAAAAACTACCTTGAAGTATATTCCATGAACACTGGTGCTTTTTTAAATTTTATTTTAGAATACTCTTTCACAATGGCAGTATGGGACAACAAAGAGCTTCAGTCAAGTTGCTGAGACTCTCACAGAATCTTGCCCAACATACCCCCTACTCTCTTGCCCAAATGCACAGCAATGCTGAAGCTTTTCTTCTCCTATTTAGTCATCCTCTGGTTCTCTGCTCTCTGGGAACCAGGAAAGGGTAGAGGGAAGGGGGTGGCATGGAGTGAGCTGTCATCTGCTAGATTTTCCAATCCTGTCAGCATGGCTGTGGCTTTTTTCAGATGCAGTTCCTTAGCTCCATTACACTAACAACTTTTACTGAAAACCTCACAAGTGAAACGGGCCTACTCCTATATGCTCTCATTTGATCATTTGGCTAGAAGGAGGCAAGAGTCTGAGGTAGCAAAGTCAGGGGGATGAAAGGGCAGGAGCCAGGGGAAAAACCACCTGGGTTGAAATTGGGGCTGGCACAAGGCAGCCTTCTGAAGTGCTCTGCCTACGGCAGTGCTGTTTTCAATAAACATAAGTGGGGAGTATTTAAATAGCACCCAATTTACTTTTTGTTCTCATAAAAATAAAGAGATGAAAGTGGTGGAGGTGCAGATACAGCTCTCTTAAAAGCCACAGCCAGCCAAGACAAGGGAGGGGGCCCTGGAAGGCTACCTCAAGTATGTATTATGTGGTCTTTTATAATGAAAACTTCACAACTTTCCCTGACTTCTGTCTTCTCCTAGGTTGTTGCCACAGCTTGGTTTCTATGGCAGGGCACTACTCATTCTGCCCCCAAAGAGTTCACATAGTTTGCTGGGGTGGCTGCCTGTGATACACCACTTCCTTCTAGTGTGGTCAGCAACGACAGACCCACTGCACTTGGCAAGGATACTAAGCCCTTGATCCAGGGGTGGGGAGGGCTACTAGAGCTGCAGTCCCTAACCTCTCTGAGTTGAAAGATCTACTTTTTATTCCCGGTGTCGTGCTTCCAATAAAAGTATAGATCTCAGCACCCTAGGTTTTCTCCCACAAAGGAGTACTAATACTCAAGAGACTTCTAACCGTCCCTAAAAGTGAGGCTCTGCGCAGAAAGTCAGAGGACTTTCACCCTGTGTTTGGTTCTCATTGATGTTAACACTTTTCTGGGTTTCTTTAAAATAATAAATGGGCACTCTTGCTTAAATTGTTTGCCTCCAGACAGCCTGGAATGGTACTCCAAATCCATTACATCTTGGTGAAGTAGCAATGGGTGAACACCAAGCCCACCCAAGCTTTTGGAATTTTTGTGAAGACCCAACTGCCCAAGTGAAATAAATGAAAACCTTTCTAAATGAACCAGCTTAAATTTTCAGAATGCTTTTTAACCCCACCTAAAGAATCAGGAAAACAACAACAAAAACCCCAAAAAGTCCCCACATTGCACTAATAGGCTATAAAACTTAGGTTGAAAAAGGGTCAGTAAGAGCTAAAACCACTAACCATAGTACTTGGGGAGATGAGGGCCTCCTGTAGGGAAGCTCTGCCATTCCTAAGACCTAAGAAATCGTCTCACCCAGGCTGAGTCCTTTCTGCCCAACTTCTGCCAAGAACACATTTTTACAGCCAAGTTTACCGCCCTCCACCCCCTAGTGCAAAAAGGGGCTATTATGGAAATGCTGACACATCTACAACTCCCAACAGCACAGGGAGGGCCATTCCTTTACTGTATCTATACAAGCTTACCAAAACAAGATGACTAGAGAGAATGAAAGCGTCAGATACAGCAGAGAGACTGACAGAAAACAAGTAAAAGCAGCAAGCTTCGAGACACTCCAGTCATCATTGGTGCTATCTGTTTCTTTGCCAAAGCAAATGGCTCCACTCTCTTTTTTTTAGTCTGAAGAAAATAGTGGTTATAAGAAAATGAAAAACAAATATGGCAGAGGAAAGAGGAAGATCTGCCCTTTTTGGAGAAGAAAGTAAGCCAAAAAAAAAAAAAGAAACGAAGCTAAACAACATATAATCATCACAAAGAAGGTCACTTTTCTGTATCAAAAATGAAGTAAGATTTAGTTGGGAAACATTTTCTTTTCTTAGTCCTCAGATTAAAATCTCTTTAAAAGGCTACTCAGGCCATTCGAGGCACTTTGGAGTACTTTTTAAAGACCACTGAATTTAGAGCAATTTTTATCAGCTATAGTGTTCCACACATTCCCTTATAAGGATGGAATGGCAAGGTCACCTCCATTTACTATGATTCCACCTTAATGACACCAAGTCCTAGAACTATGGAATCAGAGCCAGAAGTGGCTTTAGAGATCAACTGGTCCAATTTCCTCCTTTAACAGAGAGAGGAGGCCACAGGAGAAGGGCCCTGTCCATGCATAGTCACTTAAGTAGAAAAGCCAAGACTAGAACCAAGACTTCCTGACTTTCAGTCAAGTACTGCTATCTCTGAAAACCCAAACCTGTAGTTCTCAATTTCAGGACTCCCCAAAGTGTTCGCCATTCTTTTAGGGTCAATATGCGCACTGCACTCAGGACTGTGAGTTTCTTATACTTCAAAGAAATTTGAAAAATCATCTATTCTATCAGGAGTTCATCCATTCTGAACTGAGAATCAAAGTCCTCCTTTCTTAAAATCTCTGGAGAAACAGCTTCAACAGAGAGAACATTCTAGAGTCTCGTGCCTTGTCGTCTGGTAGTTATCAGATGCACTGAGGATGAAGGCAATCCTTCTTGCCACTCTCACTGCTTTTTTCAGTGTTCAGTCAATCAGGTCTATGGAGCGCTCCCCAGGCATGTTTCCTCTCCTAAGAGGAAGTCTTTTACAAAAACACTAAAAAACCCTGGACAATGTTGAAGACATAAGATTCATGGTTCAGTTTCTATAGTCTTTTCTCAAGCTAAATACCCTCATCCAAAAAAACTTGTCTAAAAATGTTAGCATTCCCATTTTCCTGGGAAGAAAACTGTGGCATGGATGGGGAATTACTGGCAGAGCTGGATAAAGAAAAAGTTATGTTCTAAATATTGGGGTTCAACTTTCTCATCTATGGTTCTATAATTCCATAATATGGTTCTATAATTTTAACTATATTTGCCTCCATGAAGATTGAAAAACCATGATTTACTTATACTGTATAATTCTTATTCATGTTTCCCCTAAAATTATCCACAGAGGATCTACATTACATGCCGGGGACATTCTTCTTTTGTTACTTCCCCCACCCCCACCCCCAATATCTCAATCTGACCTTAATATAATGTTGCCCATTTGTTGTCTCATATATATAGATAGATGCACACACATACGTACATGCACATATATATACACACACACATACATGCATATACACGTACATATATATATTTGTTCTATCCCTTTTTCTGATCACATTTGTCTCTAATAAAGTTTTTGATTTTTTTAAAAAGTTTATGATATAGAGGATACCCCTTTTGAACAAAGTAAGGTTTTATGCTAACATGGGCTCCAAAATGGTCCTTTTATTTGAAGCAAAAGTTCTCTCTGAGTCTCAGTTTCCTCATCTGAAGGGACTGGACTAGATGAACTCTAAGGCCACTTTTAGCTCTAAAGCTATGATTCTATGGTAGAATCAAAAAAAGAAATCAATCTCAATTCTATTTTGCTACTTTCAAAAACACTTAGAGAACACGTTTACTAATGACTTCATAACATCTGTGAAAAACCTGAGGCACATAAAAGGTTAGCTATTTGTCCAAAATTATACTGACTGTTGTTGGACTGTAGCAGAGGAAGAACCATTATCTGAGCCTAGGACTTCTCTTATTCTTCCATTCTAACCATCAGAAATAGCCTCTTTGGGGCCAGAACATTAATTGAAAAAAATCAAGTAAATATCCTGGAAATAATTACTCTGAAATCTGAAAAATCAACTTTTGAATATATTGTACAAAACAAAGCATAATCTCCTTAACATGTGAAAACAGGAGTCAAAAGGATGGGATTTGGGGATCTCTTGTAAGTTGCACAGTGGCTGAGAGGTCTTAGATCTTTACAGTAATAAATATTGTATTGTACAAGGGCCCATTGGGAATCCCAACTCATATGCTGCTCCATGATAGAAGATCAAGGTGTCAAGTCCAATTAGAATCAGCATGTTTCCAGCTTAGTTTTAAGCTTTAATTCACGCTTTGAAAAAGCAATTACTAAAATGTCTAAAGGAAATACAATCACTCTGCACACAAATCACAAAAACTGTACTTAAAGTGTGGGTTTCAACCACTGATGTACCAATCTCCTACTGTTTACATTTTTCCCACAAGTAGATGGAAAATATGTGTGACCTTGGGCAATCACCATCCGTTACAGCAAAGCCTTTTTCAGATGTAGAAACCATTATCTGAATTGATAGTGGCTTTCCCAGCTGAAAATAAATGTGTGATGCTTAAGAGGTAAGGACTTTCAGAGTTTGCAACAGCAGCAGAGCTGCAATGATGCCCAGGTGAGCCGTGAATTCAACAGCCTTTGACCATAAGCATGTTTGTCAATGTCCCTTTAAATAGAAGGTCGGGAAACAAGCATTTTCTACCTTTTGTGGTATTATGTGATAGAGACAGTAAATAATGAGAATGGTTATCAAGTTCAGACAGCTAGACTGCTTCTGGTCACCCATGTGAAGGCCATTTAGGGGTCAGCAACCTTAGTTAATAAAAATGGTTAATATGTATGGTGAAGGGGAAAGGGAAATACCAGGAACTGAATGTTTAGATGGGGAGAGGCCCAGATGGTTAGCTCTCTCTTCCAAATAGAGAAAGTTTCTTGAAAAAAATTTAAAAGAGAGCTGGGCATGGTGTCACACATCTGCAATCCTTGCTACTGTGAAGGCTGAGGCTTGCAGATCTTATAAACTGATCATGTGTCAAAGTTATGCATTAATATGGTAAGTCCCTTGGAGAACTGGGGGTGGGGTGGGTGGAAGAGGCAGTAGGTTGCCTAAGGAACTGGCCCAGGTGAACTGGCCCACGCTGAAAACAGAGCAAGTCATTCTCCAAAGCAAATCAGAATGAGACTGGACTACTGCAGTAGTCTACTGCACTACTCTAGTCTGTGTGAGATAGTATGAACTAGTCTCTAAAAATAACAAATCAAAGTTACTGTTATTACATGAAAATTATTATTAAAATAATAAAATTTTGTAAAATAAAAAGAGAGAGTTTGGCCAGCTAAAGCAGGGAAGACATCCCAGGCACAAGATTCTGCCTGTGCTGAATGAAGACTAAAAAGCTGAAGTAAGCTAAAGAAAGGACCATAAAAATATCAATACATATTTACAATAAAAATATTAATACATTTGTATAGCACTTTTGAGTTTACAAAGTGCTATCCTCACAACAGCCATGTGAAGTGGGTATTACAATATTTATTATGCCCACCTTACATTACAAGTAAGAAAAAAAATTTTAGACCCCTAAATTTAAAAAATTTAAGAAGTTTCTTAAGATTAAGAAACTGAGGCTCGGAGAGCTTAACTGCTCTATTCACCTGCAAGAATGATCAATACAGAAAAAAAATAAGACAAAGTCAAAGAAGAACCTTTTGGGAACTAACAGGGCAGAAGAGTTCCAAAGTCCCTCTAACCCTAGGTTGCATAAACTCCACACTGCAGTTTTCTAACCACTCATCTGGTGGATACAGAGCCAGCCAGGCCTAAATTCTGATCACCTTTTGTGGCAATTTGTTGCAGTAAAACTCAATTTCCCCTATTTTGACTGGGCTCTGAGTTATTAAAAAGCTAAATTTGGTAGATGCTAATTTGAAATCAGCCTACTTGGAAGATGAGGGTAGGAGGAGATACATTCAGAAATTTTGCTGCAATGTGGCCAGGGAACAAGCAGTTTTAGATGGTTCAGCTTTACTTACTTTTAAGAAAACCCTGTCAAATTGGGCCTTATTCTATTTTTCCATTTGGGTCATACAACAGAGAAGGACATATCAAAATGGAAGCAGAGGAAGGGTTTTCTCTCTTGTTCCCTCCTCACACTTCGCACCATCGTTTAGATCTCATAAGAATACTGTAAATACCTTTAGTTCATCTCCATTTCCCATGGGATCCAGTTCAATCAGGCTTGGCTCCTGGAGCCAATCTAATCCGAATGGATGGACCATGGTATATTAAGATTCCCATCTGGTGGACTCCCAATGTAACTGGATCAGCTCCCAAGAAGGAGATCTTATAACTCCTTGTAAGATCCATAGCGGATTGGGCTTTCCCAAATGGGGCTGCTGATCACAGCCCAATGTAGCTATCATGTTGGGTTCTTTCTTAGAAAGCTCTGTGTTGTTTTTCTTCAACTTATTCCCTGAATTAAAAAGCAAATGTGTACACTGAAAGCACATTAAAAAGTCAATACTGCCTCAAAGTGTGAAAAGGGAATGATCAGCTAGAATGGGAACAAACCCTATGTGTTCTCTGATGCTGAACCACCAACAGCCACCAGGATATGGCTCCGGTTTCTCTGGGTACTGGGAGACATATGGTCCATTTCATCTTGACCTGGGATGTTTCCTTCTGCTTGTCATGTCGGTCACAGCTGCTGAGACCAGGACAGATGCTCAATCCTGCCTCTTTTTATCTAAGGCTGAAGAGGAGATACCCTTGGGGGAGTTAAGAAGTTCAACAAGAGGATCGCTTCATAATATTTGCGTGGTGTGAGTTTCATGGCGGGATAGTTGGTTGCATCTATTTCAATCTGTGTTCCCTCAATCCCTTCTTCCCTTAATTCCCCCAGGCTGTGTTCCACATGGCCAGGTGAGGTCACAATTCCTGTAACGGGAAAACACGGGCCTCCACAAGAGTCTATATGAGCCTTTTTCTTAGCTCTTTTCACTATTCACCTATTCACGTTTCACCTAGTCATGTTCCCTTTAGGTTCATACAGTCCTCTTCTTGCCCCAAGGTAGCAGTCAGCTGCCAAGTTGAGAGAATGGATTTGGCTTTGTTCTGCTGGGGAATCTGGCTGTTCAGGGGACTGAAACCAGGAGTCCTTTGGGTAGGTCCTTTGAGGCTAGGTGTAAGCCATTCCTATAGCTGCAGAGGCCAGGGTAGGGAGTCTCTTTCAGACATGGCCCTTGGCTGTGTGGGATGGCTTGAAGCCCTGCCAGAGGGCTGGATGGGAAAGCTTATTGTCCTCCTTAGCCCAAGGGAAACAGAAGATAAAAGAGGCAGGGCCTCTTCCTCTCCCAACTAGCAAACCATTCTTATTTCAAAACCTTATAATCTAGTCTTGTGAAAAGATTACTAACCAGAGAAGCCCAATTCCAGTCCTAAGTACAGCCCTCAGAAATCTCTACAATTTGAACTCTACAATTTTAACACTGAGCCTTTACAAAATAGCTGTGGTCTTTCTGATTTGCTTAGTCCAGCAAAGGCAAATGTGCTACCTTTAAGGTTTAGCCTGACATTCAATACAATAGAAACCAGCCCTACCATGTCCCACAAGGCTACCCAGTGTGTAAGAAAGAGAGGCCACTAAGCTGGACTGACATTACCAACTTCTTGGCAGTCCCCCAATGAGAATTTTTGGCTTAAAGTAAGAAAATTCATTCCAGTCTCAAACTATTCCAACAGCTTGGTCTCATGCAAAAGACAACTTCATTATTAAAACAAATAAACAACCATGGCATGTCCCAAGCTGGCATTTTCCTTGGGGCCTGATACAATGGGCAAACTACCTAAAATGGCAAAAGCCCGACCAGCCAACCCTTGACAATGGATCATAGATGATTGGGTTTCTGGGAATCAAAGTGCTATGTTCTTTCTATTTCACAAAATTATTCAATAGGAAACAAGCTATGTCCCAGGCTAGCTCCAGAAAAGCAAAATAGAATTTTGGTTAAAAGCAGCAATCTCTTCATTCATGCTTTCTATTCCACACATAAAGGAATCACAAGCCACTGATGCTAACAGTTGTGCTTTAAGGGTCATGCTACATGAAAAAAAAATGGCATTGGAAAGTGTTTGGGGGAAGCTAACTTTTCCAGAGTAACAAATATTTAAATTGCCACTGTAGATTAACATTACTGCAAGGAGAAGCAGCACTCACAAATCTGAAGCCCAGGAAGGATTGTAAACCATCACCTAGGTTTCTCAGGTTTATCTAAAGACATGGATAGAAAGAGCATTGTCATTTCTGAATACAGGAGTCATTTTACAATGCTTTTGGAAGCAGATTTTGTTTATTCTATATATTATTACTTCAGATATTATTTATATAGTTAGTAAGTTAGTTATTCACACTCTTTCCTCCCTGTACCATTTTGTATTCCTTCACCAGGTAGCTCAATGGCAATGCCATTACCCACAACAGCACAAAGATTTTCCACTTCCAAGCAATGATGGAATAGTAGAGTTCCACTAAGAGCTTCAGGACATTTATGGTTTTCTTAAACTCCAGAGCCAGAAGGTAAGGCAACCTGGACATTACGCCATCAATGTACTTAAACCACACTGCCACAACTTGTAACTCAGGGCATGCTGTTGTTGTTTAAATAAATATGCAAGAAAACAGAGAGAAATATCTCCCGTTGATCTTTCCCCCAGTGGAATAAAAAAGATCTGTTTACCAAATTCCTTTTTCAGTTCATCACACAATCTTAGGTTCACCCTAGAAGAATGGGAAAATCTAAGAGTGTCAGCTCCAGGAAAGTCACAAAGTCAAACATATTAGAGTTTTATAGACTCGCTTCAAGTCCAGGTACTGAGTCCAAAAAACGGAAAAGCGAAACAAATTTTACATGTGGATGAGGTCCTGTTTTGGAATAAAAAAATTACTACCAGAAACTACAGGGCATAAAAAGTTTCTTTTTCAAGCTCAGGTATTATTCTCACCTCACAGCTGAGACTAAAACCCTAGCACCACAACCTCTAACGATACATTGTTGTAGTCCAATAAGCACTGCCTTTTATATGACTATTATGATACTTTCTGGATTACTTTGAAAAAGAGATGGAGGGCCAAAGCCTCCCCTAGCCACGTTCACAGCTTAGCACCAGAAATCCTGAATGTGAGCACTCTCTGTAACAACAAACTACCTTTATACTGCCCAGGTAATTACAGACTTAGGTCAAGGGCTCCAGACCATATTGATTACATCTCTGCACAACAAGGACCCTGCAGCACTGCCGGGCTCCACTCAAGCTGAGACAGCTTTTAAGTATCTGTGACGCCAAGAGTTCTTGTGTCCTATCAACGCCAGAAACAGGAAACCAATGACCGTTCAGACCTGTCAGTTGTTGCCTACAGCAATAAAGACAGGCTGGGAATTTGCCAAGCAGGAGACTTCATATGTCAGCCGCATTCACACATCTTTACTACCTGAATAGCTGATCTATCTCAGCTACTCCCACGCAGATCTTTTTAGTAGACAGTTTCAGAATGAATATTTGATCGCATGGGGTAGAAAGAGGTTTGGGCTTTCTGAGGTGTCACTATAATAATGTATTTTAAGAAATACGAAGAGCCAGGAGCCAGGTGTCCCAGTTTCTGCTCTCAGCTAATGTGAACCTGAGACTTAACTTTATAGTCCTTTCCCTCTCCAATTCATCCTCCACAAACGCCAAAATAATATTCCTAAAGCACAGATCTGACCATGTCACCTGCTTGCCCTGTGACTCTCTCTTACCCCTAGGCATAAACTCTTCCACTTGGCATTTAAAACCCTCTCTTTATAATCTGGCTCCAGCCTCCCTTTCTAGGCTTATTTCTTATGACATTCCCCTATCCACTTGCCACTCAGACCAAACTAACCTGATTATTGTTTGCTGTACACAAAATTCCATCTTCAGTGCCCTTGCCTTTGCAGAGGTGGCTCCCAATGTGTGGAAGCCTCTACTTCCTTCAACTTCAGAGAATTCTTTGCTTCCTTCAAAGCTCAATTCAAGTACCACTTCCTCTGGAAGCCTATACTGATAATCCCCCATTGACAATGTCCTGCCCCAAGAAATCATTTCATATGTATTTTGTACATAATTTCTTATCTAAGCACATGCTATTTCTCCCAATAGAACGTAAGCTCCTTGAGGGCAGGGATTACTGTTTTTCCCCCTCTGGTATCTCCAGTCCAACAAATAACCTGATGCATAGGAAGTGTTTACTAAATGCTCGTTGAATTACCAAATGAATATTTATTAAGAACATACCATTGTACAAGGGACACTGGGTTTGGCTTTTGCTAATATTACTTAACCATTTGTGACATGGACATGAAATGTGTCTTTTCTTTCCAGGGAGGTCCAAAGATTCCCTCCATGAACTACTTGGAAAAGATCTCCTAATATCATGGTAGTCCCCCAACAGGGGTTCATCTGCCTGATGTATAGATTTTATCAGATTTTAAGATGATAAAAACTTTGACCTACGCTAAATCTGAACATGACAGAATGAAGAAATTTGACTTTAACATTTCAAAGGTCTGTAGTTATCTCGGCATGGACAATCCATACATTGATTCAGATCTCAAACTTCCCATGCCTTAGTAGAGAGCCTGGTGCCTTGATGGCTAGCCTTCTGGCCAGAAGTCTTGATGAACTTAGCTAGGCTGGTCAGTGTAACACAACAGACTTTTAGCTCCTGGCATAGGTACTGTCTCATTTTTGTCTTTGTAACCCCAGCATATAACAAACACAGTACTCTACACATAGCAGGTGCTTAGAAAATACTTTTTGAATGAAAAAATGATAGAAATGACAAATGCTCAAAGCCTTTCTGTATTGGTAAATCCTGAGATAATTTGAGTTCTGCTAGCTTAGCCTTCAAGAACCCAGGATCATGTAGGACTGGGCAATCCTACACAGCCTTGCAAAGACAAATGAAAGGGAACATTTAAAGTAAAGAACAAAACAATCAATGAATCAACAACTATTTATTAAGTGGCTATTATATGTTATACATTGTGGTATGACAGAATTTAATACTGATCTAGACTAACCTTCCATTTTACTGATCAGGAGATGGAAGCCCAAAGGTATGAAGAACTTGCTCAGATCACACAATAAGTTAGTGGCAAAATTGGGATTGGAACCCAAGTCTCTGGGCTATGATACGTGATGCCTGTTCTTCCCACTACAAGACCATTGCCAAAGTCCCTGAATAGAGAGAACCAGTTCTGCGCTGAATCTGGTCAGACAGCTCTCAACAATATCCAGGGGAATAACAAGACTGACTCTCTCCCTGGGTGAAGTGGTGGGGCTCACTTTTGTCATGCTCAGGGGAAATACACAAAGACTGCACATTCAATGGAGAGAAGCTATTTATTTCTCAGCTTACAGATTGCACCTATAGCTACAGGCCACTGGGGCTCTGGGACACAATTTAAAACATTATGGTGCTAACAATTTGACACACAAGTCACTAAGACAAATGGATTTCCCGGCTCAGACTAAAACAAACTCTAATAACTGCCTCCTCTGGTCTCCCCCTGACTCAAGCTATATAAACAGATCTGCCTTGACTGGAGGTCTATAAACTAGAGTCCAGAAAGAGAAAGATGCTAGTCCTGGACTCTCACCTGTCATTGCTGGGTAGCTCTCAGGCTCAAGAGTGCCACTTGGAGAGCTCTCACTATTTTCCCAGAGATGCTCAGAAAAAGCTGGAAGCAGAAGAGGACACAAAGTGAAAACTTCACTCTTGCAATGTAGAAATCATAGATATGTTTTCAGTTGAGACAGGGACCAAAGAAATAATGTGCAATTAGAACAAAGGTTTCCCAATTGGGAAACATTCTCTGCCTCCCCGACACCCCCGTTCCCTCAAAAAAAGTAATAATGATTTTCTCTTGTAACTGTGCTAGGGTAAAATTTGGCTTTCTGTTGTCTTGCCTTTGATCTTCTTCCAGCAGTCTAAAAATTAACATCCCTCTGGAAGGAAAAGGAGGGGAGGGGAGAGAAAGAGAGAGGCCCAAGGAAAATAGAGAAGGTTGAGTTTAGTCCAGAGGCAAGCACAGTGACTTTGAATAGAGTCAAGGGAGTCTGTCAACAGATGCTGTTCAGGTGACAAAGAAGTAAAGCCATGTTGCTTACTCTGCATAAATTTCAGGAAACAGATCACTTTCATTATGGGCAAAAGCAGGCCTGTTTCTCATGTTCCTGATCTCTGGAATGGCCTCCACTACATATGCCCCCCCCCCCCACTCCCTCTAAACAATATTTTTTGAAAAAGTATTTTATGTCACTAAATATTTCTTGATCACATGTAAAAAAAATTAGCAATCACTTTTTAAAATTTTGGGTTCCAAATTCTTGCCTTCCCTCCTTGAGAAAGCAGGCAATTTGATATTGATTACACACATGAAGTCATGCAAAAAAATATTTCCATACTAGCCATGTTGCAAAAGAAAACACAAATAAAATAAAACAATAAAAATACAGTTCAAAAAACTATGCTTTAATCTGTATTCAGAGTTCATCAATTGTCTCTCTAGAGATAAATAGTATTTTTTATCATGAGTCCTTTGGAATTGTCTTGGGTCATTCATTATCTTGATCAGAGTAGCTAAGTCTTTCACAATTGATCATCCTTATAGTATTGCTGTGACGGTGGACAATGGTATGCTCATTTCACTTTGCATCAATTCATATACGTCTTCCCAGGTTTTTCTGAAACCATCATGCTTGTTATATCTTATAGCACAATAGAATTCCATCATAATCATATACCACAATTTGTCCAGCCATTCCTCAATTGATGAGCATCTCCTCAATCTCCAATTCTTTGCCACCACAAAAAAAGCTGCTATAAATATTTTTGTTCAAATAGGTCCTTTTCCCTTTTCTTTGATCTCTTTGGGATACAGAAATAATAGTGGTATTGTTGGGTCAAAAGGCACATACAATTTTATAGCCTTTTGGGCTTAATTCCAAATTGTTCTCCAGAATGGTTGGATTTTTTACAACTCCAACAGTGCATTAGTGTCCCAATTTTTCCACAATACCTCCAGCATTAACATTTTCCTTTTTTATTATGTTGGTCAATCTGATAGGTGTGAGGTGTTATCTCAAGAGTTGTTTTAATTTGCATTTCTCTAATCAGTAGTGATTTAAATCATTTTTTTCTCGGGACTACAGATAGCGTTGATTTTTCTTCTGAAACTTCCTGTTCATGTCCATTGACCATTTATCATCTGGGGAATGGCTCTTATTTTTACAAATTTGGCTCAGTTCCCCCATATACTTGAGAAATAAGGCCTTTTCTCAAAGAAACTTGCTATAAAACATTTTCTCTCAGTTTCTATTTTCCTCCTAATTTTGGCTTCATTAATTTTATTTGTGCAAAAACTTTTTAATTTCATGTCATTAAAATTATCCTGTGATACTCTCTATATCTTGTTTGGTCATGAACTCTTCCCTGATCCACCCTTTATGGCTAAGTCATCTATCCATTTTGACCTTATCTGAGTATACAGTCGAGATGTTGGTCTATGCCTAGTTTCTGCCAAACTACTTTTCTAGTTTTCTCAGCAATTTTTATCAAATATTGAGATTTAACGCACCCCCTCCCCAAAAAAAGATTAGATCTTTGCATTTATAAAATACTGGGTCACTATTGTCACTTCCTATTGTGTAAGGTGTACCTAACTATTCCATTGATTCACCACTACGTTTTTTAGCCAGTACCTACCTGTTTTAATGATTATTGTTTTGCAATATAGTCTGAAATCTGAAATTGCTAACCTGCCTTCCTTTACTTTTTTTTCCACTGATCCCCTTGACATTCTTGACCTTTTCTTCTTCAGATGAATTCTGTAACTACTTTTTCTAGGTCTATAAAATAATTCTTTGGTAGTCTGATTGGTATGGCATTACATAAATTAATTAATTTAGGTAGAATTTTAATTTTCATCATATAGGCTTAGCCTATCCATGAACTTAATACTTCTCCAATTGTTTAGATCTGCCTTTATTTCTGTGAAAACATTTTGTAATTGTGTTCAAATAGCTCTTGGGTTTGTCATGGCAGGAAGACCCCCAAGTATTTTATACTGTCTTTCATTATTTTAAGTGGAATTTTTCTTTCTATCTTTTGCTACTGAACTTTGTTGGTAATATATAGAAATGTTGATGATTTACGTGGATTTATTTTAAAACTTGCAACTATGCTGAAATCGTTTATTGTTTCATAAGGTTTTTATTTGATTCTCAAGGGTTCTCTAAATATATCATCATATCAACTGCAAAGATTGATAGTTTTGTTTTCCCATTGCTTATTTTTATTCCTTCAATTGCTTTTTCTTAACTATAGTTTGTTTTTTTTTTTAGTTTTTGTGGGCTTTTTTTCCCTTTTACTTTTATTTGTAGTACACAACATTCAGTTCCACAAGTTTTTGAGTTCCAAATTTTCTCCTTCTCCCTCTCCTCCCCACCCAAGACAGCATGTAATCTGATATAGGTTCGACATATACCTTCACATTAAACATATTTTCACAATAGTGAAGTTGTAAAGAAGAATTATAACCAATGGAATGAACCAAGAGAAAGAACAAAACAAAACAAAACAAAAAAGAGAGAGACACCAAATAGTTTGCTTCAATCTACATTCAGACTCCATTATTCTTTTTTCTGGATGTGGATAGCTTTCTCCATCATGAGTCTTTTGGAGTTATCTTAGAACCTTGCATTGTTGAGAAGAGCCAAGATTATCAGTTAGTCATTACAGATATAATGTGTCTGTAATTGCGTACAATGTTCTCCTGGTTCTGCTCCCCTCACTCAGCGTCAGGTTATTATGAAGTCTATCTGCTCTTCATTTCTTATAGCACAACAGTATTCCATTACATTCATATACCGCAACTTGTTCAGCCATTGCCCAATTGATGGGAATCCCCTTGATTTCCAATTCTTTGCCACCACAAAAAGAGCTGCTATAAATATTTTTGGGTCCTTTTCCCATTTGTATGATCTCTTTGGGATATAGCCCTAGAAGTGGTATTACTGAGTCAAAAGGTATGCACATTTTTATAGCCCTTTGGGCATAGTTCCAAATTGCTCTCCAGAATGGTTGAATCATTAACTATCATTTCTAGCACAATACTGAATAATAATGGTGATAGTGGATATTTTTGCTTCACCCCTAATCTTATTGGGAAGGTTTCAAGTTTATTCTTGTTACAGAAACACTTGCTCATGGTTTTAGATAGATGCTACTGATCATTTTAAGAAAGATTCAATTGATGCCAATGGTTTCTAGTGTTTTTAATAGGAATGAGTGTTGAATTTTGTCAAATGCTTTTTTTTTTGCATCTAGTGACAGAATCATATGGGGGTTTTTTGTTTTTATTATTGATATGGTCAATTATATTGATACATTTTCCTAATATTGAACCAATTCAGCATTCCTAGTATAAATCCTACCTGATCAGAGTGTAGGATCTTTGTGATATGTTGCTATAATCTTCTTGCTAGCATTTTAATTAAATTTTTTTGCATTGATATTCATTAAGGAAATTGGTCTATATTTTTCATTCTCTGTTTTCATTTTCTCTAGTTTAGGCATCAATACCATATTTGTGTCATAGGAAGAATTTGGTAAGACTTCCTCTCTACTTACTTTTTCAAATAGTTTATATGCATTGGAATTAATTGTTCCTTAAGTGTTTGGAAGAATTCACTTGTCAATCCATCCAATGTCACTTGTCTTGGGGATTTTTTTTTAAAGGCAGCTTATTGATGGCTTGTTTAATTTCTTTTTCTAAGATAGGGTCATTTAAGTATTCTGTCCATTCCCCCCCCCCCACCCTCCGCCAGCCCCCCATCCCCATTAATCTGGGAAGTTTGTATTTTTATATTTACCCATTTCACTTAGATTGTCAGTTTTACTGACATATAACTGGACAAAATAACTACTAGTAATTGCTTAAATTTCATCTTCATTGGTGGTGAATTCATCATTTTTAACCTTCTAGTTCAAGGATAGCAGGGCAGTTTTCTTCAACAATTTCTTGGAATATTATATCTAGGCTTTTTCTTTGATCATGGCTTTCAAGTAATTCAATACCTCTTAGATTATTTCTCCTCAATCTATTTTTCTAAGGAGATAATTCACATTTTATTCTATTTTTCATTCATCTGACTTTGTTTTATTGTTTCTTACTGTCTCATAGTCATTAGCTTCTGCTTGTCCAATTCTAATTTTTAAGGAATTATTTTTTTCAGTGAGCTTTTGTACCTCTTTCTCCATTTTGCCAAATCTCTTTTTAAAGGTGTCATTTTCTTCAGTATTTTTGTCTCTTTTAAGCTATTAGTTGTCTTTTTATGATTTTCTTCTTTTGCCTTCATTTCTTTACCTAATTTTTCCTCTACAACTCTTATTTGATTTTGAAAATCCTTTTTGAGCTCTTCCAGGAAATCTTGTTGAGCTTGTGTCCAATTCACATTTTTCTTTAACGCTTTGCATATAGCTATTTTGACTTCATTGTCTTCTGAATTTGTGTCTTTATCTTCCCTATCACCATAGTAACTTTTTATGGTCAGGTTCTTTTTTTTGTTTGTTTGTTATTTGCTCATTTTCCCATTCTATTTCTTGATTTGGAATTTTATGTTAATATTGGGCTCTATTACCAGCATGGGGGGCAGGAGGGTGAGGCACTGTCTCAAATTTCAGACTTTTTCTGTACTGCTCTTTTCAGAGCTGGTCCTTGGGGCACTGGAGGTTTTTGGTGCTTCCAAGGTGGTGTGATCGAGGGAGAGGTGTGGTCACTGCTCTCCTGGTCTGCCTGCATATTTGTCCTTACCCAACAAGGACCCCTGCCTGATTCCTTGGTATTGAAATCAATACTGTTCCTTACAGCTCCTATTCCCTTGAGGCAGGAAACAATACTGTTCTTCCGGATCCCTGATCCCTTAGGAGACAAAGAGATACTGTCCCTCAGGGTTTTAACTCCCTCTTGACCAAAAGTGCTCCTCTTTGCCTTAAACTATGACCCAGAAGTGCGTATAGGTAATGAAGTTGCCAAACAGCATCTGATTCTGCATCCAGTACTAACTAGGGGTACCCTACAATCTCTTTCTGACCAGCTGCCAAATCTCCCTAGCATCTTTGGCTTCAGTGCTCCTGAAGCAGCTGCTGTTTCTGTTTCCTCACTAGAGTCCCACTACTGGTATTTCATCCTTATGGGTTCTGGGTCAGCCTTCTCTTTCTATCACAGATCTCCTTCTGACCTCCTATGTTGTCTTAGGCTGGAAGACTGTCTCACTTTGACATTTTGTCGGCTTTGCCACTCCAGAATTCAATTTGGGGCATAATTTTAAAGTTATATGGAGAAAAATATTGGAAAAGATCTTTTTTACTCTGCCATGTACATACTAATAAGAAAACTGGTTATAATTTGGACCTGCAGGTGCTCTGCCAAGGGAATGTAAATTTTGATGACTGAAATCTAGCAAAATATCTTAGGGTTTATAGGCTAGTTGTTTTTGTTTCTTAAGGATTGTGCCTTAAACACAAATCACACTGGCTTTCACTGACTGGCCAACAACAGGTCCCAGGCCAAGCCCCACTTGATCACTGTTTGGGCCCTGATTGGCTCAGAGTGAATGTTTCTATTTTGGCCAGAAACCCTGAGGGTCTTCCCCTCCCAGATAGATTTTTTTTTTGACTAGGTAAAAGAGGCCATTCTCTACCTTATTTCTTACCTAGCCTTAATCACTGAATGAGGTGTACCCTCAGTCAAACTGAGACCTGTTAAAGACCTTAGCCAAAGTCTCCCACTGCATTCAGGGCCATCTCTGGTTGTCCTGATCTATATCTTGCCACTGGCCCCAGATGGCTCTAGAGGAGAAAGTGAGACTGGTAACTTGCACTGCCCTCCCTCACTTAAATACAATTTACTTGCATGTCATGGCATCACCTCCCTGATGTCATGGTCCTCTTCAAGAATGAAGGACAAACAACAACATGAAAACTACAGCTTAATGCTTGAGTTGAAAATCTTAACTCATTCAAACTTGGTGCCTAGGCAATACGTTATTGGCGGAGGTGTGAACTAAACCAACCAACTATTATGGAAAGTAATTTGGAACTACTACACCATAAAGTCATGTATATCTATCTAGTGACACTGTAAAGTACATATATCCAAAGAGATGAAAGAGAGAAAAGACAGGAATCATGAGTACAGAAATATTCCTATCAGCACTTTTAGACTAGAAAAGGACTAGAAATAAATTAGGTTTCCTTGAATTGTGGAATAGCTGAAGAAATTATGGTATATCAATGTAATGGAATAATATTTTGCAGTAAGGAATAACAAAAGGGATGGAATCTGAGAAAATTGGAAAGAGTTCTATGAACAAATAAAATGATTACAATAAGGCAAAGGAAAACAACTTCAAAATAAGACACATTCTCAGACATGGAAAATGTCTGAATTTAACTTACTTGACCATACTAATTTATTACAAAGCAGGGCTTTTTATAGTGGGGAGAAGGTAATTGTGAAAAGAGCAAGAGGATGGGTAGTGTTTATAATACCAAAGAAGAAAAGAAAGAAAACAGTGTCATTGAAACATCAAAAAAATAGAGACTAGAGCAAAAGGAAGTTGGGGTGGAACACAAGCAGGGACAGCATTAGCACCATAGTATTCAATTTAACATACACTTAAAAAATAAATTATATGGAATAGGGATTTATGATTTCATATATAATCCTTCCTTGTGAATGAAAACATTCCTATTTGTCAATGTTTATTAAGCCCATAATTTTTTTTAAAAAAAAGAAAAATTAATTTTTGTTCATTCAGAAATCACTACTTTTCTTTGGGGTCAAATTTAACACATAAAAGAGGTCCCAAAACTTCTCCTTCTAGCAAGTATCAGAAAATCATTTCCATACCTGAGGTTTGCACTATAATCATGCCAGAATCTGTCTGACAGTTAGAGACATATTTTATTTGTCTGACACAGCTGTATTCGTTTCCACTTCCATCTTATACCATCATCAACAGTTTGTTTTATCTACATGATATCTTTCTTTTTGTGGGTATTTTTCCCAAAGACTCAAGAATGTTGCTTTGGTATACCAGTCAGTTACAAGGTCCCTTGCTTTAAGTAAAATGGTTGTGGCATCATTGGAAGGTCTGGAAATGTCCAAGTAAAGGGTGGATAGCCATTTGCTAAGGATGTGAGAGAGGAGATTACTATGTGGTGTCAGAAGCTGTACTAAATGTCCCTTCCAACTTTGGTTTTCAATGCTGTCCTGGAAGACATATTGATAGTGAAGGCCCAAACCAAGAGAAGTATCCTCAGGTAGATGTCAACTAGATTTTTTTCAGACTCATCATTGGTTATACAAAAGCAGGGGCTTCAAGTACACTAGCAGTGTTGGTCTACCAGCTCTGAGAGGTAGTATGCTCAGTCAGTAAGGTGGGAAACAGAATTGAAAGAAGCCTCTGAGTACATCTGTTAACCACACAGCAGTCTGCTCTTTAAAAGGAATGCATTTTGAATGGCAGGCTATCAAGTATAAACCATGAGAATAAATTTTCAAGTGACTTTGCATTTGGGATAGACAGAAGACAGTCATGGTATTTAGTCAAGGTAGAGGCATAAACTGCTTCTTTTATTAATATTCCCCATGACCAAAGAGAGTAAATAGTGAAATATGGGGACATTTACAAATTCTCTCAAGCCCAAACTCTTTTTGGTAACCTATATCTGGACATATTAAATGGACTCTTATGAGATAATAAAACTCAAAATGATTCTACTTTGGAGCATAGGGAGGAAGAAGGAATTTTACAATTATCAAAAACCCAAACCTTTTCAGACAGTAGTTTTCAACACATTTAGGAAGAAGATCAAATAGCTGCTACAGAATAGTTAGACCTCATTTGGAGCATTGCATTCAGTTCTAAGTACCAGAATTTATGATGGCCATTGACAAAATGGAGACTATCTAGGAGAGCTACCAAGGAATCAAGGAGATTCAAGATTGTGGCATATGAGGATCAATTACAGAAACCAGGTATCTTTAGCCCAGAGAAGACTTAGGGGGAACCATGATAGTAGTCTTCAAATATCTGAAACAATTTCAAGTGGAAGAGACATTAGACTTACCTTGTTTGTTCTAGTACTAAAAACTGACACGTCACTATTTTTTCAGCATTCATGGCTGGTTCTACTTATAGGAAAGAGAACTAATCGTATCCATTAAAATCGATGGGTTTTAATAGTAGCAGGGAAGCAGAGATAATTTGTATATAAGGAAAAAACCTTTATATTCTCCATCACTGGAAATTCTCAAGAGGAAGTTAGAAGTCCATTTTATGGGGATGTTATAGAAGAGACTGTTGTGAACATACAGATTGGTCTTAGTTGGCATATATGGTCCTTTCTAACTCTGCAATTCTGTGATTCTCTGCATATAACTCAATCTTTAAATTTCAACAATGATCAAATATTGCTTTCTTGTTGGATCTAAATTATATACATCCCACAAAACACATAGAGAGGTTTCGATAACCTACAGAGGTATAAGGCTAGGACTCAAGTTACAGAATTTATCCTTTGCCAGGATTACTAGAGTTGATTTTTTTTTTAAGTTTCTAAAAGAATGTATTTGGAAAAGAATGAACCATAACTCAAGAGAGACAGTAAATTGTGAACTTAATTTTCAGGAATTTTTTAGTGAAAATCACCACATTGTATGTCTCTTTTTTCTTTCAGGAAAAACATAACATTAGAGTTTTCCTAAATCTTTCCCCAAAAAACCCTCAGAGTTAAGGACTTATTAGTACAACGACTAAAGTAAGAATTATTTTGTGAATTCCTGGAACAAAAACTTTAGAGCTACTTGACACTAGGTTTTAGTCCCTATGACTGAAAAGTAATCATATTAAATAGGTTTATACCACCACCAGGTTGGACACACACAGAAAGAGCTGTCACCACAATGGTGGAGAGCTATAAAATGTGCCACAAGAACAATTAAAAAGATGATAAACGTGGTCTCATAAATTGTCTGAAGGTAAGACAAAGTGATATTGCCTGATAAGAGGAGGCGCCACAGCAGCCCAACCTCTAAGCAATCAGCCATCAAACAGTGAGATAAGAATCTTCATAAAGCACAGCAGCCTCCAATGCACACACGGGTCAGACCCAGCGAAGGACTTCCTAGTTCAGGAGCGGTGATAAAAATTTATTGCCTCCTTTTAAAGGAAAAACCTAAAAAGGTATTTTCCAATAAACTTGTTTTCATAAAGAAACTAAACTATCCTATCTTACAAACATCAGGAGAAAATCAAGCTAGTTATAGCCATGGTGCTCTCCTTAGATCAAATAGATGAAGCTTTGCCTAAAAAGGCAACAATAAAACAAAATCATCCACTTAAAAACCAGGTGTAATGTGATTTGCTCCACAGCCACACAGCATCAAGAAGACCTTCTCTAGGGTGACATAGGGAGTGGCTTTTTGTTCAAAGTCCAGGCCCTCATTTCTGGCTAATCCTTTTCCAAGGTTGCTTCAATACACATGTGCCTTACTGTCTTGAAATAAGTAAATAAGTCAGTCCTACTGCTGTGACTGCCTGTTTAACTGAAGGGATTTGGAAAAGTTGGAAAAGCCCAACTACTGAAGTGATCTTTCCCTAGTGAACATCAGGGCTGGCCCATTCAGGTTGAGGATTGGCAATCTAAAGAAATATCCTAAACATGCTTGTGACCACAATTTGGTGGAAGAGTAGGAAGGAAGAAAGGAAGAAAATATGCGTTTATTAAGTACCTATGTGCCAAAGACTGTGTTAAGCTCTTTACAAATATCTCATTTGATCTTCACAACAGTGGTAGGAGGCAGGAAAAAAATCAATCTAAAACTAAACTTTCTCTTAAAGTTAAGCCAGAAGGTGCTTACAATAATTGTTCGTTACAGTCTTTGCACACTGCCTAAAATTGATTAGGAGCTAAAATGGAGTTGGTGCTACAATGGTAAATGAGGAAGAAGTATCTCCTCAACATGTAGCTACCTTCATTATGAATACACATGGTAAATACATCAGGGACATGTTCTTGTTCATTCACAGTAGCTACTTTCCTCTAAAAATACTAATAACCTGGTTGTTTTAAAATGTAAAAAAATGCCAACAAATTAAACCTGTAGGCATGGGACAAAATAAATATTTTAGATTAAAATACATAATTTCTAAGATGCATAGTAGTAAAGGAGAACCTTGGACTAGCAGCCTTCCATTAGTATACTCACACCAAGAAATGACCTAAGAAATTATCTTTAAAAAACAAAATCATATCACACCTACTCCACAGTGGAAAGGCAGATGTATATAAATTGTCTTGTTCCCAGGAGGCAGTCCTGGTTGCCAAGTTCAAACTAAGGAGACAAGTTTGAAGCCCTTCAAAATAAAGATTTATAAAGGAAGTGAGGAGAAAGCTCCAGTTATGGGTACTTAAATAAGGCAATTATGAGACCTGACTGTTTAAGTAACCTAAACAAACCTAGGAAAACTGGCAGCCCTCAAATTTCAGAAACTTAAGGATAGAAATAGTTTGAAACAGGAGCCCAACATCCATCACTCTTTTAAAATTGATCTTCAGAAACCTGGTTCTGTTATCATTTCTGTTTACAATTTAAGCTTCAATCCAATCAGTAGTTGCTAGGGATTCTAAAATCACTACAGATTAAAACCCCTCTGACTCAACTGTTTGACTAATGCTGTATGTTTAATAATTCTACTTGTGAGAGATTTTATTTGACAAAATCCTGCTGTGGGAAATGTTCAGATGCTTCACATCTGCATTAGAATATAAAGTACTGAGGTCTCTGTTTTTTGTACAAACACTGTCTCTCAATTTGGAGAGAGTAGAAATCTATTACTGAAATCAACATACAATTCCATTTTTTTCAGCAGCGATGCCTGAAAAGTTCCACCTAAAAGAAAGATAATTGATGTCACCTACAAAGGCCTAAAGCCTTGCTCCCAAGCACTAATGATGTATATTGTAGGGAGTTAATAACTCTCATAGAGAGAATATGGTTAAGATAATGAATTTCTAAACTTTATGCTTTCAATAATAAAGGCATTTAAGCTAGAGCATTTGGGCTCTCTGGTTCCACAGATCAGGCACTTTGATACTCAACAGGTTGAGTAAATTGAACCCATATATCTTATTTATGTTATATGTCAAGACTGCTGATCCTCATTCAAGTGATCAAAGGCAAAATAAGTCATCAACATTATAGCCTTCAATATTGTGTTCATTATATTTAATCAAGTGCCAACTCCACTGTACCACTCACCAACTTTAAGAATGTTTAAATGTATGGCAATGTTTAGCAACACAAGAAGGATAGAGTATTGCTTAAAAATACAAAAAAGGGAAAAGTAAACATTATCAAACCATATCAGAAAACAACTAAAACTGGACAGAACTAATGAGGCATCAACTCAAATATAGGGAATGGTTTTCTACCTGAGGCAGCATCGATCACTGTAGAAACTCCCCTTCGATCAGAGACTGGACGAGATGACCCTGGCATGCTGACTGGGTCAGAGCGGACTGGCTGGATCCTGCAATGCAATTTAATTTAATTTACTTCACATATGTTACTGGTGTCAGAACTGCCGCCTGCTGCAACAGATCCTAAATCAAGAATGCTGGGACAGCCCAATCCATTAAAGAACTATTTATTCTGAAATCAGCCAAGCAAGGGAGCAGCATTCTTCCTGATTTTTGTACAGGGCTGAAGCACAGCATACATCTCTCTTTTGCTTGTCTCCCTGTGTGTCAATAGATTTTTTTTAAGCTATAGCCTTGGTAGAGTAGAATATGTAAGGGAGAACTTGGAGGAAATGGAGAAATAAAATAATGCAATTTCATATTATAAGGAAATTTATGGAGAAAATACTGCAAACAGCCAGAAAGAAACAATTTGTGTATTGTGGAAACACAATCAGAATAACACAAGATCTAGCAGCTTCTACATTAAGAGATCGAAGGGCTTGGAATACGATATTCCAGAGGTCAGTGGAGCTAGGATTAAAACCTAGAATCACCTACCCAGCAAAACTGAGTATCATGTTCCAAGGCAAAATATTGACTTTCAATAAAATAGAGGACTTTCAAGCTTTCACAGTGAAAAGACCAGAGCTGAATAGAAAATCTGACTTTCAAACACAAGAATCAAGAGAAGCATGAAAAGGTAATCAAGAAAAAGAACAAGAAAAAGAAATTGCAAGGTACTTACTAAAGTTGAACTGTTTTGTTTACATCCCTACATGGAAAGATGATGTGTATGATTCATGAGACCTCAGTATTAGGGTAGCTGAAGGGAATATGCATACGTGTGTGTGTGTGTGTGTGTGTGTATATATGTTTCTGTACATGTTTATATATATGTTTATGTATATATATGTTTATGTATATATATATAGGTATATGTGAGTGTGTATGTATGTATATATATGTGTATATATATAGAGAGAGTGGGCACAGGGTGAGTTGAAGATGAAGGGAAGATATCTAAAAGAAATAAAATAAAATTAAGGGATGAGAGAGGAATATATTGAGAGAGGGAGATAGGGAGAGATAGAATGGGGTAAATTATCTCGAATAAAAGTGGCAAGAAAAAGCAGTTCTGTAGAAGGGAAGAGAAGTCAGGTGAGGGGGAATGAGTGAATCTTGCTCTCATCAGATTTGACCTGAGGATGGAATACCGTACACACTCAATTGGGTAACTTAACCCACAGGAAAAAAGGAGGAAGAAGAAGATAAAAAAAAGGGGGGGATGATAGAACGGAGGGCAGATGGGGGTGGAGGTAATCAAAAACAAACACTTTCGAAAGTGGACAGGGTCAAGGGAGAAAATTCAATAAAGGGGGATAGGTTAGGAAGGAGCAAAATATAGTGAGTCTTTCACAACATGAGTATTGTGGAAGGGTTACACATAATGATATGCATGTGGCCTATGTTGAATTGATTGACTTCTTAGGGAGGGAGGGTGGGAAGGGAAGAGGGGAGAGAATTTGGAACTCAAAGTTTTAAAAACAGATGTTCAAAAACAAAAAAAAAAGTTTTTGCATGCAACTAGAAAATAAGATACACAGGCAATGGGGCGTAGAAATTTACCTTGCCCTACAAGAAAGAAAGGGAAAAGGGGATGGGAGGGGAGTGGGGTGACAGAAGGGAGGGCTGACTGGGGAACAGGGCAACCAGAATATATGCCATCTTGGAGTGGGGGGGAGGGTAGAAATGGGGAGAAAATTTGTAATTCAAACTCTTGTGAAAATCAATGCTGAGGACTTCCGGGGGCGGAGCCAAGATGGCGGCTGGAAAACAGGGACTAGCATGAGCTCCCTGCCAAGTCCCTCCAAAAACCTATAAAAAATGGCTCTGAACCAATTCTAGAACTGCAGAACCCACAAAACAGGAGAGGGAAGCAGGGCTCCAGCCCAGGACAGCCTGGATGGTATCTGGGTGAGGTCTATCCCACACGGAGCTGGGAGCTGGGAGCGGAGCAGAGCAGAGCCCAGCATGAGCGGCTCGGACCAACCAGACCAGGAGCCAGGCGGAGCGGGCCCTAGTGCCCTGAATCAGTGAGCTGCGGCAGTTACCAGACTTCTCAACCCACAAACACCAAAGACAGTGGAGAAGGTTAGTGGGAAAAGCTGCGGGAGTGGAAGGAGTTCGCGGTTCGGCTTCCAGCTCTGGGGGCACCGGAGGTGGGGCAGCTACAGCTGTTGTTGCTTCCAGCTCCAGGCCCACCTGGTGGGAGGAATTAAGTGGCAGAGCAGAGCAGGAGTGCACAGCCTGCTGAAGATCTAAGCCCAGTCCAGGGGTTAGGGGTTCTTGGGGAAGGAGTAGTGCTGGTGTGACAGAGCTGGCACCTACTCCCCAAACGGGGAACATAGAACTCTTTAGTCTACAAGCAGTCATACCCCACTGAAAAACTCAAGGGTCAAGTTAGTTGGTTGGGAATATGGCCAGGCAGCGAAAACGCACCCAGATTCAGTCTCAGACTTTGCATTCTTTCTTTGGTGACAAAGAAGACCAAAATATACAGACAGAAGAAGTTAACAAAGTCAAAGAGCCTACAACAGAAACCTCCGAGAAAAACATGAACTGGTCCCAGGCCATGGAAGAGCTCAAAAAGGATTTGGAAAAGCAAGTTAGAGAAGTAGAGGAAAAATTGGGAAGAGAAATGAGAAGGATGCGAGAAAACCATGAAAAACAAGTCAATGACTTGCTAAAGGAGACCCCAAAAAATACTGAAAAATACACTGAAGAAAACAACACCTTAAAAAATAGACTAACTCAAATGGCAAAAGAGCTCCAAAAAGCCAATGAGGAGAAGAATGCCTTGAAAGGCAGAATTAGCCAAATGGAAAAGAAGGTCCAAAAGACCACTGAAGAAAATACTATCTTAAAAATTAGATTGGAGCAAGTGGAAGCTAGTGACTTTATGAGAAATCAAGATATTATGAAACAGAACCAAAGGAATGAAAAAATGGAAGACAATGTGAAATATCTCATTGGAAAAACCATTGACCTGGAAAATAGATCCAGGAGAGATAATTTAAAAATTATCGGACTACCTGAAAGCCATGATCAAAAAAAGAGTCTAGATATCATCTTTCAAGAAATTATCAAAGAGAACTGCCCTGATATTGTAAAGCCACAGGGCAAAATAGAAATTGAAAGAATCCACCAATCGCCTCCTCAAATAGATCCCAAAAAGAAATCTCCTAGGAATATTGTTGCCAAATTCCAGAGCTCCCAGATCAAGGAGAAAATACTGCAAGCAGCCAGAAAGAAACAATTTGAGTATTGTGGAAACCCAATCAGAATAACCCAAGATCTGGCAGCTTCTACATTAAGAGATCGAAGGGCTTGGAATGCGATATTCCGGAGGTCAATGGAGCTAGGATTAAAACCTAGAATCACCTACCCAGCAAAACTGAGTATCATGTTCCAAGGCAAAATATGGAGTTTCAATAAAATAGAGGACTTTCAAGCTTTCTCAGTGAAAAGACCAGAACTGAATAGAAAATTTGACTTTCAAACACAAGAATCAAGAGAAGCATGAAAAGGTAATCAAGAAACGGAAATTGCAAGGGACTTACTAAAGTTGAACTGTTTTGTTTACATTCCTACATGGAAAGATGATGTGTATGATTCATGAGACCTCAGTATTAGGGTAGTTGAAGGGAATATGCATATATATATATATATGTGTATATATATATATATATATATATATATATATATATATATATATATATATATATATATATATATGTTTATGTATATATATAAGTGAATGTGTATGTATGTATCTATCTATGTGTATGTGTATGTATGTGTATGTATGTGTGTATATATATATATATCATAGTATATATCATAGTAGCTGAAAGGAATATGCATATATATGTTGATGTATGTGTGTGTGTATACATATATATATGTGAATGTGCATGTATGTATATATGTATGTGTGTGTGTGTGTATATATATATATATATATATATATATATATATATATATATATATAGAGAGAGAGAGAGAGAGAGAGAGAGAGAGAGAGAGAGAGAGGACACAGGGTGAGTTGAAGATGAAGGGAAGATATCTAAAAGAAATAAAATCAAATTAAGGGATGAGAGAGGGAGATTGGGAGAGATAGAATGGGGTGGATTATCTTGAATAAAGGTGGCAAGAGGAAGCAGTTCTGTGGGAGGAGGGAAGAGGGCAGGTGAGGGGGAAATGAGTGAATCTTGCTGTCATCATATTTGGCCTGAGGAGGGAATACCATACATACTCAATTGGGTATGTTACCCCACAAGAAAGAAGAGGGAAGAAGATAAAAAAAAGGGGGGGATGATGGAGGGGAGGGAAGATGGGGGTGGAGGTAATCAAAAACAAACACTTTTGAAAGGGGACAGGGTCAAGGGAGAAAATTCAATAAAGGGGGATGGGTTGGGAAGGAGCAAAAAATAGTTAGTCTTTCACAACATGAGTATTGTGGAAGGGTTATACATAATGTAACACATGTGGCCTATGTTGAATTGCTTGACTTCTTAGGGAGGGTGGTTAGCGAAGAGGGGAGAGAATTTGGAACTCAAAGTTTTAAAAACAGATGTTCAAAAACAAAAAAAAAAGTTTTTGCATGCAACTAGAAAATAAGATACACAGGCAATGGAGCGTAGAAATTTATCTTGCCCTACAAGAAAGGAAGGGAAAAGGGGATGGGAGGGGAGTGGGGTGACAGAAGGGAGGGCTGACTGGGGAACAAGGCAACCAGAATATATGCCATCTTGGAGTGGGGGGGAGGGTAGAAATGGGGAGAAAATTTGTAATTCAAACTCTTGTGAAAATCAATGCTGAAAACTAAATATGTTTAATAAATAAATTTTTTAAAAAAAGAAAATCAATGCTGAAAACTAAATATATTAAATTAAAAAAAAGAAAAAAGGAAATTTATAACAAAATTCCCTATATAAAATATGTATCGCTAAACAGGCCACTAGAAGCAAAACCTGGTATAAAATTCCAATTCTCTCACGCAGTAAATGTTTATTATACACTTATTATGCACCCTCACTAAGTAAGGCACTGTGTGGAAGAAGTAAAAGCTGGTTCTTCCCCTCTAGAAGCTTATAGTCAAATTGGGATGACAAGATACAGGCACAGGAAAGTATCAATATAAACAAGTATATGGTTAAGTGCCAAAATAAGTGTGTATATTAATGCTAAAGATCCATGATTTCATCGATGGGGGTACACTTTTCACTAACAGTAAATCATAAATCTTTTATGCCTTACTATATAGTTTTCAAAGTCATGGCAGCCTAGTCCCCTTTCCCCCCCAAATCATCTTGTAGTGGCCAACCTTCTTTTATTATTTTAAATTTTATTTTTTCAATCAGCAAAAGCATCCCTTCCCCCCTTCCACCCCACAATTCAGAATAAAAAAAAATAAAATCCTAGTTTACTCCTTTTCTTCTCTTTCTATTCTTCTTTTAAAATCACCAAGATATAATAAACATTTACAGGCATTTTGCCTAATTAAACACTCTCTATGACACTTAAACATGACAGGGTTCAGAGGGGATACTTATTATCTCTCCATATGAGTATGTAAGTAGTTAATCCTTGTTTGTTATTGGTTACCTTCTGTTGAAATAGATTCCTTCTATCACTCCTGATGATGACAGGGTTCAGAAGGAATATATGTATCACTTCCTCACATTAGAATACAAGTAGTTTCTCTTTCTTTAGTCCCTTATTTTGTCCATTCTTTTCTACTATATGTTTCTTTTAACTCTTGTGTTTGAACTTCCAAGTTTCTACTTGGAAGTTTCCTTTTCATCAGGAATGTTTTGAAGTCCTCTATTGCATTAAGGATTCATTTTTTCCCCCTTGTAGTACAATATACTCAGTTTTGCTGGGCAAGCTATTCTTGTTTGTAAGCCTACATTTTCCTTCTTACATTCTTCCTAGTTCTTTGTTCTTTTCTAGTAGTGGCTGTTAAATAGTGTGTGAACCTGACTACAGCTCCTTAGTAACTAAACTCTTTCCTTCTGGCTGCATACAATATTTTTTCTTTGACCTGGAAACTTTGATTTTAGCTATAATGTTCCTAGGAGTTTTTATTTTGGTGTTTCTTTCAGGTGCAGTTTTTCTTTAAGATTTCTTGAAATATAATGTCCAGGCTCTTTTTTTTGGTCATGGTTTTCAGGTAGTCCAATGATCCTTAATTTTGTTTTCCTTGATCTGTTTTCTAGACATGTTATATTTAAAAAAATTTTCTTATCATAATTTCATAAAAAATTTTTAACGTTTTACTTAAATACTGAAACAAATACACAATAAAAAAAAAGAAATATAAAGTTAAATATTAAAACTTAAATACAAAATAAGAAAAGAAAAAAAACATGTCATATGTACAGCAGAACATAAGAGAGGATTCAAAATGTATAGCAATCAATTTCAATTTCAGGAAAGTCTATGTAATAAATACTACATGTTGTGTTGAGAGCTGTCCATCTTTTCTTTGCTTCCTTGTAAGTTTTCCTTTGTTTTTTGCTGTGCACTTTTTACTTGGTTATTTTTCCACCTACCTCCCCCCGCAGAAGGCTATAATTAAGCATAGATATATTTACATATATATATATATATATATATATATATATATACATACACATATACATGCATATGTACACATAGATACATATATACACATACATAAACATATACTTTCCTTAACAAATTCTACTCTTGCTTTGTTTTTATATTTGTGCATATCTCTTATTTTCTATCCCTCCTGACTCCTCTACTTTATTTCTACCTACTACCTTGCCTTCCTATTATTAACCTACCCCCCTCCCCCACAGGATCCCTCCCTTATCCTCCCATTCCCATAAATCTAAACACCCTTCTATCCCATCCTTTGACCTATTCCCTCACCCTCCCCTGTAAAGATCCCTCATTTATGCTTTCCCCTCTCCCTATCCCCTTAGAATTTCATTTCTTTCTGAATTTGGAAGACTTTTATTTTTTTTTTAAATGTAATTTATTTATTTAACATATTTGGTTTTCAGCATTGATTTTCACAACATTTTGAATTACAAATTTTCTCCCCATTTCTACCCTCCCCCCCATTCCAAGATGGCATATATTCTGGTTGCCCTGTTCCCCAGTCAGCCCTCCCCTCTATCACACCCCTCCCCTCTCATCCCCTTTTCCCTTCCTTTATTGTAGGGCAAGATAAATTTCTACGCCCCATTGCCTGTGTATCTTATTTTTTAGTTGCATACAAAAACATTTTTTGTTTTTGAACATCTGATTTTAAAACTTTGAGTTCTAAATTCTCTTCCCTCTTCCCTTCCCACCCACCCTCCCTAAGAAGTTGAGCAATTCAACCTAGGCCACACATGTATTATTATGTATAATCCTTCCACAATACTCATGTTGTGAAAGGCTAACTACATTTTGCTCCTTCCCAACCCATCCCGCTTTATTGAATTTTCTCCCTTGACCCTGTCCCCTTTCCAAAGTGTTTGTTTTGATTACCTCCACCCCCATCTGCCCTCCCCTCCATCATCCCCCCGCCTTTTATTTATTTTTTTTTATCTTCCTCCCTCTTCTTTCCTGTGGGGTAAGATACCCAACTGAGTATGTATGGTATTCCCCCTCAGGCCAAATCTGATGAGAGCAAGGTTCACTCATTCCCCCCTCACCTGCCCTCTCCCCTCCTCCCATAGAACTGCTTCCTCTTGCCACCTTTATGGGAGATAATCCATGCCATTCTATCTCTCCCTATCTCCCTCTCTCAGTATGTTACTCTCTCATCCCTTAATTTCATTTTATTTCTTTTAGATATCTTCCCTTCATCTTCAACTCACCCTGTGTCTGCTCTCTCTCTTTTACATATATATATATATATATATACACACATACATACACATACATACATATACACATAGATAGATACATACATACACATTCACTTATATATATACATAAACATATATATATATATATATATACATATATATATATATATATATATATGCATATTCCCTTCAACTACCCTAATACTGAGGTCTCATGAATCATACACATCATCTTTCCATGTAGGAATGTAAACAAAACAGTTCAACTTTAGTAAGTCCCTTGCAATTTCCGTTTCTTGATTACCTTTTCATGCTTCTCTTGATTCTTGTGTTTGAAAGTCAAATTTTCTATTCAGTTCTGGTCTTTTCACTGAGAAAGCTTGAAAGTCCTCTATTTTATTGAAACTCCATATTTTGCCTTGGAACATGATACTCAGTTTTGCTGGGTAGGTGATTCTAGGTTTTAATCCTAGCTCCATTGACCTCCGGAATATCGCATTCCAAGCCCTTCGATCTCTTAATGTAGAAGCTGCCAGATCTTGGGTTATTCTGATTGGGTTTCCACAATACTCAAATTGTTTCTTTCTGGCTGCTTGCTGTATTTTCTCCTTGATCTGGGAGCTCTGGAATTTGGCAACAATATTCCTAGGAGATTTCTTTTTGGGATCTATTTGAGGAGGCGATCGATGGATTCTTTCAATTTCTATTTTGCCCCGTGGCTCTAGAATATCAGGGCAGTTCTCCTTGATAATTTCCTGAAAGATGGCATCTAGGCTCTTTTTTTGATCATGGCTTTCAGGCAGTCCAATAATTTTTAAATTCTCTCTCCTGGATCTATTTTCCAGGTCAGTAGTTTTTCCAAGGAGATATTTCACATTGTCTTCCATTTTTTCATTCCTCTGGTTCTGTTTTATAATATCCTGATTTCTCATAAAGTCACTAGCTTCCACTTGCTCCAATCTAATTTTTAAGATAGTATTTTCTTCAGTGGTCTTTTGGACCTCCTTTTCCATTTGGCTAATTCTGCCTTTCAAGGCATTCTTCTCCTCATTGGCTTTTTGGAGCTCTTTTGCCATTTGAGTTAGTCTGTTTTTTAAGGTGTTGTTTTCTTCAGTGTATTTTTCAGTATTTTTTTGGGTTTCCTTTAGCAAGTCATTGACTTGTTTTTCATGGTTTTCTCGCATCCTTCTCATTTCTCTTCCCAATTTTTCCTCTACTTCTATAACTTGCTTTTCCAAATCCTTTTTGAGTTCTTCTATGGCCTGTGGCCAGTTCATGTTTTTCTTGGAGGCTTTGGTTGTAGGCTCTATGACTTTGTTGTCTTCTTTAGGCTGTATGTTTTGGTCTTCTTTGTCACCAAAGAAAGAATGCAAAGTCTGAGACTGAATCTGGGCGCGTTTTCGCTGCCTGGCCATATTCCCAACCAACTAACTTGACCCTTGAGTTTTTCAGTGGGGTATGACTGCTTGTAGACTAACGAGTTCTATGTTCTACGTTTGGGGGAGAGGTGCCAGCTCTGTCAGAGCCGCACTCCTCCTTCCCCAAGGACCCCCAGTCCAGACTGGACTTAGATCTTCAGCAGGCTGTTGCACTCCTGCTCTGATCCGCCACTTAATTCCTCCCACCAGGTGGGCCTGGAGCTGGAAGCAACAACAGCTGTAGCTGCCCCACCTCCGCTGCCCCCGGGGCTAGAAGCGGAACCGAGAACTCCTTCCACTCCCGCAGCTTTTCCCACTAACCTTCTCCGCAGTCTTTGGTGTTTGTGGGTCGAAGGGTCTGGTAACTGCCACAGCTCACATATTCAGGGCGCTAGGGCCCCCTCCGCCCGGCTTCTGGTCTGGATCGTCCACGCCGCTCAGGCTGGGCTCTGCTCCACTCTGTTCCCAGCTCCCAGCTCCGTGTGGTATAGACCTCACCCAGAGACCATCCCGGCTGTCCTGGGCTGGAGCCCTGCTTCCCTCTGCTGTTCTGTGGGTTCTGCCGTTCTAGAATTGGTTCAGAGCCATTTTTATAGGTTTTTGGAGGGACTGGGGTATGGAGCTCACTCTAGTCCGTGCTTACCAGCCGCCATCTTGGCTCCGCCCCCTCCTTGGAAGACTTTTATACTCTTCCAGATATATATGTATTGTTCCCTCTTGGAACCATTCCCAATGAAAGTAGGTTTCCAGAACTAACAGCCCTCATTTGTATACAATAACTACTCTTTTTAACTGTTCCTAAATGGTTTTACTTTTTTAAAGTCATATCATACTCAGGTCTACCCCAATCTTTCTTATGAACTACCCAATTATTAATAATAATTTTAGACATACATTTTACATACATAAAAGGTAAACAGTCTGTCTTTACTGAGTCATTGTAATTAATCTTTGGTATGTACCTTATATTTCTCTTGGCTCTTCTATGTCAAATCTTCTATTAAGTTCAGGTTTTTTTTTAAACAAAGTCCTGAAAGTCTGACAATTCATTAAATATCCATTTTTTTTCATTTAGGATTTTTTTTTTCTCTTGGGATCTTTTGTTTTCTCTTTTGGAAGGAGGAGGGCAGAAGAGGCAATTGAGGTTGAGTGACTTGCCCAAGGTCACACAGATTTGAACTCAGCTCCTCCTGACTGCAGGACCGGTGCTCTATTCACTGAGTCACCTAGTTGCCCCCTTCATTCAGGATTATGCTTAGCTTCCCTGGGTATGATATTTTTGGCCAGAACCCCAGTTCTTTTGCTCTTAGAGATATAGTGTTCCAAGACCTGTGGTCTTTTAGTGTCACCACTGCTAGATCTTGTGTGATTCTAATTGTGGCACTGCCATATTTAAATTATTATTTTCTTGTTACTCATAATATTTTATTCTTGAGCTAGAGTTTTGGAATTTGACTAAACTATTCCTGTAGGTTTTCCTCATAAGATCTCTTTCAGGTGGTGATCAGAGGATTTTTTTTTCTATTTCTTCTTTCCCCTCTTATACTAATGCTTCAGGACAATTTTCTTTAATCATTTCTTGTATTATTGTATCAGGATTTTTTTTTGATCATAGCCTTCAGGTAGTCCGATTATTCTTGTTTTCTCTTCTTGATCTGTTCTCTAGATCAGTTGGTTTTCTTATGAGATGTTTCACATTCTCTTCTATTTTTTCATTCTTTATGTTTTGTTTTATTATTTCTTGATCTCTTATAACTTTGCTGGCTTCCCCTTGTTCAATTTTGATTTTCAATGAATCATTTTCTTCCTTAAGATTATCTGCTATTCTAATTGGCTGACTTTCTTTTCATACTCTTCTTGTTTTTCTTGGATTATTCTTTTTTTTTTTTTAGTTTTTCCTCAATCTCTCTCATTTGATTTTTAAAGTCTTTTTTAATTTCTTGTATGAATTCTTTTTGGGCAGATGAGCATTTGACATACTCTTTGGGGAAGAAGAGAGTTTACTTCAGTATCCTCCTCTGAAGATGAACCCAAGTCTTCTCTATTCCCATAGTAACTCTCTAGGGGCATATTCTTTCTCCTTTGCCTGTACATTTTTTTTTTAATTTGTAGTAGCTCAGTTTTTCTAATCATCTCTAGTCCTGGGGTATGAGGAATGGTGCCTCTAGCCTAAGATTCTCCTTCAGTTCTCCCTTCTGGCTTGGAACAGAAACCAAGACCTCCAGCCTCCTCTGAGTACCCACAGACAGCAGTGTCTCTGCCCTACTGCTTCTGCACTCACCAGGCATGTGATGGTTCCTTCTTGTCCCAGCTGTGTTTTTGCAGCCCAGCTGGGTCTGGTGTTCCTTATCAGCAGAGGTTCCCTCAATTGTCCCAGCTCAGATGCTCAACGTCCCTCACTGTCCTGGGGGTAAAAGTTCCTGTGGCTAGGGTGGAGGCAGCCTCCCCAACCGAGCTAACCCCAAGGCTTGCCACTTGTTTAAGTGAACCTAGCCTGGAGGTGTTTACTCTTCACAGGGACCAAACCTCCTCCTGGGAGTTTCCTTCAGATCTTCTCCAATTGTCCCAGAAGGACCCCTGTTCTGCCCCTACTCTTATTTATTTTTACTGCTTTATGTTCATCCTAAGACACTATTTTACCTCTTCTGTGGGGGAAAATCTTGAGAACTTGGAGTTTTCTGACCTACTCCACCATCTTCCCAGAATCCTCTAGATATGTTGTTTTTGCTATGAGACACCTTATACTTTCATCTATTTTGTTACAGCTTGTTTGAATATTTCTTGTTGTTTCACAGAGTTGTGGGCTTTTCTTTGGCACATTCTAATTTTCAGGGAGTTTTTTGCTTGGGCAAGATTTTGTACCTTTTGGGCTAAGCTGTTGTCTCCTTCCAGTTCTTTCTTCCAAAGCTCTCATTTCTTATTTTATTTTCTCCTCTAGTGCCCTCATTTATTAAAAAAAGATTTTAACTGTTTCTTTTAAATTCTAGCTTCATCTCTTCCAGCAATTCTAGCTGAATTTATGTCCAAGGTATGTTCTTCTTTTAGGCTTTTCTTGTAGATGCATTAGAGTCATTCTCTTCTGCATGTGTGTCCAGAGCGTTCCTGTTGCCATAATAACCTGTTATAGTGAGATTCTTTCTTTGATTGCTCATGCTTCCAACTCACTTTCTGACTTTGATTTATGTTAGGGCCAGATATATGCACATTTCTAGAGAGAAGTTCTGGGCCAGTCCTGTTGCAGCTTTCTTGGGGTATTGTATGATCCAGGGTAAGTCTGATCCCTGCATCCCTAGTCTAAACTGTGCATGTTTGTGACCTGGGATACTAGATTCAGCTCCTATCAGCTAGCTGGAAAGCTCTGCTGGTTCAAAGTGATAGAAACGCAGGGTTCCCTTTGTTCTGGGATTCTTGCTTATTCCTTCAGCTTATTCCTCTACTTGCTTCAAACTAGGCTAGAAGTTGGAGTTAAGTTTCTGCTCTGCACCTGGTATCTGAGCCATACTGCTACTGCTGCTTGCTTCTGAAGCAGCTCCATTTGCAGTATACAAACTATGGCTCACTCCTGCCTTTCACCCTACATAGACACCTCTAGGCACAGGTCTCTTCATCTGCCTTGGATCTGTGACATGAGACAGGGTAGTGAGTAACAAAGCTACAGGCTGGCACCTAACATCTAACCTGGGGTCTCAGTGCCAACTATTATTCTTCTGAAAAACCCTATCATACCTACTCCACAGAAGAAGGGCAGATATAGGGCCCTGTCTTTCTTGCTTGCACAGCCTTTCTATTAACAGGGATGCTTCAGGTGGTGTGTTCCTGACTAGAGCACCTACCTAGAATCCATATACATCTCTGTCTTCCTGTGCTGACCTGGGCTGGAAAAAATGAGTGTTACTTCTTAGATTTCCCTATCAGCATTCAGCCTAGAGCTTCTTCTAGATCTGTTTGGAGGAGTTTGGGTGTGGAGTTCACTACTTCTTCCTGCGACTATACCATCTTGGCTATGCCCTGGCAGCCAACCTTCTATTTATGTCTCTTCTAGGCATAAGATTAGCTAAGCTGATACAAGGACAATAGTTAGAGAGCTCATCATCATGCCTATATTTTGCAGCTTGGTAGGAAAGTGTCAAAGCTTGAGCTCCAGAGACACAATCTTCAAGAAACCATGGTCACTTACACTGAAGCATTAGATAATGACTTTAGTGATAAAGAAATTCAGAGATGTGAGAGATCAAAGTGATCTGGGGCAGTGAGGGAAGGATTCATGGAAAATATAGTACTAGAGCTTGACTTTGAAGATCGAGTGAGTTTTGTATAGACGGTGAAGAGAAGAGAGAGGAGGAAAGTATGGTCAAAGAATAATAGTGGGGTACAGTGAAAGCCTTGAATGTTGTTAAGGTGTCTGGACTACAGGCAATGGTGAACTATTTGATATTGTTTTATAGGGAGATAATTTAAAGAAACTAGTGTTTCTGGACTGTTAAAGCATGTATGTTGAAAGACACAGAATATTCAACTACTACTGTATCAGGAACTATCCATGACAAATCAAGTTTCCACATATTTAGCCTACTGTTAGCTTAGAAGTTTTCCTAGCTGCTCAACTGTCTCCCTTCTCCAGGTGTTAACCATTTATACATTTATTTCCCAGCTGCCCTGTCGTCAGTTCAATAATCCTGAATCCATTGTGGATCACTGCTCAATTAGGGTTCTGGTCTTTCCTCATTTCAATAAAGATCCTGGCAGTCAGGGTATCAGACTACGAGCAGTAGGTGAGTACCTATATGAAACATAGCTTTATACTAGAGGCTGAGAATAGTGGTTAGAAGAAAAACCACAGGTATAGCTGTTCTGTAGGAGCTCACAATTCACAGTAAAAAAAGGAGGGTAGTGATTCAAATAGATGGGAAGTCAAAGGTCATGCCATATTGAGGTTTATAAAATGCAAATCCCAGTAGACTATAAGCTCCTCAGAGGGCAGGGATTATTGGCTGGTTTTGTCTTTGTATCCCCAGGGTCTAATACAGAGCACTGAACATAGCAGGCACTTAAATGTGTGTTAAATAAAACTGAATTAATGCAGTCTCCAAAGGTGAGGTAATGTTGTCCAACCACAATCAAATAAGATTAGGGCAAAAGGAAAAGGAATGATCCTATTAAATATTCAGCACTGTGTCAGAGAGGAGGGACAACTAACATTCAAATAGTCTTTTAAATAATTTTTTAAACTAACTACAGGTTATATTGCCAGAAAAGAAGATGCAGGCTAAAATAAAATGAACTTTCCATAATGCACCAATGGTCAGAGTCAAAAGTTAATTCAGAAGGCATGGTATTCCGGTCTCCATATGATCATAATAACAGCTTCATCTCTGACTAATTTCCTATATGTACTGCATTTTTTCTTGGTTCAGAACAACAATTTTATTTATAAACCCCTTGTGTGGAAACTTGCTCTGCTAATGTAAATCAGTAATTGTTATGCAACTTTTATGTTTCAGGAGTGAGGCTTGAACCCACATCATTCTGATGAGGCCAGCTCTTTACTCACTATACCTCTGATCTACTGTATACACAGACAAACACACAAACTAGACTCCTATTCTCATGAAAATGGCCATACTTTTCTGCATTTTTTGGATACTCTTCTTTCTATAAGGAATGCCTTATACACATACCTCCACTCATTCATTCAACAAACATTACATGGCTATTATGTGTAGAGCACTCTTCTAGTCAACAGGGAAGATCAAATGTGTTAGTCCAATGTGATGCCTAATCTTATTCATTCAACAAACATTTAAGTGCCTGGTAAGTACCAGATAAAAAGAAGAACAAAACAATTCCTACCTTCAAGGAGCGAAAATACCATGGCATAAAATCTAGTAATGGGAATAAGACACAAACACGTGGATCTATGATACAATAATGGGGACATATGTGTGGGGACATAAAACGTGATCTGGGCATACACTGGGAACCCAGTTCCATACTCTATGCACACCTAGGATTAAATGATAAATCTATTAGAGAAGTCCAAATCAAAGAACTTCATGAGGGCCACGAGACAACTTCATTAATGACAAAGGTAATCAATATACAAAGGCAACAAGTGGCTATAAGATACCAGGTTAGATATGAATTGATGATCTGGATCAGTGGGGTGTTCATTATAATGATGAAAGCACATGTCTAGACCAAAGGGAAAATTATTTTTGGCTTGATTTAGTCTACTTTTTTAATGAGATGATATAGTAACTTAGACGGGAGAGAGGCTATATTGAAATGATATTGCTGCACTTGGTGCCTTGCCCATAATAGATACTCAATAAATTCTCAAAGAATTGACTGAAATTTGTTTCGTAATGTTTCATGGGAAGGAACTATATGAGTTGAGGGTGGAAGAAGGGGGAAGGGTTGTTCTTCAGAAGTGACAGAAGCACAATTTTCTTTTTCTAAGAAATGAACAAAAACACCATAATCAAATATAATTGCTATATTTGATGAATGTATAGTATAAAGTTTCCCAAAGTGTATATAGATCAATTAAACAGGGCCTTACAGTAACCAACCCACATACCATTTTATTTTATTTATTTAAGAGATGCTGTGAAGGGCCAGAAAGAATTTCTAAAGCCTGGAGCAAAAGCTCTGACCCAACCCACAGATTGACTGAACTTTACAACGTGCAGTGCTTGAATAAGTGCTAGATGGAGTAACATGGGTGGAAGTGGAATATTGCTGGAAAGATCAATGACTAAAAGGAGCGGGTTTCCCCTACTTGGAAGGAAAGAGCTCAGCTATCTCACCACAAGCAAATTTTACAGTATTCCAAACCACTAAAAACTCTTGGCACTAATTCTGTTCTGGAACTGTTGGCTTGCTTGTATCCTACAAAGGAAAGAGAGAAAGGAGAGCCATTCTTATACTTCAAGATGGCAGTATGAAGGGGTATGAAAAAGAAAGATCAAAGATAGAGCAAGAAAAAATGAAACAATCCATAGATGTTTGGTTCATTTTTTAAAGGCAGGGAAATGGTAAAGAACACTTCTCTATTTGGCATGAGTCATTCTTTCATAAGAAACAGTGGCTTTTTACTAGTGGCTCTGCTTTGTTCTAAAGAGATATTATTGCTGATGGCAATGTGGCAGGTAAAAACTTTTATCATATGATGGATTATTTGGCAGAAGGAACACAAGGAAAAAGATTAACTGAATCCATTTCTTAGTTTCAAATCAAGATGAGAATTTTCCCCAGTATTTTCATTGGTAAAGATATATTCATAAAAAGGGGCATTCAGGAATTTTGTTTAGCATTGGAATGACCTTTTAGTTTACTGGTCAAAAGAGACTAATATACTAAGCTGTGGGATAGCAAGTTAATTTGCTAAGGAAGACTGAAATCATAAAATCTAAGGATGCACCCAACTTCAGAAAAAGATGATAGGAAAAATTACTAAATATCTATTGTCACAACAAACAGGTCAGAAAATCCATAGGAAACAAAGACAGACAAAATTTAATAGGGAGTTTCTCCTTTGCTTTTTCTTCCAAAATATTTTATCTTTAATGTATTATTTCAGTGACTTGAAAGAGTAAACAATATTCAGATACAAATTTCAGATGATATTTAATTGGAAGGTGATGCCAACACCAACAAGGTCAGAAAACAGGATATAATCAGGCTTCAAGCAATTAGAAATCCAAGAAGGACATCATAAAACAAAATCGTTTTGGAAAAGATCTTACAATCTACATTTAGAGAAATATGATCAGAAACACAAATATTCACTGGGGGCAAGAGAGATCCCAAGGGATGATAGGGAATCATGAATTTCAGTGAAAATAAGCCTACAATAGGATACGATAGCAATTAAACATGAATTAAATTTAAAAAAAAAACCACTCACTAAAAGAGTCTATGTTACTCCATGCCAAGACTCAGAGAGAGAGAGAGAGAGAGAGAGAGAGAGAGAGAGAGAGAGAGAGAGAGAGAGAGAAAGAGAAAAGTACAAAGGAGCACAGCATTTTGGGGCCCTGCAATTGTAAGGATCTGAAAACATTTGAATAATCAGAGCTTGAAAGGTATTGTTAATAGAATGAAAGCTTCAGAATAGAAGAGACAGATGCCTCAATACTTACTCAACAGTTCTTGGTATAGTGTCCCTAAAGCAAGGGAACTTTAAAAGTGACCTGGGGAAAAGAGCAAAGAAAAAGGAAAAAGACCCATACATACAAAAATATTTATAGCAACTCTTTCTGTAATGGCAAAGAATTGAAAACTGAGGGAATGTCCATCAATTGGGGAATGACTAAACAAATTATGGTATATGAATATGATGGAATACTACTGTGCTGTAAAAAACAATGAAGAGGATTATTTCTGAAAAACTTGGAAAGAATTATATGAACTGATGAAAAGTGAAGAGAGAAGAACCAGAAGGACAATTTCCACAGTAACAATAGTGTAAAGATAATCAACTGTGGTAACTTTGGTCAATTCAATGACCCACTACAATTCCAAAGGACTCAAGATGAAAAATGTGGTCCACCTCTAAACCTCTAAATAGTTTCAGAGTACAGACTGTAGCATAATTTTTTCTCTTTTTCTCTTTTTTTCAGAACATGGCTAATGTAGAAATGTTTTGCATGATTTCACATGTGTAATGAATAGTGTATTTCTTGCCTTTTAAAGAGTGGGAGAGGGTTACAGGGAGGGAGATTTTGAAATTGAAAATATTTAAATTTTTTAAAATTACTTGCTGGTAGCAATAATAGGAGGAACTGGGTGAGTAATTTTTGAAAAATTCTAATGTACCAACTTTATGCCAGGCATTTTGGCAATCAGGTAAAGATAAAAGGCCACAGCCCTAGATCTCAAAGAGCTTATATTCTATCAGGGTTGATGAGACATATATACAAATAAACATGATACAAACCAGAATTTGTTTCAGAGTACAGGAGCAGTCAAGAGCATGAGAAGTTTGAGAAATGAAGGATCACTGCTTTGGGGTGGGGAGAAAGTGTTGATAAAAGAAGTTTTAATGAGCTAAAGGAAGAGAAGAATTCTAACAGGTGGAAATATGAAATAAGTTCATTCCAGACAATGTGGATGGCTTTTGTGGAAATGCAAAGAAATGGGATAAGGCAGGATAAAACTGAACCAAATTTATAAAAATAAGAGCCATTCCCCAATTGATAAATGGTCAAAGGATATGAACAGGCATTTTCAGAAGAAGGAATCAAAGCTATCAATAGTCATATGAAAAAATAGTCTAAATCACTATTGATTAGAGAAATGAAAATTAAAACAACTCTGAAGCATTACCTCACATCTATCAGATTGGCTAACATGACAGAAAAAGAAAAGGACAAGTGTTGGAGAGGATATGGAAAAATTGGGACACTAACGTACTGCTGGTAGAGTTGTGAACTGGTCCAACCATTCTTCAGAATAATTTGGAACTATGCCCAAAGGGCTTTAAAACTCCATAATCTTTGATTCAGCAGTACCATTGCTTGGTCTCAAGAGATCAAAGAGAAAGAAAAGGATATAGATAGATATTTATGTGTATATATGTATATGTGTATACACACATATGCACATATGAATACACACACATACATGTTTATAGCAGCTCCTCTCGTGGTGGAAAAGAATTGGAAATTGAAAGGATGCTCATCAGTTAGGTAATTGCTGAAAAAGTTGTGGTATATGATTGTGATAGAATACCATTACATAAGAATATAACATAAGAAATGACAAGGGGAATGGTTTTAAAAAAATCTGGAAAGACAAAATGAATTGATGCAGAGTGAAGTGAACAGAGCCAGGAGATTACTGTACATAGTAACAAAAACACTGTAATGATGATCAACTGTAAAAGGCTTAGCAACTCTAATCAATACAATGATTCAAGATAATTCCAAAGGATGCAACCTTCAGAGAGTACTGATGAACCCCTAGTATGAATTAAAGTATAATTTTCTCACTTTATTTTTCTTGCTTTTTTTGGTAACATGGCTAATATGATACCACCCTTTATGTCTAAATTACGTACCCATTTTGACCTTATAAAATACTAGACTATGCTTTGTTTTTACCAAATCACTTTCCAGTTTTCCCAGCAATTTTTGTCAAATAGAGAGTTGTTTTCCCCAAAGCTTGGGTTTTTGGGTTTATTAAAAACTAAATTACAATGTTCATTTCCTACTGTGTATGTGTACGTCATCTATTCCACTGATCAACCATTCTATTTCATAGTGAGTACCAGATACTTCTGATGATTATCACTTTGCAACACAGTTTGAAATCTGGAACTGCTAGTCTGCCTCTCCTCACAAATTTTTCATTGATTTCCTTGATATTCTTGACCATTTTTCTTCCAGATTAATTTTGTTATTATTTTTTCTACCTCTATAAAATAATTCTTTGGTAGTTTGATTGATATGGCACTGAATAAGAGAATTAATTTAGATAGAATTCTCATTTTTATTACATTGGCCTGGCCTACTGATGAGGAATTAATATTTCTCCAATAGCTTAGATTTGTCTTTATTTGTGTGAGAAGTATTTTGTAATTGTGCTCATATACAGTGCATTAGTGCCCCAACTTTTCCATATCACCTCCAACATTTGCCCTTTGCTTTTTCTGTCATGTTACCCAATCTGACAGGTGTTAGGTGGTACCTTGGAAAGTGGACTCTGAAGCATTTTATATTGTCTGCAGTTAATTCAAATAGAATTTCTCTTACTATCTCTTCCTGCAAGGTTTTGTTGGTAATATATAGAATTGCTGATGTTTTATGTGGGTTTATTTTATATCCTATAACTTTGCTAAAGTTCTTAATTGTATCACCTTTTTTTAGTGACTTCTCTAGGGTTTTCTAAGTATACTATCATATTGTGTGCAAAAAGATGTTTCCTCCTTGCCTATTCTAATTCTTTCAATTACTTTTTCCTATCTTAATACTATAGCTACCATTTCTAATACAATATATTAATAACAGTGGTGATAATGGATGTCCTTGTTTCACCCCAGTCTTACTGAGAAGGCTTCTAGTTTATGCCCATTACAGTTAATACTTGCTTTTGGTTTTATTATTTAAAGAAAAGCTTGATTCCTATTCTTTGTAGTGTTTTTAATAGGAATTGGTGTTGTATTTTGTCAAAAGGTTTTTCTCCATCTACTGAGATAATATTTTTTTGTTCTTGTTATTGATTTGATCAATTATGCTTATAGCTTTCCTAATACTGAACCAGCTTTGCAGTCCTGGTATAAATCCTACCTAGTCATAGTGTATGATCTTTGTGATATATTGCTGTAATCTGCTTGCTACTGCTAAGAATTTTGTTTCAATATTTATGAGGGAAATTATCTGTAGTTTTTGTTCTCTTCTTTTGCTCTCTCTGGTTTAGGTAACGAAACCATTTGCATCATAGAAGGAATTTGGTAGGACTCCTTTACCTAGTTCTTTGAATACTATTGGAATTAATTATTCTTTAAATTTTTTTTTGGAGGGGGGAAGGCAGGGGAATTGGGGTTAAGTGACTTGCCCAAGGTCACACAGCTAGGAAATGTGTAAAGTGTCTGAGGCTGGATTTGAACTCAGGCCCTCCTGACTCCAGGGCCAGTGCTCTATTCACTGCACCACCGAAATGCCCTTCTTTAAATGTTAAGATAGAATTCACTGTTAAATCCATCTGGTCCTGAGGATTTTTTTGTTAGGGAGTTCATTTACGACTCGCTTAATTTCTTTTTCTAAGACAGGGCTATTTAAGTATTCCATTTCCTCTTCTTTAATCTGGGCAATTTATATTTTTAAAAATATTCATCCACTTCATTTAGACTGTCAGTTTTATTGGCATATAACTAGGCAAAATAACTCCCAACAATTGCTTTAATTTTATTTTCATTGGTGATGCATTTATCCTTTTCATTTTTGAGACTGGTAATTTGGTTTTCTTGTTCCTTTTTTTAATATCAATTAACCAATGGTTTATCTATTTTACTGGTTTATCAAACCAGCTCCTAGTTTAATTAGTTCAATGTTTGGGTTTTTTTAAACTTTGAATTTTATTAATCTCTCCTTTGATTTTCATTATTTCCATTTTGGTGTTTAATAGGGGATTCTTAATTTGTTTGCTATTTTTTTTAAACTGCATGCCCATTTCATTGATCTCTTTCATACTGATTTAAGTGTTTAGCGATATAAATTTTCTCTTATGTACTTCTTTGGCTGCATCTCACAAATTTTACTATATTGATTCTAGAGGCAGGAAGATTAAGAAAAATCAAGAGTGATTGAGAAGCAACAGTTGGGGAGGCAGAAGGAAAACCAAGACAGTTATGTTACAGAAGTCAAAGGAGGAGAAAGAGGAAGGGATGCTCAATAGTGTCAAAATTTACAGAAAGGCTAAGTAGAATGAAAACTAAGGACAGGCCACTCACTATATTTGGTAATTAGGAGAATATGGCTCAGAGGGAATAGCATTGGTAGAAAGATGAAAACTATCAGTAAAGAAACAATTGTGATTAATAAGAAGGTTGCCTTGATTCAGGAATGACTGTGGAAAAGACAGATTTGGTCTTTCAATATGGTAATGTTTACATGAAAATAACACTAGATGACATATAATAGAGTCCTTTATAGCTACCCAATATGTTATGAATATAACATGTAAACAGAGGTGCTGGGGAAATATTGTTGAATTTGGAATCAGAGAGCCTTGGTCCAAATCCCAATTCTATTACTTACTACCTGAGGAGCCTTCAATAAGGATGTTCTTCTCAGGCTTCAGGCCCCTCTTCTATAAAATGAGAAGGTCTGGCCAAATGATCTTGTTCAAAACCTTACAGGTCATTGTGAAAGAGCTAGTATTTGAACCAAGGTCTTCTGACTCCAAATCCAGTGTGCACAAAATCAGGTAAGCCAAAATAACCTTTAAAGTTTTACATTCTTATTCCAAAGGAAACATAAAGGGGCAGCTAGGTGGCGCAGTGAGTGGAGCACTGGCCCTGGAGTAAGGAGGACCTGAGTTCAAATCCAGCCTCAGACACTTGCCACCCTTCCTAGCTGAGTGCCCTTGAGCAAGTCACTTAACCCCAATTGCCCTGGCTAAATAAATATGTATGTGTATATGTATGTATGTATGTGTGTATATATATATATATATATATACATACAGATATGTGTGTGTGTGTATGATATATATGATATATGTGTGTATGTGTGTATGTATATGTGTGTGTGCGTGTGTGTGTATATGATATATATGATATATGTGTGTATGTGTGTGTGTGTGTGTGTGTGTGTGTGTGTGTGTGTGTGTGTATGTCTATATTATATTTAGGAACTGAGTCCACAATATTTACCTTGGTCTTCATGATACTCCCCAAGTTCTTCTTACCTGAGGCTATTCAGATCCAGGTCATCAGTATCAAAATCCAAAAGGGGCTGGGGAGTGTCACTTGGGCCATGAGACTGCAGCACAGAGGAACTTGATGATATAACTGTGGTTTGGCCGGAAGGGTGAATGGTTTTGAATTGGAACTGGGGACCCATCCACAGACGTCTATGGGGTCCAGTGTGTGTCACAATTTCAACCTGGAACAGAACAGGTCTAGCATAATTAAAATATATCCAGGCATGTACCTCTGTTTGCCTTTCATCAAACCACTCCCCACCCTTTGCTCCAAGCCCATTTCCTCCAGGAAGCCCATCTTAATCAAATAGGAGCGCAAGGAGGCTCCTGCCACTGAATGGTGATCCTGATTACAGTTTGAAGAGGCAGCCATACCACAACCCTCCTCTGGCTTTCACATAAACAAACAGACATACAAATAATAAACCCCACCCACAAAAAATGCCAAAAAGGAAAAGTTGCAGCCTACCTTTTGTTCTCCCTAAGGGCTATATCTTTCCCACATTCCATACAGTACTTACCACTATGCAGACATACAATGAATCCTACACCTATCAATCCACAGATTAAAAGTAATTCCTTCCCTGAGGACCAAGCTCATGACAAACTTGATGCTGTTCTTGAACTATCCAAGGAAAAGAAAAGGTCTGAAATAATTCTGAACACCTGAAACCAGTATCTTCCCATCAACAAATGTTACTAAGCTTATTCTATTGCTATCATGCCCCACTTCCCCCACCTCCAAGAACTACTTTTTAAATGAGAAGTTAGCTGTTTTTATGAAAAACTGGATTTTTCTTTAATAACTCAAAGTTTCTGAAACATAGTGAAGAGATAAAAAAGTTTTCATCCATAACATGTATCATTATTCTGTCACTATTCTTGCTATAGAGACAGGAAATGCCAATGTGTTTCATGAATTATATACTTAAAATGAAGAAAGAAAAACACACCCTTAACAACTGTTAAGAGGCAGCAAGGCAGAATGGATGGAGAGCCACGCTTGGAATCTGGTCCTGCTTCTGCCAAATACTAGCTGTTTGACCTTGGACAGGTCACTCAACTACTTGGTACATCCAATTCTCAAAAACTCTGAGTTGCAGAAACATTGCTGATCTGCATCAGTAAAATGAGTTTACACACAATTTAATATGAAAATGAAATTGGAGGACCAAAACTGCCTCCCTTCTCAGCACTGCAAAATCAAAATAGTTGTTATCGTATTGAGTGCTTTAAAAAAAATTCAAAGCATACGAAAAATTGAAAATTATTTTTAAAGAACAAAATCCAAAAAATAGATACATGGCAGGGCTGTCCAAAATGCGGCCCTGCAGTGTGATTTATGCGGCCAGCCTACAAGCATGGAAATTTACATAAATGCTTAGTAAATGAAGCTGAGCCACCCCAGAGTTCTCACTAAAATGGCAAATCAAAATACATTTTCTATTGTTTCAACAAAAACCGAAGGTTGGGCAGCCCTGATAGATGGTGTTCCCGGATTTCACAAACAGAGTGCCTAGACCCCAAGTGAGCTATATGGAAACCAGAGATGAAGAGGCAACATTTCTTAATGTCCTGTAATTGCTAAATCTACCTCTGAGCACATCAAATGTGACTTTTACTTTCTACACTTGATAAAAATAGATGTGCCAAAATTTTGCCTTTGTTTCCTTTACTGAGGTCATATTTCTGTGCTTAAGGTGATTCAATTTTTGGCAAAAAGTAATTGCAAAGGAGAAGGTAGCTCTAGGATTGTGAGCCCTCAAGGGAAAAAAGTGTGAAGGGGAACATCTATATACCTATTGATCTTAAGGTGAAACTAAGGCTGGCTATGGACATTTCAGATTCTAGTGGCTTAGAGGCAATGAGGTAAATTAGGGCACAGATACAGCATTCTGTGCATCTGAAGCTGGAAACTGTCAGTGTCACAGAGCCAAGAGGTAAACAGATGCCTGTGCAATTTCACAGAGGCAATGGCCAGATGTTCCTATTCATTCTCCTGTTGTGTGCAGGACAAACATATTGTACAGACTTCACACTGACAGCACACATTACCCCCTGTTCTAATTGAAAAGTTGAAGTGAAGGGCAGCATTTTTTCACAGTATTCTGTAAGTGGGTATAAAATTTTCAATTTAAAAGCCACCTAGACATTGTGGCTTTAACCCAATGTGGTGCTGGGTGAAAGTGGAACTACCACTAGATTCCAGAGGATAAACCACTTATCCTAGCCTTTAATCCCTGGGCCACAGTCACTACCTAGGCAACTCTTCCCAAGTTTCCCACCTTCTCCAGGCCAAGCTCGCTGATACATCATTCACTTTACCCACTGTGCCTAGCCACTATGTATGGGGGTGGGGTGTAAGAGGCTGGGAGGAGGGGTGCACCTGCCTGATGAGAAATCTGCCAGATTGGTAATCTGAGCTCAACTACTAATCTCCCTGATGATGTCAGATCCCAGGCAGACAAAACAATGGCATTTGTTGTAACAGTCATTTGTAATCACATAACTTTGAAAACCCACCCAAGAACATTTGACTTCAAAGCTTCAAGCAATGAAGACAACTTCACCTGGCAGGAAAAGAGGAGTCAAATGAGGTTGTGATAGATTAGGTTCATTGGCCACTGGAAACTGCATTAATACGAGCATGGGAAAGGCAAGAGAGCTTTGCAAGATTAGGCATTTTGAAGAAGAAGATGTTGCACTTACTTACATAATGAAAGTACAGCCCAATCTGTAGGAAATTTTGCCTAACAGAATAAATCCCAAAGACATTGAATAATAGCTTCACTGTTTTCTTTTAAGGTCAACTCTTTCTCATTTATTTTAACCCTAATGAAAGGGCATTTTAAAGAGCCCATCTGAAATCCAAGGTCAGGGGGTATAAATGCTGGATTGCTTAGAAGATATGCATATTTTATCCTCCATTGTGTGGAAACTAATGCAAGCTGCTAAATAACAGTGAGATACCTTAAATTTGAGAGACATTTTGTTAACATATGAAAATCTTAAATAGATTTAATGATTCCTCCTGTCCTTGATATAACGTGAATCCTCAAAACAAACCAAAGAGGATAATGGGTTTCCATTTTCCCTTCCATTAACTCCCCAACACTTATACCTCCTTCCCTGGGTTCCCACCTGGGAAAGCCATTCTTCATCCTCTTGTCCGCTGTGGTCTGAGGCTAAACTGTCATAGGATTCATGGCGTGTAATGGGTCCAGGACTTCCAGGAGGAACTACTGCATAAGAAAAAAAGCACAAGTCATTTAGACTAAAAATGGGGAACTTGGCTTTGAGTCACCAAAGTTCTGACTAAAGTGATATTCTTCAAGAGAAAGGATGTAAAAACATAAGGTCCCAAGACAAAGGAAGCCTTGAAACTTTAGTAGAACTTGTGTAAAGTCATTACAATTATTCAGATTATCATGCTGCCTCTAGCTTGAAACACTTAATCGTAAAAAAAAAAAAAAATAGGTTTGTCCTCATGAATTGGGAAATGACTAAACAAATTATGAATGTGATGGAATATTACTAGACCACAAAAAAAGGAAAATAAAGAATTTACAAAGAAGCCTGAGAAGACAAATATGAACTGAATATGATACAAACTGAAATAAGCAGAACCAGGAAAATAATGTATACAATGTCTACAACAGAAAGTAAATGGAGGGGCGGAGCCAAGATGGCAGCTGGAAAGCAGGGACTTGCTTAAGCTCTCCACCAGGTCCCTCCAAACACCTGTAAGAAATGGCTCTGAACAAATTCTAAAGCGGCAGAACCCATGAAATAGCAGAGGGAAGCAGGGCTCCAGCCCAGGACAGCCTGGATGGTCACTGGGAAGGGTCTGTTGCATGGAACTGTGAGCGGAGCGAAGCACAGCCCAGTGTGGGCTGCGCCAGGACCAACCAGACAGGGAGCTGAGCAGAACAGGCAGTAGGGCCCTGAATCATTGAACTGTGGCAGTTACCAGACTTCTCAACCCACAAACGCCAAAAACAACATAGAAGGTTAGTGGGTAGAACTGCTAGAATGGAGTGAAAGGAGTACGTGGTAAGCCCTAGCCCTGAGGGTGCAGAAGTGGTACGGCTCTGGGGCTGCTTCCAGAGCTCCAACTGTGGTTGCTTCCAGCCCCAGGCTCACCCTATGGGAGGAATGAAGCGGCAGATCAGAGTGGGAATGTAGAGCCTGCTTGGATCTGGGTCACCGTTTGGGTTGGCAGTTCTTGGGGGAGGAGGAACGCTGGTGTGACAGAGTTTGCTGAGTAAAGGTAGCTCTGAAAACAGCAGCACAGCCCCTAAAGCTTGGGACAAAATACTCTCTACTCTACAAGCAGTCATATGCTGACAAACAGCTCAAGGGTCAAGTAATTGGATGGAAACATGGCCAGGCAGCAAAAACAGACTCAGATTCAGACTCAGACTTTGGAATCTTGTTTTTGGTGACAAAGAAGACCAAAACATACGGCCAGAAGAAGTCAACAAAGCCAAAGAGCCTACATCAAAAGCCTCCAAAAAAATATGAATTGGTCTCAGGCCATGGAAGAGCTCAAAAAGATTTGGAAAAGCAAGTAAGAGAAGTAGAGGAAAAGTTGGGAAGAGAAATGAGAGTGATGAAAGAAAATCATGAAAAACAAGTCAATGACTTGCTAAAGGAGACCCAAAAAATACTGAATAACACCTTAAAAAATAGACTAACCCAAGTGGCAAAAGAACTCCAAAAAGCCAATGAGGGAAGAATGCTTTGAAAGGCAGAATTAGCCAAACGGAAAAGAAGGTCCAAAAGACCACTGAAGAAAATACTACCTTAAAAATTAGATTGGAGCAAGTGGAAGCTAGTGACTTTATGAGAAATCAAGATATTATAAAACAGAACCAAAGAAATGAAAAAATGGAAGACAATGTGAAATATCTCATTGGGAAAACCACTGACCTGAAAAATAGATCCAGGAGAGATAACTTAAAAATTACTGGACTACCTGAAAGCCATGATCAAAAAAAGAGCCTAGACATCATCTTTCAAGAAATTATCAAGGAAAATTGCCCTGATATTCTACAGCCAGAGAGTAAAATAGAAATTGAAAGAATCCACTGATTGCCTCTTGAAAAAGATCCCAAAAAGAAAACTCCTAGGGATGTTGTTGCCAAATTCCAGAATCCCCAGGTCAAGGAGAAAATACTGCAAGTAGCCAGAAAGAAACAATTTGAGTATTGTGGAAACACAATCAGGATAACACGAGATCTAGCAGCTTCCACATTAAGGGATCAAAGGGCATGGAATATGATATTTCAGAGGTCAAAGGAGTTAGGATTAAAACCAAGAATCACCTACCCAGCAAAACTGAGTATAATGCTCCAAGGCAAAATATAGACTTTCAATAAAACAGAGGACTTTCAAGCTTTCTCAGTGAAAAGACCAGAGCTGAATAGAAAATTTGACTTTCAAACACAAGAATCAAGAGAAGCATGAAAAGGTAAACAGGAAAGAAAAATCAAAAGGGACTTACTAAAGTTGAACTGTTTTGTTTACATTCCTACATGGAAAGATGATGTGTGTAATTCATGAGACCTCAGTATTAGGGTAGCTGAAGGGAATACACACACACACACACACACACACACACACACACACACACACATATACACACACACACACATATACATATATACATACATACATATACATATATATACATATATAGATAGATAGATAGATAGATATAGACAGAGGGCACAGAGTGAGTTCAATGTGAAGGGAGGATAGCTAAAAAAATCAAATTAAGGGATGAGAGAGGAATATATTGAGAGAGGGAGAAAGGGAAAGACAGAATGGGGTAAATTATCTCACATAAAAGTGGCAAGAAAAAGCAGTGCTGTAGGAAGGGAAGAGGGGGCAGGTGAGGGTGAATGACTGAATCCTGCTGTCATTGGATTTGACTTGAGGAGGGAATAACATACACGCTCAATTGGGTATCTTACCCCACATGAAAGTAGGGTGAAGGGGATAAGGAAGGGTGTACGATAGAAGGGATGGCAGACAGGGGGAAGAAGTAATCAAAAGCAAACACTTTTGAAAAGGGACAGGACCAAGGGAGAAAATTGAATAAAGGGGGACAGGATAGGATGGAGGGAAATATAGTTAGTCTTTTACAACATGAGTATTGTGGAAGGGTTTTACATAATGATACACATGTTGCCTTTGTTGAATTGCTTGCCTTCTTAGGGAGAGTCAGTGGGGAGGGAAGAGGGGAGAGAATTTGGAATTCAAATTTTAAAAGCAGATGCTCAAAAAAAAAGTTATTTTTATATGCAACTGGGAAATAAGATACACAGGTAATGGGGCATAGAAATCTATCTTGCCCTACAACAAAGTAAGGGGAAAAGGGATGGGGGGAGGAGGAGGGAGTGACAGAAGGGAGGGCTGACTGGAGAACAGGGCAATGAGAATATATGCCATCTTGGAGTGGGGGGGGAGGGTAGAAATGGGGAGAAAATCTGTAACTCGACATCTTGTGGAAATTAATGCTGAAAACTAAAAAATATTAAATAATAAATAATGGAATCCAACATAAAAAAGAAAGTAAATGGAAAGAACAACAAAATTAAAAATAAAAACTATATAATTAGTACAACATAGTTTTGCTGAAAAAAAGATGGAAATATACATTTCTCCCTTCTTTGCAGAGTCTGAACACTATGGATGTGTAATATTTCATAAAATATGATTCTTAGAGTGCTGGTTAGTTTTACTTAATTGCACTTTTCCCTCTTTTCATTATTCTTTGCTATATTAAGGTATGATTCTTGGTAGAAAAGAAGTAAATTGGGAAATTAAGATGATGAAAAAATAGACACAGGTACATTTCCTTAATTTTTATATATGTTTTTAAAGATAAAATGTTTCCTTTTTGCATCATCACAATTTTGCCCATCTCTCCACAATCTGTTTCCTAAGACCAATTTATCTATCACAGAACAATGCCACTGTCACTAATAGGAGTTTCGAACACCTTGCTCAAGATCTTTGGCACATCCTATGCAACAGAAGAGCTCTAGGAAGGTCAATTACAAAACCTATTCTTGGATAATAGCAGAACACAAGACTCAGAGTGATGTATTTCCCAGGCTTTTAGAGCAGAGTGGCTCGAACCACCTCTCCTTACCAAGAGCCCAGTTAATATGACACTGGCCTCCTCATTTAGGCTGGGCTTTTGAAATCAATGCCAGATGTGGAGAAGCCTGAAATCAACCTCCTCAATCATTCTGTAGATACAACAAATGAAGTGCAAAACTGGATTTGGGGACTAATTATTTCCTGACTTTCTGGAGGGGTATATTCATTTTATTTTGTCCTCTTCCGGTGCTCTTCAGGGACACCCAATCAGCAGAATCTCCCTTCCTGTCAGGTAGGAATCTACTTGTGTCAGTAACAGATATTCTTCTGTAGGTCACACAACAAACACTTAGTGTTTGTTCTGCCAGAAGAAATGGGAAGGGGGGAAGAGGGGAAAAAGGGATATGGGATAGAAGCAAAAAGGCAAGATATTCAATTCATCTAGAGTGGGAAGAATTAGAGTGCAGTGAAGTGGGAAAAAAAAACCTCATATAACCCAGTCCCACTAAATGTTCACAAAACAAGTCTTCTAAAGCAGAAGTATCAAACATGCCTTTCGCAACACACCTGAATCAAATTAAAATATAATTGGGAAATATTAAACAAAATAAAAATAGAACAGAACATAGATAATGCTTATCTGTGGTTTTCTAAGACAAAATGCAGCCCACACGGATCCTTATGTATGGTTTACTGGCCCTCTGAAAAAATGTTTATCCTGGTTTACAAGGGGAAATGAACCTGGACTTCTAGTCAAGACAGAATGGAGGTAGAATATCCAGATTCCATGTACCTACTTCAGCAAAAATCTGAAATTCAGGGTCCCCCAGACCATTTCAAATAATGATCAAGAAATTCAATGAGAAACTATAGTAAATGACTTCATCTACCCCATGACTACACAAAAAGTCAACCAAAAATCTACGGGCAATAGGAAAGAAGACTAATAGCAAAGCCAGCAATAGAGAAGGCAAAAACAAAAAACCCAGCTTCACAGTGAAACCATCAATGGGTCAGAAGTATCCATAGAGTACAATGCTTTGTGTCCAGAGACATCAAAGTCAGAAGACCTCTAAGAAAGCCCAAGGCAGGACAGAAAGTCCCAGGGTGGTGATATTGGGAGTCCCAGGGATCCAAGTGACAGGAAATACTCAGACAGGAACAGATTTCCAGGATCTCTGAGGCACCTAACACTTTGTACAAGATGCAGGAGAAAGCCCTGAAGATCTAGCATGCTGATCTTCAAAGATCCCTTAGTGGAGGCCACAAGAGGACAAAACAAAGCAGTGCTGAACATTCCCCCTAAAAGCATAGCAGGAGACAAAATCTGGACTAAGCATAAAGCCACAATTAAAGAAGTAAAGCTGGTCCAACAGGAGCCAAGGTGGCAGCTAGAAAGCAGGGACATACATGAGCTCCCCACCCAGGTCCTGAACAAATTCTAGAACTGCAGAACCCACGAAATAGCAGAGGGAAGCAGGGCTCCAGCCCAGGACAGCCCAGATGGTCGCGGGGTAAGGTCTATCGCACAGAACTGAGAGCAGAGCAGAGCGGATCAGAGCCCAGTGTGAGCAGTGCGTGGACCAACCAGACAGGGAGCCGGGTGGAACAGGCCCTAGCGCCCTGAATCAGTGAGCTGTGGCAGTTACCAGACTTCTCAATCCACAAACACCAAAGACAACAGAGGTTAGTGGGAAAAGCTGCTGAGGCGGAGTGAAGGGAGTTCACTATCAGCCACAAATTTGTAATTCAAACTCTTATGAAAATCAATGCTGAAAACTAAAAATATTTTTAAAATTAAATAAAAAAATAAAAAGAAAAAAACAGGGAGGCAAGTAAAAAAAATTAAAATTAAAAAAAAAAGAAGTAAAGCTGGAAAGAGAATAAACCGAAGAAAACAACAACCAGTATTTTAAAAAATCATTATAGACCTAGAGATCCTCCTGAAGAAGAAATTAACTCGCCAAAATTATAAGAAGTGACTCAAAACAAATTATGGATTTTCCACATGTACTACTATGTGTCTGACATGTAAAAGAAATAATAATAATAATAAAGCAAGATTATTTTAAAAAAAGAAAGAAGGAAATAAAAGCTCAGGAGAAAAAAATGGAATAGTTTACTAGAGAAAGCAGCAAACTTTAAGCAGTAAAACAGACTTCATGAAAGTTAGAATACACAAAACAAATCAAGGATTCCATGAAAGAGTAGGGAAAAAAAAACTTTAAAGCTGAAAAGGGAAGAAAGTGTAAGATATCAGATATCAAAAACAAATGATGTGAAAAGTAGGTCAAGGAGAGATAATGTATTTTTATTCACATTTAAAGTAAGGAGAGGTAGGTTTATATTTTCCTCCATTTTTCTCTAATATTGTTTTTTCCCCCCAAATTGAGATTTCTCACCTCATCCTCCTCAGTAAATACAATACTATGTCTCCTCAGTAATTTTAGCTTAACATATTCCGAGACAACCCCTATTGCCACCTGTTTTCTTGCCCATCTCCCTCAAGCAACACCTCTACCCCCATAAATTCTGTTAAGCTTTTCCCTTTTTTTGGAGCTTTGATTATTAGTACCTTATACCATAAATCTGCACATCCTGCAAGGTAAATGCTACTTTTAAACACATTTACAGTGAAGGAAACAGTAGCAGAGGTTAAGTGACTTGCCTAAGGTTACATAGCTATTAAGTGTCTGAGGTTGGATTTGAACTCATGTCTTCCTGACTCCAAGCCTAGCACTCTATCCACTGTGCTAATCCCATGCACCTTCTGCTGAAGAAATACTTCCTTTTCTTGATAAAAACCCTGACCACTGAAACAATACTCACCTTTTATTCCTCTTTTTAATTCTTCTCTTTGCCTCCTCACACATTCTCCTATAGGTTTATCTCTTCCTGAAGAAGGGGCTATTTTCCTTTCATTGTGAGCCTTTCATATGATTAGAGTACAGCACATATTTCCCTTTATCATGTTCCTGTACTGATTATTTTTTTTCCTCTTCTTTTACTTTTTGTCTTTAAAAAAGGCTATTTGTTAAATGGGATAACTCTGAGACGCAGAGAGGAAGAATACACTGAGGAAAACTATAATATAAAAAAAATAAAATGTATCAATAAAAACTGTGTTTTTTTAGTCTGGATGATATATTTAAGGTATCATAAATGAAAACTTTCCATATCTATGAAAACAAGAGGGCAAAGTTAAGATAGAAAGAACTGATCTACTCCTGAAAGCATACCACAAAGAAAAAGCCATAGAATGCCATAGTCAAATCCAGAGCTTCCATATTAACTTTCTAGAAAGAAGCAGTTCAAGTAGCAAGGAACCACAGTCAGGATCACACAAGACCTATCAACTTCTCCTATAAATGTAAAGAGATCTGAGAATACAATGTACAAAAAGTTAAAAGATATAGGCTTAAAACCATGAATAATTTCCTCTAAAAATCGTAGTATAATCCTGTAAGGGGAAAAAAGTGAATTTTTAATAAAAGAGAGTTTTCAAGCATTAGGGATGAAAAGATGAGTAGGAACTTTGAAATACAAACACAAAATTCCAGAGAAATTTAGAAGGGTATTTTTTTTTCCTTTTTTTTTGGAGGGGGGAAGGCAGGACAATTGGCGTTAAGTGACTTGCCCAAGTTCCTACAGCTAGTAATTGTGTCAAGTGTCTGAGGCTGCATTTGAGCTCAGGTCCTCCTGACTTCAGGGCTGGTGCTCTACTCACTGCACCACCTAGCTGCCCCTAGAAAGGTAAATCTATTTGAACATTTGGAAGAAGCCATATACTAATGTAGAACTAATTTTCTAATGGAGGAAAGAAACAAGTATCCCATGAGAATTTTAATGTCTTCAAAGGGTGAAGAGAGAGTTAAATTAAAAAACAAAAAACACAGACGCCATGGGGCTGGACTAGGTCTGTTGTTAGGGTTTTATGAGAGAAAAGAAAGGGCAAAAGGAGGAATACAATGATATAGAAAGGAGGAAGAAAGTGTTGGGATTCGCTATTTCTCATAATTAGGGTATGTGAAAAGAAGAATATACAAACTTGGAGAAAAGAGTGAGTGCCAGGAATGAGAGAAAGCTCACTCTTATCTGAAATAGATGAAGGATGAGTAAGCATGCACATACATTTTGGTGAAGAAATATATTAGATGCAATAGAAAAACATGCAGGTAAGGGGAAGGAGATGTTAAGAAAGATAATACTGGGAAGGAATTGGAGGGAATAGTTGCAAGTCAAAAAAACTTCCTGATCCTGAAGGGAAAATTGAAAGGAGAAAAGAAAAAAACCAAATAAACAAAGAACTAACAAAGATCTAAGGGAGTTCCCATCAATTAAAGAACATCTGTAAAAACCATAATATATGACTATAATGCATTATTATCTCAATAAGAAACAATAAGATGATTTCAGAGAATCCTGGGTAGTATGAACTTATTCAAGGGCTACAACATTATAAAGAAAAACAACTTAAAAGACTTAAAAACTATGGTCAGTGCACTGGTCAACCATATCTTCAGAGAACCTAAGAGGGAACACGTTACTCACTTCCTGACAGAGAGCAGACATTCTCAAGGTGCAAAAGGACACATGCATTTTTTGACACGGACCCTTTGTAGATTTAATTTGCTTCACTATGCTTATTTGTTACAAAGGATTTTCCTCCTCTTGTTTTTTAATAGTGAGGGAGATTTGAGGGGAGAGGAGGAATTAGAAATAGTGATGCCAAAAAGAGGGGGCCATTGAAACTTTTTTTTCAATAAGTAGATGGGAACAGAAGTTCAGCAAGACAGCTTTAAAAATAACATATGGAATTTATTATATGCATTTTTTTAAATTTTATTTCATAATTTTATTCAACAATAAAAATTGTTCTATGCAACTTGTTTCACCCTGGGTTTCCCTCTTTGCTCAGGTGTATTATGGGTTATGGTGTAGTACATGTTGTTTTGAGCAAGTTGACTTGGCTCTAGGGCTAGGATATTTCTACTGTTAGTACAAAGTAGGTATCCAAGTTTGATTATCTTTAGGGAAGTAGAAATTTTGATTTCCAGCATCTGTTGCCATGACAGGGAGCTTGGAAAAGATCAACAGTATTTTTAACTCTTAAACGTTTCTGGGAATAATATAACAAAGTGAATGGCAGGCAAGGGCTCAAGTGATCTCTGGAGGATCGGCCTTTAATAAGTGATCAAGATAATGTTGTTTTAGTGCCTTTCTTTCTGGACAATGCAGTTCATTAATTTTGGTTTCAAAGGATGCATTCATTTACTTCTCTTCCTATGTTTAATTCTTCTGCAGATAATTATTAGTGACAGGGTTATTCTAGTAAATATTTAACAACTGACTTTCTTTCCTGCATGCTGATAAGGTGCTTCCTGGCTTCCTACATCAATTCTGAGGCAGTTTTCAAGTTGTTTGGAAGGGAATTTGGGAGAGCTTGAAAGGGTTCCTTCCTCACTCTGCCATCTTAGCCTTATTACATACTTTTTAAAAAATTTCATTATGGAATAGAGATTCAAGTTTTCATATACCATACTGCATATATGAAAATGGTTTTTTTGGTATTTAGGCTCAGAATGATTTTTTTCTGAAAAAAAAAATGAAAACTAACCTCTAAACAATTCAGGCTACCCAATATTGGGGAAACTAATTATCAAAATGTAAGATTTAAGTGATAAAAAAATCCTGGAGTCAATCATTAGAAAGGGAAGTCCCATTCAAAATAAATGTAAACAATGTAAAATGTTCACTTTATAGCTGCATTGAAACAATTATACAACTCTTTTAAAAGAAATTTTAAAAAAACTTAATTGAAGCACATTCCACACTCCTGGCTGAGCTATACTGATATAATAAAAATGACAGTATTATTGAAGTTAACATACAGATTTATGCTATACCAATCAAACTATCAAAGGGGTAATTTACAGAGATATACGAAATAACAAGTGCATCTGGTGGAACAAATAATCTAGCAAACAAAAGATTTAACTTATCAAAGGAAATAATAAAAAGGTTGAAATAAGGAGGGAATACCACTTAATGCTACAAGTTATATTATAAAGCTGTAATCATTAAAACAATTTGGTAATGGTTAAAAAAGAGGAAAGAAGTTCAACTGAATGCCATAAACAAAGAAGAATTCCAAATGAACTCAAGAATTCAGTGTTTAATAAATCTAAAACATAAATTACCTAGGAAAATATGACAAAAACCAATATTTACATGGTGCACCCTATATATATGTTACCTGATTTGATCCTCACAGCAACTCTGTGAGGGAAGAATGGCATATTTCACAAAAACTGTAGAATAATTGGAAAGCAATCTGCTGGACAACATTTTATATGACATTTCATTGCAAATTCAAAAAGAATATGTGGCCTAAATATTATAGAACATACTATTAAAAAAAACTAGAAGAGGAGCAGATACAAGGACAGAGGATAAATTCTTAATTAACTGGAAGATAGAGGCATTTGTAAGAGAAGAAACATATAATTTTGAATACATAAGATTAAATAGCTTTTCTATGAACAAAACTAATGCAAATAGTATAATGGGTAGCAGCAGACTGGAAAAAATATCTTTAAATAAGACCAAAAGACCTTCCCAATTAGATATGTCGGGCAGGGATGGGGAACCCTGTGGCTTCAAGAGGCCACATATGGCCATCTAGGTCCTAAAGTGGCCCTTTGATTGAATCTAAACTTCACAGAACAAATCCCCTTAGTAAAAGGATTTGTTCTGTACAACTTGGACTCAGTCAAAAGGCTGCACCCAAGGACCATTAGAAGGCCACATGTGCCCTTGAGGGCTGCAAGTTCCGTACCCTGAGATAAGCAGTCAAAGAAAATAAACAAACAGGACTCCAAAGAAGTCAGCAAGTCAATAAGTATTTAAGTGCCTACATCTGAAAGAATACTAGAAAAGTGAATTAAAATAACCCTGAGATTTCATTTCACACCCAGTGAATTGGCAAAGATGACAAAACATGGAAACAGTCAATGTTGGAGGGGTTGTGGAAAGATAATGAATTGCTAGCTGATCTCCTGAACTGAGCAAAGAAAATGAAGAAAATGTCCCTATCTCAAAGTCATGTAATAGAATCATAGAATTTGGGAATTAGAGGGGGACCTCAGACACTATTTGTTCCAATCAATATATAAAGGCTATTCCCAGTATAACATTCTCATCAAACATTCATCCTCTGAGACCTGCAAGAGGGAGGAAATCAGTGCCTCTTAAGGCAGGCCATTCTAGTTTTGGTCAATTCTAACTGACATCAAGCTTAAATTTGCTTCTTTGCAACTTCTACCCATTGCTCCTGATTTGACCCTCTAGGATCAAAGAGATACCTATTGATTGAGAAATGCTAAACAACTGTGATATATGAATATAATGGAATATTACTATGGTATAAGAAATGATGAGTACAAATAATAATTAGAATTTATATAGTGCTTTAATGTTTACAAGCACTTTTACATGTATTTTATCCAATTTGATCCTTAGAATAATGCCAAGACAGTGACAGGGTACAGGCTCCAGAAACCCCCTTGGACTCTCCTTGAATTTCCCCACTTGAGCTAGTATAAGCCTGAGGCTATATAATACTCTCAAATGGCCCTTTACTATCACTATGCCCAATTCTCTGTTCCCCTTAACCTAGCCCAGGTACCTCCAGATTCCCTCTAGCTACTTCCCACCCTTGATCCTATCTAAACCCCATTTTTTTTGTCCAGGCATTCAACCTCCAGTCCCTCCATCCTACTGGTCACTCCCATCATGATTCTTCCTAGACCCTTCCTCCAATCACCCCAACTACTTGACCACTCCTAGATCCCTTCCACAGTCTTCTGTAAATAAAATCCATCTTGTTTCCCTGAAAGTGCTCAGATTCAATGCGGTCCACTTGCACTAGCGATACAAATGCTCAAACTCCTTAAAAGTCTAGATTTCTTAAGAGTATGGCCAATACGGCAAATTTTTAGAATCACACCCACTGTGGACGGTGTTTTAATAAACCTTGTTTTTCTTTGGCTAAAAGAAGACTTGGGACAAAGTCATTCAGGCAGGAACTATGTGTCACTATTTTGGGGTCCCAGCACCCCTAAACCTCAAGAACAAGGGTTATTATTATCCTCATAAGCTCCTACATAAGAGGAAACTGAAGCTTGCCTAGGCTCACAGGGCCAAAGAATTAGTGTCTAAGGCAAGATTCGAACTTAGATCTTCCTGAGTTCAAATACAGCATTCTTTCTACTGAACCCCTTAGCATATATGGGAGGGAAGGAAATAAGAAGAGAGGGAAGGAAGGAGGAAGAAAAGAGGAAGAGAAGAACTAAGGAAGGAAATAAATAAGTAGGAACTTAATAATAGCTTATCTATTTATTTAGTGCTAAGCACTTTACAAATATTTTCTTCAACAATCCCCATTTTATAGTTGAAGAAACGGAGGCAGAGATTAAGTGACTTGGCCAAGTTCACAAAGCTAGTGTTTGAGACCAGATTTAAACTCACATCTTCCTGACCAGTGCTCTAGCTACTATGCCACCTAGCTTTCCCTATATGCTCTATACAGAGAAGCACAGAAAGACTTTATAGTGACTACCTGGTTGGCCCCAAAGAAAGAATTAGAGAAGACATCTTTCACCACATCTTTGCATAGATATGGGACCAACGGTGTAGATGACTGCTTACAACAATAGTTTCTTTCAATGAATTTGCTTTATTTTGCTGAATTTTTTTCTTTCTCCTTAATTTTTTATTATGGGGGGGCGGTGTTTCTCTGTGATGGGATAGGAGAGGGATATAGTAGAAAATATGGGTTATGTGAAAATCAAAAATTTATTTTTAAAGAGTGTAAGCTATACAAAGGCGAAGATGTTGACTAACATGGCAATCACCATGCTCCAAGGCTAAATTGCCAGGACTACAAGGAACTCCAATAGCCACAACTTTCAACAAGTGAATTGAAACCTAGAGAGACACTCCAAGTCCTCAGACTTGCTAGGTGGTTTTGTTTTGAGAGATACTATGCTATAGTGAATAGGGTACCAGATGTAGAGTCATGAAGACTTGGGTTCAGATTTTGCCTCCAACACATATTGGCTGTCAGTTTCCTCATCTATCTAGTGAGAAGACAGGACTTGAAGGCCTGTGACATCCTTTCAAGTGATCCTAAACTTTTCAGTGTGATGGAGTAGAGAATACAGGCCTAGGCAGAATCGAGTTACCAAGTAAGCCAAGGCCTGATTCTCTAGACATGACTCAAACTAGTCAGGAACAGCATGTTTCACCTGAGGAGGAGTCAGAATACCATTATCAGTCTTCCTGAGGGTTATTTGAACCTTAACTCATACCGATACAGTGTTAAGGGCAGAGACCTGAAAGAGGCACCACTTTCTGAGTGCATCAGCGTCCATCGCTATACTGGTTATCACTTTCCACTGTGAAGGACAACTAGCTTAGGAATGTGCAAATGGACAAGGAAAAAGAGCATAGACTGCTGGTAAGGAAACAACTATAGAATTATTTCTAATCTACTGAAATAGGCTTGCTCTCTATGCCTTATTTTCATCAGCCTTCAAGTGCTGGTCAATCCAATAAAAACCAGGGAATAGTCATTTTGCTTCCATGCATACCAAAAATAATATGAGAACAATGTCACCACATCAAATTCTGGGCCTCCAACCAAAAGTAAGGTCATACTTTATCTTTTTCCCACTGAAAAGTAAACAGAGCCAAAACATCAAGGAACAAGTGTCTAGTAATTCTTAATATCCCTACAATGAAGAAGACACTTTGGCTGTATTTACAGATACATATAGAAGCGTTTTGATGGCATCAGATAAAAGTACTTTAAATACAATTTGCTGTGACTGGTATTTTTGTTTTCAATAAAATTGGAAAACTGGTCACATTTCTACCTTCTTATGGATTAAGGATATTAGAATTAGGGGCAGCTAGGTGGCTCAGTGAGTAGAGCATTGGCCCTGGAGTCAGGATGACCTGAGCTCAAATCCGGCCTCAGACACTTGACACACTTACGTGACCTTGGGCAAGTCACTTAACCCCAATTGGCCTGCCTTCCCCCCTGCAAAAAAAAAAAAAAAGAATATTAGAATTAGAAGTAGGAAGAGTAATCTGAGCACAGAAAAATGTCCAAGGTTTCTCAGATAATAAGCCCTGACATGTGCTCACACTATTCTAGTAAACCCAATGATTTCCAAACATTCCTTTTCCATCTAACCAAAAACCATATGCTACTACTCTAATTCAGAGGCCTAGAGCTTCAAAAGTGTTGTTCCAACACACAGGCATTAGATAAGTATAGATCAATGAAAAAAGTCAGGGTGGGCAGTTCATTATGAAGCAATCTGGAGCCAGATTTTGTTTTCTGAATCTCAGCATTCTTGTGAAAGCAGACCATGCAAGCAAGAGCTAAAAATGACCAAATGAACATTATGTTTTTGTTGTTTTTTTTTTTAAACACTGGAAACGAAACAATAAATGAACTTCGGAGCTGACCTCCACATGTTAGTAAATTATTACAGCCTTGCTCTTGATTCCAAATCATTTCTGCCTTATATTAGAGCAATGGAGGTTTGACTACAATCAGATTGGCACTTTGATAATGCCAACCAGGGATTTACCTGGATCCAATATAAATGAATTTCTAATACTTTGTAATAAAGTCAACTCACTATATGATTTGTTAAAATTATAGGTAAAATTGCCCATTATGCTTTCTACTGGATTTTCTATTTTTAAAATCCTTCTGCATATTGCCCATTAATCACTGAATATAGATTTTCTTTTTCATGGCATGGAAGACTATACGGTGTTGCATTTAAGAGTAAGGAATACCTAACTACATAACTTCAGATGCTGGTGGAAGTGATAATACAGTGTTAACAACCTGCTAATTTGGCAAATTATTTCATGAGTAACCATAAGGCACCCCTGGAGTACTCATCTTCTTTAACATAACAGAGAATATATGGATTAATGTTGAGATGTCTGGACATATGGATTTGAATCATGGCTCCACTGATTTACTACCAGACATGGGGAAATTTAAACCTCTCGGTGTCATGGATATTTTTCTCCTGAAGGAATGAGGGCATGGCCTCACATCTCAGAAATTAACTACAATGGTGTTATTCCTTCTAGGACTCCTTTAAGAGAAATAGTACTGGAAGATGTACTGAAGGGGATGCCTAACATACTATAAAATAGTGGCAAATATGCTTTGACTGGGACATACTCATTGGCCAAAAGGTGTGAGAGTAGCTGCTGACCTTGGCGAAGCTCTCTTAATCTCCCAGGGCCTCAGGTATGAAAGCATGTGACTTGATGAGTTCTAAGGTCCCTTTTACCTCTAAGTTAATGATCCTTAATCTGTGATTCTATGACCTCTCTTTCTATAGACGACATGTCATTTACGTAGTATTTAGAAATTCCATTCAGGACTGGGAGGTGTTCCCAATACTCAGAATCAATTAAACTCCCTACTAATCAGGGTTGCAACATCCTTACTAGACAAGAGATTTAGGTGTTGCTCTAAAAATAATTTATTAGGCAAGCACTTATCAAGTGCCTACTATGTGCCAGTGATGAAACGACACAGGATATTGTAACTCACTTCCAAATAAACCAGCTTTTCAAATAAAATGAAGAGCTGATAGGACATGTAAATGAAAATAACAGCTAAGAGGCCAATAACATATATAGGCTTGATATATACCTCTTACACAAAAGAATCCAGTGCTTGCTAACCCACATCTAGAAATGCTTCTTTATTCTAAAAACAGCAATTGGGAAAATCTCTTTGGACATGGTTTGTTCTTGCCTTTTCCTTCCCCATATCTCTTGAACTCTCTGTCATAAATTCTGTTTCTTCCAACAGTGGACACCATTGAGGGCACAGCTGATGGACTGCAGACTCCCCTGACACTTGAACTCTGTTAACTCACTGCTTGACTATGGCAGATGTTCAGGGGCTGTTCTGCACCTCATCCCGATCTAGTCCCTACTATTCTCCCACGACTACATAAAAAAGCCCATCCCAACCTAGTCACTGCTGCTTCTCCAGGAAAAAAAATTTAAAGGCCAACATTAGCAAAATAATTTGCTTCTGAAAAATTAAGGCAACAAGACTGACATGAGCTATAAGAGATGAGGCCATCAAACAAACTAATACCTACTTTAAAAAAAAACTCAAATGTTTTCCATTTTTTGAATAGAACAGGATTCAGTTTTTTTGGTAGTAGGCAACAAATAGGAATATTTGAATGGCCCATGATTTGGGGAGAGGGTTCAATCCTCACTGAAAAATGGGCTTTTCTTAAGTAGAGGAATACAGTAAAAGCTCTGTGGGATAAGGACACAGCAGAGATCTCTCTAATAAGAGCTAAAGTTCTTAGGGGAAAGTCTCAAACAAACAACGCTAGTGCAGCATTACTCAGTCCTCTAGGTTATTTAGGGGAACAACATTCCTTTTTCCAGCAAAAGAGAAATTTGTGAGCTGGATGACATCATGCTGCCTTGAATGAAACAGCTTGGGCTCAAAGTTCACCCAAAGGCCAACAGTGATAAACCCTCAGCTGAAGCCAAACTTCAATATATTTTTGGTATTTATTAAAAACAGAATTTATATACCAGCCATATAAGAAAGGGATCTAACCAAACTCTGTTTCTGATCAGAATGCACTTTGGATCTAAGAAATCCTGCTTTGGAATTTAGTCTCTCACTAGAGAAGGCAGACAAAAGCTTACCTTTAAAAGAGAAAAAGGAGGAGGTGGGGAGGGAAAAGATTAATAATAATAACAATATACCTTACAATTTGAATAAGTCTGGAGAGTTCCCTTACATTAAAAAAACACAAAAACAAAACCTAACGCTGCATATTAGGTGAATGGGGCTGCACTTTCCTACTGAAGTCTGGATGGAATTTGTCATTTATAAATGTCTGGGTTTCAGAAATAGTGAAATTCCAGGGGTGTTACCTTACTAACACTGCTAGGTGAGTCTGTGGATCCATGCCTATCACTGCCCAACAACATTTAGGGTGTTAGTGAACAGAAAGGGTGAGCAACCTGCCTACAGTTCTATATTTGACTGATCAATGGTCTTCCTTGCACCCTGACCCTGGGGTACAATAGATGGTCTCTAATTAATTATTAAAGTTTTCTAACAGTCAATCATTGCACATATCTAGTTTCACTTTGCTCTTATTCCTCATTCCCAGAAGAACAGTCACAGACAATATATAATTAGAAAAGGGACGTCTCCTCAATGCCTGCAAGATAATAGCTTTCGGTCAGTGACTGACAAGTCTGGATGCACCTCCAACCCCCTCCCCCAATCTAATCTCCAACGACTGGAAGAAGTCTATAGTATTGTCATGGCAAATACATTGAATCCCAGGCAGAATCATCTTTGGGTTACACCAATTGCCCTCTAAGGGAGAGTGGGTGGCATTTAGCTTTTGGAGCAGCTAAGAGCACTGAGATTGGATATGGCTCACAAGGTGACCTGAAGTCACTTGTGACTCATAAGTTGGGGAGAACAAACCTTGTTGGCTTTATGCATGCAATCAGCCAGATTATATTGGGTAAAGAAGTTTCTTCCCTTAAAAAAAATCAAGCATATATTTTGCTGAAGAATGTGAAGTCATTTTGGTTAATAATGGACTCATACAGAAAATTACTGATCCAGTACATTAACTAGGACTTATGTGGGTTGTGAGAGACCTTTCCAAAAAGCACTTACAATTTCTACTAGGTGGAATTTATTTATGTGTAAGGAGCTAATCCAATACCTGTGGAGGACTTCATGTTTCTGAAGGTAAAACTATTAGCTGGAACAAATCTATTGTATTATATATCAAAAGCAGAAGTTATCATAACAACCTAGCATAATGGTTATAATAGTTTCTGATTTTTTATATAGAGCTGGTTCTGACATCAGAGAGCCTAAGGTATGGCCCTTGGGTCAGTCCCTTACTACCTGTGGCTTAGTCATTTATACAATGAACAAGTTGGGTCAGATGATTTGGAGGTTCCTTTCAGCTCTAGATTAATGATCCTCCTCCAGAGTCTTCCCAAGCCTCATCAAGGTACACAGGTAGCTCTAGGTTCTCCTAATCAATACCAGTGGAGTAAAAACTCTGCTAAGTTCTACACATCTGTAAAGGTCTGGTGACAGACTGAACATCTGTGGTCCAAGGACCAGCTTAGCTAAGTCTGCAGAAGTTAATACCCCAGGTGACTGCAAGATGATGAATATTTAGGCCACAGCAACTCTCAAAGACAACTGACTAAATTAAGAAGAGTTGGGATCAATCAACAAGTACTTATTAAGTGCTCAGCACATGTACAAAAAAAAAGAACGATCTCTATTCAAAATGAGCTTATATTCTAATGTGGGAGATAGTAAGTATATGCACAGCATAAATATAAAGTAAAAACAAATATATACAAAGTAGTTAAATTTAGTTGGGGAAGGTGGGGACACTAACAGATGAGGGGATGAGCAGATGAGGAAAATTTTCATACAGAAAATTCAACCTTTCCTGAAACGAAGACAGGGCTCTAAGAGGCAGAAGGAAGGAGGAAGTGCATTTCAGGATGAAGGATGGCCAATGCAAAGAAGTACAGATTGGAGATGGTATGTCTTGTGTAAGGAACAGAGAGGAGGCCAATTTGTCTGGATCAAAAAATGCAGGAGGAAGAATGAAATTGGAAAGATAGGTTGGGGCCAAGTTGTGTTATGCTTTAAAAGCTAAAGAGAGGAGTTTATGTTTTAGCAAAGCGGCAATCTGAATTAGTGGAAAAGGAGCTCACACTGATGAAATTATAACTCCCTGAAATACAATTATAATACTACATAATATATAGGGTTTAATAGTTTATAAAGCATTTTCATTGCAATCATCCTTGACTATTGAAGAATGGCTCTTAGTCTTGAATGTTTGTGTTAATTCCCTATATATCTTAAGATATATGACTTCTATAAAAGATATCTGATACAAAGACTTTTTTTCCTCAGTTGACAGTTTTTCTTCTTACAACAACATTGTAAGTTAGTACAACATTTGTTAGTCCCATTTTACAGACACTGAGACTGACACTCAGGGATATTAAGTGTTTGAATATGCTGTTTTTTCTTTCATTGTAGTATCAGGAGATTTCCAAAATGGATCAGAAATAAAGAGGTCAAACAAAGAGATGTCTGACACATAGGCAGAATTTAGAGAAATATTGCAATTCACAAAGCAGCCAAAGCCACAATTCAGTGCAGGCCTTTTGTTCAGAGGACCTACCACCTGCTAGAAGTCAAGTACTGACACTAACCTTCATTTTATGAAGTCTTAGAATTTTTAATCCTCCAACTGCAGTAACTGTTGGGACCTAAAGAAATACTGCACTTGGGCTGCTAAATACTACATGCATTTATTTTATGTATTTCTTCAAAATAATTAGAAGAAATGATATGAAAATATCACTTTAACATTTACAAAGCATCTTACAAGTATCTTGAGTCTTACAATAACCCTTTAAAAGGTAAGTATTACAGGTATAGTTATGCCTGGTTTACAGATGACCAACTAAAGCTCAAAGAGGTGAAGAAGATGCATTTCACAAGTTTTTATTGTCATCTTTTATTTTTATATCAGCTCTCCCTTCCAGAACCACTTCTTATTTTCTACCTTCCTTCACCCCTCATCTAGTTACACTGCTTAAAGAGCCTTAAGTGTGTATACTCTCCCCTCCCTGTCCATTATTTATAAAGAATAAAAATGAGAAGGAAAAGATCAGCAAAGCTAACATATTTTTTCAATATACTGAAAAATTTTGAGGTTACATGCAATATTCCACATCCTTAGTCTCTCACCTCTGCAAATAAAATTAATTTATTTGAACAGAAAGGGGGATTAAGTACATGGAAATAACAGCTATTGTGTTAGGGCCTCTGAGTGTCAATTCATTCACTGAGGAAATCTGGAAAGCTATTCTTTTAGGTCATGGAAAGACCAATTAAAGGCATGGACAAGGTAGATTAAGGCATACCTGGAAACCCCAGGTATTAAGACCTTGGTGACTCCTTACATTACCCTCCTCTCCTTACTACCACTGAACCACCAAGATGACCAAGGAATCCTCCTTGTTTTCTAGAAAAAAGAGATGCCTCCTATGGGGAACACGGAAATGGAGTATTCCTAGCTGCACTTCCCCACTATTTTCCTCCTAGTCCTGGCTATTGTCAATGTTTCAGAAGGTCTGTGTTTCCCCCAGTTCTGATCTATAGGTTCTTAGTGGGTTTTCCTTACTCCTCCAGTGAGGGGGAAGAACAACATTGCCATGAAGGTTCTCAGACTTTGGCTTTAGAGAATGGGGCAACGCATAGGATTCAGATAAACCCCGGGATCCCTGTGGACCCTGAAAGCTCTGAGTAGCCAGCTAATTAGTCTACTGGATAAAATAGTAAAGCTGAAAGCAACTATTTACTTGAGAACTAGTTTTAAAGAGGTTCATGCCAGACTTCCTCTTATGGAAATCTATTTTAGCCCCTATTAGAGTCCTGCTGGTACATTTCTTAGACAAAAGACAACTTAATACATGAAGTAGTGAACAAAAAGCCTTGAGTGAATACTAACATGTTCACTTGTTGGATTTGTTAGAGCAGACAGTGTGGCTTAGAAGATTTAAGAATTATGTTGGGAATTCAGGTCATGAATAAAATTAAAGTTATGTTTTGTCATGAAGAAAGTTGATCGTCATCAGTAAAGGAAAAGAAGGGAATAAGCATTTATTAAGTGCCTACTGTGTACCAGGCACTGTACTAAGTGCTTTTTACAACTATCACCTCATTTGATCCTCACAACAACCCTGGAAAGTATGTGCTATAATTATTCTCATTTTTGAGTTTGTGAAATTGAGATAGAGGTTACCCAGGGTCACACAGCTATTAAGTATTTGAATTCAGATTTAACTCAGATTTTTTTTTTTTGCAGGGGGGAAGGCAGGGCAATTGGGGTTAGGTGACTTACCCAAGGTCACACAGCTAGTAAGTGTGTCAAGTGTCTGAGGCTGGATTTGAACTCAGGTCCTCCTGACTCCAGGGCCACTCACTGCACCACCTAGCTGCCCCTCAACTCAGATTTTCTTGAACAGTTTCAGCACTCTATCTACTGTACCACCTGGCTCCCTAGCACTGTGTAGGAATGAGCCTCTGGGATCTAGGAAATTTACAGTCCAGCCAAAGCAATGAGAGCAAACCTTTACTTATCTCTTAGTAAACAGGTACAATAAATTTACAGTTAGCCCTGGGGTGACAGACTCTCCTTCCCTTATTCTTCAATCTCTTTTGCCCCTTCAATTAATTATAACATGCAAAGATCCCAAAGGTCTGGAAACAGAAAGAAGAGATAATTCCTTGCCTCACCACCAATCACTAGATTAGCAGTGCTGGTAGTAAAGAACATGAGTAATAAAGACTGATATCCATCTGGGTTAGGATCTTTCCTTCATGAAAAGGAAAGGCTAGGAAGCTATCCTGTCGAACACCAAAGGCAGCACACTATCAGCTAGTGGAGTTTCAATTCAAGAATGCGAACCCCCTAACTTTTAGCATCTTCTAGCTGCTAAGGGCTCAATGAGCTGTAAACAATCTTCAGTGAAAACTCATACAGATATTAAAGTTTTGTATGTGGGTAGTCTTTTCTATCCTAATATGTAAGATGATTTATGACCAAAAAACACTCATTTAGACAGGCATTTACTCCTAATTGGTAGGGAAATATGAAGAGCAGTGATTAATCACTTGTTCTTTTCATTAAAACCTAGGGGCCTAAAATGACACTTATTTACCTGCCAGCCTTTGGACACTGTTGTCTATGATGCCCTCCAGTGAGTCTCCATGACCATTCTTGGTCCTACTTTCACCATCATCACACTTTGGTCCTTTGATGATGGCATAGTTTGGAAGTATGATATTTTGAAGCCCTGAACTACAGGCTTGGCAACCAAAAAAAAAAGTGGCTCTCCATATATAAAATGGTACCTTAATGTCTGGAAAAAATTAATTCAGCTGCCTCTGTACTTCATTTATTCCCAGAGATTGTGCATGGAGTAAAACTGTCACAGAACAGAGACAATTATCTGTAAACTTTCACTCATCCTTGTAGGAAGCAGGGTCTTCATCGTAGAGAACAGGAATTTATTTAGAGAATTATAAAAATAATTATACATGTTTTAAAATATTAAGCAGCTGCACTGATCCACATAGCTTAGAAATATCACTTCTACATAAAACTCATGGTAAAAGCACAGAAGTCTAGGAGAAAAGAAAAAAGGAGCAGAAGAATAAAGGAACAGCACACTGCAGAGAAGTGAGGAAGAAGAGGAAAGAAAGGGTGACATGCTGGAGAAGTGAAGAAAAGGGAAAAAGGGAAAGAGAGTCAAGGAGAGGATGGTGCAGAATATGATCCCACAATCACTCTAGGGTTCCAATATAGCATCAGCAGCTCTGATATTTCTCCTGCCTACAGAGGACAAGCAAGGCAGTAGAGTTCGATGAATGGTCTAGTGCTGGGGAAGAGACACTTTTCTGAGCTCATTTAGACTCCACAAAGTAGAATTTGGTCCCTAGAATAAATGAAACATTTGCAAAATTATGGAACATAATTTTTAATTCATTACAGTCATCTAGATGCCAGATAAGGCAGTGATATATTTTGGTTTTAATGACTCAATGTTACCACGAAGAGAACTGCTACCACAACACAGACAATTCATTGCCTTTGGGCTATGTAGCCTGACAGTTTGAGAGCAAAGTACATTTCCCTTAATTTGTGCCCAAATCAGGCACCATCCCATTTTGTTATCAGAAGAACTTGGATTTAAAAAGAGATCAGTGGAAGGACTGAGAAAATGTTACCACAGGAATACAATACTATGTCATCTAATGAAGAACATCATACTTTTTTGGATGGTGAGTTACTATATCCACAAAATCAGTCAACAAGAATTTATTAAGTGCCTATGGGTGTGCCGGGCACTATGTTAGGTTCTGGGGATACAAAAACACAAATGTAAGTTTCTGTCCTTAAGGAAGGCACATTTTAAGGGGCATATAACATGTATGTAAGTGTATATAAAATACATACCAAAAACATACAAGGTAATTTTGTATGGAAGAGGGCTAGCTTCTAGGGGGCCAGTGTGGATCAGGAAAAGCATCAAGTAGAAGATGGTGCTTAAGCAGAATTTTAACAGAAAGCAGCAGTGAGGAGGAAGTGTATTCTAGTAATTGGAGGAAAGCTACTGCAAAGGCACAAAGATAGGGAAAGTGTCATATGTGAGGAAAACTAAGAAGGACAGACTACCTGGACCATAGAGTAGTGGAGCAGAAACAATGTATAATAAGGCTGGAGAGGTAGGGGGATGGGGCTAGATGAAAAAGCCTTTAATAGCCAAAAAGGAGATTAATTATATTTGATTCTAGAAGCGATAGGGAGCCATTAGAGTTTATTGGATAGGAGTGACATGGTTAGAAATGCACTTTAGGAAATCACTTTAGCAACTGTGCAGAAGAAGGATTAGAATGGGAAGAGACTTAAGGAGAAGAGGGAGAACAATTAAGAGGTAATGAGGCTCTGATATAGGATGGTAACTGTGGAGTAGAAAGAAGGTGACAGACTGGAGGAAGAAGTGATAAGATTTATCGACTAACTGAACATACAAAGTGAGGCAGAGGGAGAAATGGAGGACAATGTTGAAGTTGGGAGCCTAGGGGATGAGGAGGGGACCTCAACAAAAATAGGAAAGCTGAGATGAATAATAGGGCTGGAGGGAAAAGAATGAGTTCTATTCTGGATATATTGAGTTTCAGATGTCTATGTATGGGATACCCAGCTGTAAAAGTCCAAAAGGCATTTGGAAATGTGTGACTAGAAGTCAAGAGAGAGACTTTATCTGGATATATGCAGACTTGGGATATCTGCAGAGAGAAAAAGAAAGCCACTGGAATTGACAAGGTCAGGCCACTTAGACACTCTGAACCCTAGGTTGCTTGTTGGACAGATTGGTCTAAATCAAATATTCTTAACCTCGGGGGGCAATGGATAGATTTTATGAGGTTTCTGAAGTGCGAAAAAATTATATTTTTATTTTCACTGACCTCTAACTGTAACATTATTTTAAGAAGGAGTATACAACCTGCACTAGGCTATCTCATACCTCATCAGTATCCCCAACCACTGGGGTACCTCTCTCCCTCTTAACTGGAGAGGGTGGAGGATCTGGAGTAGAGAACTCTTCCCATATCCTCCACCGAAGGAGGCTGCCTAGGTGAGTAATCTCTTCCATTTCCCACACTGTTGCATTCCTCTGGACTTCATCATGCCTCCATACCTTACATAACTTTTCAGATTCCTTTTATGTGTTGTATATTAGAATGTGAGCTCCTTGAGGGCCAGGACTGTCTTTTACCTTTTTTTAAAAATATATATTCCCAGTGCTTAGGACACAGTAGGTTCCTAATAAATGTGTATTGGCTGACAAAGGGTCCATGATTTGCAAAAGTTTAAGGATCCCCAGTCTAGATGATCCCAAAGTTCCCTTGTGGCTTTCATGATCCTGTGAAGGTCACAGAGGTTCAATCACTTGCCAAAGGTCACACAGCTCATAGCTGAGAGGGCCGAATGAAACTTGGTTCCAGGTTTTCTGACTGAGTCTAGCACTCTTTATAACAAAGCGTGATAGCCATGTCATCAAAGATATTGCTACAAGAACTTTAATCAATATGCCCCCTGCATAAATTTTTCTCCCCAGATCAAAGTAAAGCTATTTCTTCACACTCACCGAAGGGATGAGCAGGTGCCAATGTAAAGAACTGTCAATTAGGCATTGCTGCTTTTTCCCTGTGTCATTTTGTATTGAATACTATGTTAAATTGCTATTATAAAGATTCAAGAAAATCCATGGAAGCCAAGGAGCCAATGTATATACGAACCATGAAGTCTGTCTGCATTCCCTTGGGGGAGATTGGCCCCAGTTGATCCATGGTGTCTCCAGTAGTAAACAATAAGCATGATGTAAGCACCTTCCTCCTAGAGGAAGACTCTTTTTCTCCAGAGTCCATTTATCAAAAACAGAAAAGGGCTGGTGGACATGAAAATGCATTTCCACAGTGAGCTGATGTAGAGGGTATATGGGAAGTGGCAATGGGGATTGTAGTATTCACAAGGAGGATGCTAATGGAGAACAAAAGACTTAGAAATTCTGAAAGTGACATATTAATCTGTGTGACTTCCATTAATATCACAAGTAATCACAAGGCACAATTTGAAATTTTAGTTTCAAAAGCTGGCCTATTTGTGTGGCTGTTGAGATACCTACTTAAGCTGAGGATATATATTTCAGCCTCAATCTTTACTCATCACTCTTATCCGTGTATATCAACAAGTATCTATAGCTCTGCCACTAGGCATTACCACAGTCATGAAGCATCTCAGATGGGAGTAGAAAAAAAGAAACACCAAAGGAGAGAAATTCTGGCATCATCACCTACCTGCTCCAGAAGTTGGGTTTTTCAAATTACATTTTCCATTTAGAATATGTTTCTCATCAATTCATCCCCAAATTACTCTATCAATGTTGATAACAGATAAACATATTACCAATTCTGTCCATTTAGAGGCTCCATCGGCCTTTGTATCCCATGTCACTCTGAGTTAATATAATCTGTTTCTACTCATCCCATATACTGTGTAAACACCTGTATCTTCATCATAGATACAAAGTAAAAAACAGACTGAAAAAATCAGCCTGAAAATAAGGGAGAAAAATATCACACTGGCAATCCTTTCTCACCACCAAAAGAAAATTACAACCCAGAAGTTTTAAAATGTGGAGGTAAACAGGACAAACAAACAACACATGTGTAAAGTCATTTGAACTTAAACTTTAGATTCAACTAATATTAAAGGAATATCTAATATAATCCAATTCAACAACTATGGTGGAGAAAGAACAACAAATCACAATCCCTGAAATCAAAGAGCCTACATTCTGCTAAGGAAGCTTACATTCTACAAATATAAACACTGTATTATAATTAGTTTACGATTGCTTTTAAAAGTTGGGTATACATACACATCAATGAAATATAAGTACCTGGAACAAAACGTGGAGTACAACAAAACACCTAAAAACAGAAAAACAATTCCTTGACTGAGTAAAAGAAACCCTCAGCATGACTTCAGATACCTTAATACTTATAAGGCATTCAAACAAGGCATCAGGATTCCTAATAATGATCTTAACTTTAAACATAGGAACCTACTATGTCCTAAGCATTTTTTTTTTTTAGAAAAAGGTGAAAGACAGTCCTGGCCCTCAAGGAGCTGACAACATAGAACATAGAAGACAGTAAAGGGAAAACTTTTAGAAGGAAAAAGTAACTTATGGCACAAAACTAGAAAAAAAGACCTAGAGATGGGATTCCATTTCTTAGTCTATTTTAATAGACTCCCTTCCACAAGGGAACCTAACCACAATTTCAAGCGCAACATGCCATTTGACAGTGAAAGACAGTTTTGCAAGACACAGAGAAAGAAATCATGGCACACATCTTCCTTATATATGTGCACTGAGTGATAGTAAGGAGTAAAAGACAACATTGAGGTTGTGGGCTTGGGTGAATAAGATGATTGTGCCCTTGACAGTGAAAGGGATGTTTGAAAGGGGCAACAATTTGAGAGGAAAGATGAATTATACATCCATGACACATACACCCAAAGGATCTGTCCTAGGAGCTCTTTTCTTCTTCTTCAGTGGTCTTTTGATTGATCTCATCAGCTTCCATGGGTTCAGTTTTCATTTCTACCCAGATAACTTCCTGATCTATGCATTCATTCAGCCCTAGTCTTTCTCCAGAGATAGTCTTGCAATTCCAACTGCCTTTTGGAAATATCCAACTGGATGTCTCACAGGCAACTCAGATTTAATGTGTCCAAAACAGAACTTACTTTAGAGATAAGGGAGGATGTTGACATTTAGGAGCTGTGTGATCCTGGAAGAGTCACTTAACCCTGTCTGACTCAGTTCCCTCATCTGTAAAACAAGCCAGAGAAGGAAATGGCAAACCACTCCAGTATATGCCAAGAAAAGCCCACATGGGGTCACACAGAATCAGACACGATTTGACACAAATGAACAACAACAATAACAAAAGAAGATGCTGAGTATGATTCTGAGATTGCAAAACTGGGTTACTAGAAGATTGGTGCTAGCAAAGAAGTTCAGGAAAGGTATGAGTCAAAGGGCAAGATAATGGATATGTTTGGATATGTTGAGTCTGAGATGCCTATGGAAAATCAAAGTCTAGAGTAATCTAAAAAATTGAAAGAATTAAAAACTTTAGCAAAGTTGCAACATGTAATATAAAATAAGGCAGGAAGAGAGAAACTAAAATAACTACAACTCAAAATTTTTTAAAAATGAGTGTTAAAAATTATCTTTACAGGTAATTGGAAAATAAATAAAACAATAACAATGGATAGTATAAAATACTTGGAAGTCTACCTGCTAAAACACACAGGAACTATATGTACACAACCGAAAACACTACACAAATAAAGACAGATCTAAATAACTGGGGAAACATTAATTGCTCATAGGTAAATCAAGCCATATAATAAAAATGGCAATACGACCTAAATTAATTTACTTATTCAGTACTATACCAATTAAGCTACCAAACTAGAAAAAAATGGAAGAATTCTTCTAGAGAAAAAAAAGGATAAGAAAATCAAGAAAATTATTTTTTTAAAAAAAGTGGGAAAGAAAGGAGCATACAAGTTCCAGATATCAAACAATATTACAAAGTTAGAGTCAGCAAAACAATTTGGTGATAGGAAAGAAATAGAAGGTTGGATCAGTGCAATGCATAAGGTACATAATATACAAAAACAAATGAGCACACTAACCCAGTGTTTGATAAACCCAAAGGTCCTAGCTATCGTGGAAGAACCTACTATTTGACAAAAACTGCCGGGAAAACTGGAAAGCACAAACTAGGTATAAACAAACATCTCAGAGTAAATACCAAGACAAGTTCCAAATGGGTACCCAATTTACACATAAAGGACAATACCACAAACACATTAAGGGAGCATGGAAGAAAATACCTATCAGATCTATGGATGGAGGAAGAGAGGGGTTCACAGGAAGCAAAATGGCCCATTTTTATTACAGAAGGTTAAAAAGTTTGTATAGAAGCAAAACTAAGTTAAAATTAGAAATAAAGAGGAAATTGGGAAAATTTGTGCAGCAAGTTTCTCTGATAAAGGTATCATTTTTAACATACACACACATGCACACACATATGTAACTGACCCAGTTTTATAAGAATAAGATCTATTCTTCAATTGATAAATAGTCAAAGGATATGAATAAGTAGTCTATAGAGGAAGAAATCCAAGCTATCAGTAGGCAATTGAAAAAATGCTTGAAATCACTAATTAGAGAAATGAAAATTAAAACAACTCAGAGATACCACTTCATAATCATCAGATTAGTGAAAATGACAAAAAAGGAAAATGACAAATATTGAAGGGGCTGTGGGAAAATAGGTACATTAATGTACTGTTGGTAGACTTGAATTAGTTCCACTATTCTGGAAAACAATTTGGCACCATGCCCAAAAAGCTATTAAACTGCATACCACTTGACCAAGAAATACTGCTACTAGGTCTATACTCCAAAGAAATCAAAGAAAGAGGAAAAAGACTTAGGTATGCAAAAATATTTACAATAGTTCTTTTTGTGGTAGCAAACAACTAGAAACTGAGGAGGTACCATCAGCTGAAGAATGGTTGAGCAAGTTATGGTATACGAATATAAATGAATACTACTGTACTGTAAAAGATGAAGGGGGTGGTTTCAGAGAAACCCAGGAAGATTTTATGAAGTCATGCAAAGTGAGAAGAACCAGGAGAACAATTTATATGATAACAATATGGTAAGGACTAACAACTTTTAAAAACTTAGAAACATGAATGAACATAATGACCAAATCACAATTATATAAGATTCAAGTTAAAACATGCTACTCACCTCCAAAATGAAAGGTGATAGACTCAGAGTACAAATTGAGGCACTTTTTTTTAAACATGGCAAATGCAGGAATTTGTTTTGCCTTATTATACAAGTTTGTAACAGGTTTTCTTTTCCATGCTTTCTCAGTGGGGAAATAGGGAGAAGGAGAATGTGGAAAGGAGAGAATGTAAATCCCAAAATAAATAAAATTTAATTTTTTTTTAAAAAAGAAAGGCTTTGGGAATTAGGTAGTCCAATCCACTCATTTAAAGGATGAGGAAAGTGAGGCTCAAGCAAGGTAAATAACTTGTTCAGGTTAACACTGATAATTAATAGAAGGGCACATGCTAGAATTCCCATATTCGCATCCAGATTTTGTGTTCCAAATAAGGTTCTGTTATCTAGCCTTCCTCTAGGATAGGTGCAATATCCCTGATGGCCTTGGGGAAGGGTACTGATGCATCAAGGAAGAATGTGGCAGAATTGAACAGAAGAGCCAAACCCAAGGGCTTTCCTTAAGTTTTTTCTTTGTTGTTTTTATCTTTTCTAACATTGTTTGTTTGTTTTAAATAAAATATCACCCTATCCAGGAAGTCTAGGACAGTCTTTTTAACACAACCAAAATGTTAGAGAATACTGGCTTACAGCAACCTCCAAAGCTTGCCTATTAAAAGCTTAATGGTAAAGAGGTGCGTGTATACTTACCAGCAACACTACAATAAAGTAGAGATTTTTGTTTTAACAAAATCCATATTTATATGATTACATTTCCTATGGTTGAGGGCAGCTATAATTAATGGATTTCCCTCCTTCCCCTAATGCAGTCATTTGTCAATTCAAATACAGAATGTCCAATCAATTTTGATGTATTTAGTAAGCAATTTGTCAAACAGTGCCATATCCCAGTTAATACATTAATTCTTATCATAGAGTGACTTCTGACAACAGCAAAGCTTTCCCTAACTGGTCAAGAGAAGGAAAAATATGAACTGGGATTCAGTAGTGCCTCTTGTAGAAACAGGAACTATATCACAGTATACCCCAGCAAGTAGCGTCATGTAACTAGAAGATGGTTTAACTGGAGTTGAGAATCCCTAAAATCTGATGACAGTTCAGTGCAAGATCTTATGCTTCCTTAATTCCCAAACTTCTATTTTCCCATCTCTGCAGTGGGAATACCAACATAACAACTCACGAACTCACAGGGATCTAGTAATGATAAATGTGATACCAAATGTAAAATACCTAGAGTTTAGGAAGGAAGAGGAATCTATCCACGTAAGCTCTTCTCTCTTTCCCCCTTATTTTCAAAATGCTCACAGAGTTTAAGCCATAGAATCACATACTCTCAAAGTCAGAAGAGGCTGAAGAAATCATCTAAACCAAAGGTGTCAAAAACATGGCCCAGGCTACATATGGATACTCCCAAGTCCTGCTTGAACCAGATTAAAATGTAATTGGGAAATATTTAACAAAATAAATAAAAAATACAATAGAACATATATGATGTTAATATGTGATTTTTGAGTCAGTATGAGGCCCCAAGCAATCTTTATAAGTGGTTTAGTGACTCCCACTTCTAGAGTTTGACACCACTGAGCTAAACCAAGCCCTATGGACAAGCTTAATCACCTCAACATCATCATGGACAAGGGGGCCACCTAGCCTCCTACTTGAAGCCCTCCAGAAACAGAGAACTCATTACTTAACTGTCTATTCTACTTTGTGAAAGCACTCATTGTTGGGAACCTTTTCATTGTTTAGGGTTAAAATCTATCTCCTCATTAAATAACTTCCAAGCCATGGCCACATGTCTTAGTCCCCTAAAGAAATTGTAAACAAAACAAATTTAGTCTCTTTCCTACAGAAAGCCCTACAAATGCCTGAAGACAGTTATCATTGTGCTCTCCCAAGGTATTGACCTGACTGAAGTCACATACATTGGCAGCACTAGTTTGAGATCCCATAGGAAACATTCCTCCAAGTGATACACTTAAAGATGACAAAATTTATTTACCATTAATGAGCACACTGGCCTCATCCTCTTCCTGTACACGTCTCAGCTCTGTCATCTCCTCCTCCTTTCTACTGTCACATTTCTCCTCATCCTGTAGAAGCCGGGGCAAAATCATCAGGCATACTGAGTTTCCTGTGTGTTGATCCTGTGTGTGTGTTGTAAAAGAACCTTGGACTTGAGAAAGAAACTAGGCCTAGAACCACTGCTTTCCTTAAGAATCTCATTGTTAGGCTTCTGGGGTCATGATTTGCAGAGAAGCACACATACAAATCTGCTTTTTACATTTGAGACAATAACATGGAAATTTGTTTGGGAATATTTCCTCAGACAATGTCTCTCTCCCTCCATGTTCTCTGACCCCCAAAACTTTCCCTTGACATTTATTTCTTAACCAGGAAAATAGCCAAAGAGATTAGAGAGCAAGTCATTATTAAATAAGATTCAAAAGTGTAAATGAAAAAACAATGGTGGAACTGCAATCATTTCCCATTAGACAAGTTCTTTTTGGTCTAGGCAGCAAAGCGCAAAGAATAAAAAAATTACAGCAAGGATTTGGCACGGGACTCTGTATTTATGAAAAACCTGCAAAGTATACCATTCCCCCAGACTACCAGACGTCCCATTGTTTCATCAATCTGCTGAGAGAGGTGCCCTGTGTGTCAGAAAAGCACACTGAGTATTTTTCAATGACCTGGAGGGCAAAGGTCACTTATTATAAATGGATAATGAGACCTAATGCAGTGTTCTGAGTGTGGACAAAGAAAGGGTCTCTCCTTAGCCCCTGGTGGCTTGGTCATTCAGGCTTTTATTTCCCCTGCACACTTAATGGAGCCAAACAATTGACAGAAATGCTATACAGAAGACTGAAACAGAGAGAAGCGGCTGTATTCTAACTCTGATAGACAGATACAAATAGTGACCCTGAAATGGCGCCAGAATTCCTCTTACCACGAACATGGCAGACAGCTGCAGCATTCACCCTAAACTCCCATCTAACCATTTGCTGGCAATTAACCTTACTGATGGAAGTGATAGCACACTGAACCACAAGTCACTGCTTTGTCAACCCATTACATTACTGCAGGTAAGTAAGCAGAGCCAGATCATTCCATTTCAGCCCTTATTTCCTAGGGAAAAATGCAAACAGGTGTCCTCATCTCCTACCTTCTCCCCTCTCTCCTTACCCTTTCCTATCTCTACAAATGTCCACTCTTCCCTGGAAGGTAATATGCTCCCTCTGGGACATCACAATTTTTACATAAACATTAAACTCAATTAGGAAGGGGCAAGAATAAACAGAATCAGCAGGGAAAGCCAGAACAAGTACTCTTTTCGGGGAGGAGGTGGGGATAAGGAGAAGAATTACAAAGTGTTCAATCATGCACATATACTCTAATTCCATCTTCAAAAATCTAGAGGGCCTCCAAGGCTCCTTCCAGTTCTATACCTTATGATGATAAATATTAAGTGGAAGGGACCTTGGAAATTATTTAGTCAACCCTCCCCACCTCATTTTAGAGGGGAGAGCCTAGAGTACTGAGAGGTTGGATGACTTTCGTAAGGCTAAGGGAGCAAAATAATTTTGCACTTGAGGGTGTTCAAATACTTTGATCCGCTAACAGCCACTAAAGAGTAATTGAATAATAAATTGTAAGTTTGAGAAACGTTAATGGAGGAATAATCTGCAAACTGCCTAATCTGAAGCTGTCTTATCTTATCACACAAGTATGTGGTAAGCACCTACCTTTAAGACATTGTGCCAGATGCTGGAGATACAGAGACAAAATTTTTTAAAAATCTAGCTATCACACGGGAGAGAACACTAATGATCAAGTTGCTCATATCAATGAAGACCACGAATCATAACCCCAAGGAACCTTCTAAAACTGAACTGCAAAGTAGTTGCCAGTCTATATTGGTAGAGAGCGTTCCTTAAACAGAAGTTCCTTAAACCAATTAATAATTATGGCAGAGAGAATGACAATGAAGACACAACACACTAAAATATTTGTGACTCTGTTTACCAAATTCTTGGGAGAAAACTTCATGCAGCTAGGACAAGAAGGGAAGAAATGGATTGAGGGAAAAAATCTTTGCATCAAAAAGCTCTGACTTAGATACTGATATCCAAGATACAAAGAGAACTAACACAAATACATAAGGCTAAAAGCCAACCAAATGAATAAGACATGAAAAAAAGAGCTCTCAGAAGAATTGCAAACTATTTCTCCAATTAACATAAGGATGTAATTCCCTCTCTTTTTTACAGAGGTAGTGGACTATGGGTGTGGAATACTCCATATGACGTTGGACTTCATGATGTGTTCGTTAGTTTTATTGGACTGGGTTTTTTTTTTTCCTTTTTTTCTTTGTTAATATGGAACGACTCTCTGGGAAGGCAAGGGGGAGAAATACACTGGGAAATGTAGTTGATATAAAAACAAAAGATGTCAATAAAAATCAGGAAAAAAATTACTTCCACACTCCCGAGCACCCCCTCCAAAAAAACCTAATGGAAAATCTACATTAGAATCAGTATCATCTAGTCTGCTATCATCTTGACAAGTCAGATGGAAGCTAAAGCTGCTAATAAAAATGAGAAAGAATGACTTCTCTCCATTTGACTAAAAGTTTATAGACAAAAGAAATGACATTGTAAAAAACTGATAAAAATCACAGGACACCAGTATCCCCAAAGCAGGAACACAATGGACAAGTGATAGAAACAACATGTTGTGTTCTTCCCTTTTATTGGTCTTCTCTCTTTGTGGCTGCAGAGGAAGGTAGTTTGACACACAGGGTTATTTTAGACAACTATTAAATACCTAAAGAAAATGTCAAAGACACAATGAAGAGCAGGGAGTGAAAAGTTTTAAAGTTGCTGTTCTCTGCCTAAGGCTGAGCACCTTGCTCTGCACAAAAAGGATTTCATGAAGACTGTCAACCATTTTAAAAGTAAAATGAGATGATTTTTTCAGGTATCAGATCTTTGGTTTGGAGCACAAAGGAATAGTAAAGGTGATTTGGTCCAACATTCTTATTTTAAGTAGGAGAAAACTGAGGCCCAGAGAAATTAATTAACTTGCTCAGGGTCACACAGGTGGTGACAGGGCAGAAATGAGAACAAAGGTCTGTGGCTCCAGATTAGAGGGTCATTTCTCAGAACCTCGAGGTTCCCAAGTTTAAGATTCTATGACCATACTATTTCTCCTTCAGCATGTTAACAAGCATCATGGGGAGAATCCAGAGAAGGAAAAAACACGATCTTTGTTCAGAACTACATTATAGTTATCAAGGTATAGTTTTAAAATCAGAAAAAGTGAGTTCCTATCCCAGCTTTTCATTAGCTTATTGTGTGACCGTTGGGAGAATCACATAACCTCTTTGGGTCTATTTCCTCATCTGTAAAACAAATGAACTGGGCTGGACGATCTTGCAGATCCCTTTTGGCTCTAATTTTGCCTGAACTGGGTATGAGAATAGTTTGCAAAGTAAGACACATACTCATAAAAATAACTGGGGCTATTTGAAAAATAGACTGCCAGGCCACTTTCGAAGTTTCTAAATTGAAGAGCATTTGCACATGGGATTTCCTCATTGGAAGTTCCCTATACCAATGAAATCAAACACTCAACTAACTAAATAAATGAATACATATGCTATACCAACTAAGGGAGAGCTCAGGATAATTGTCAGGGTGGACAGGCTTCATGAAAGAGATAGGACTTGCCCTGGGCTTTGAAGGATACAAAAGACCTCAATACGCAGAGAAGAATAAACAAATTTCAACTCGAAAAGTGTTTAAAGAATACCTAAATTGTGTCACACCTCCGTTAATTTTGTGCAGGTGAAATAATCTTGAGTACTCCATCTAAATGGCTATCTCCTTGATTCACAGGGGACTATGATCTACTGCTCTATTTATAAATAATATAAGATGCCTTGCCTATACCATGGATTCAGTGGCCCTGTGATTATTTATCACTTATTGTGTGACATTTTCTGGGCCACAAATTTTGTTTTATTTTTTTTCTGTACAGTGAGGGCACTGAACTTGATTATTTCTTGAAGTTAGAGCCAAGTATAAGTTCCTTTGATTTTTATGGCACCTTGTACCTAGCTGGCTCTAAAGAGAGTGCTGGGCCTGGAGTTAAGAAGACCTGAATGAAAAACCAGCTTCAGATACTTACTAGTTGTTTGACCCAGGTCAAGTTACTTAATATCTGTCTGCCTCAGTCTCCTCAGCAGTAAAATGGGGATCATAACAGCACCCACCTCCTAAGGTTGTTGTAAGATCAAATGAAACAATATTTGTAAAGTGTTTAACACAGTGCCTAGCACGCAGTAGGTACTTAATAAATGTTTATTTCCTTCATTCCTTCCATCCATCATATGCCCTTTTTTATTGTAAAAAGAAACCTTATAATGTAGATGTCACCACTGATTCTTATGATGGAGTTACACTGTGTCTTCTTGTCCGCAGCAATTCCTCTGAGGTCATGTTTGCCCACACAATATGAGGAAATATGGACAGACGAAAATTATTTCCTCCAAAGATATATCTTACAGTCTGTTTTCTAATAAAGAATGTAGTTACTAAATTGATCTCTAGTACTGTGTTCATGGTGTCACATATGGAAGGAAGATTCAAATGAAAGCACAGCAGGCTTATCAAATTAGTGAATGACACCAAGTGGAAGGAACAGTTGTTATTTTGAAAGACAGGAATAGGCTATAAAGTGCTCTTGCTAGACAAGACCAAATATACTAATAGAACTTTTAATAGGGAGTACATGTAAAAGCTCACTGTTGTACAGTAGTTTTGAACCTAAGTATAGCATAGGAAAGACACGCTGAGAAAGTAATTTTTATGTAAAAGACCTTCAGGAGACTGAAAGCTCAGAGAGTCAACAGTGTGATATGGCAGCTGGCAAAAGCTAGTCCGATTAAGGTCTGAAATAACAGAATTATAGTGTTCAGAATTTAGAAAGTCTACTTTTCTCATGGTCAAACCATATTTGGAGGACTATGTAAAGGTTTGAAAGCAATGTTTTATGAAGGGCATTGACAAGCCGAAACTTAAGTCCAGAGCGGGGCAACCAATTCCAAATTCCCCCAAGAAATCCACAATAGGATGCAGAAGAGACTCAAGACTGCCACATGAAGCTTAATTAAAGGAGAACCTGGGGAGATGCTTAGCTTAGAGAGGAGAAAACAAAGAAAACATAATCTTTGGGGTTGTTTTTCCTTCAAAGACTTGAAAGGTTGGAATGCACAAGGGAGATTAGACTTGGATAATTGTTCCTGTAGTGTAGAGCTAGGATCAAAAAATGGAAGCAGTAGAGAGATGGATTTACTTCAACATAATCTCACAATCTGAGCTGTCCAGCAATGGAATGGGCTACCTCAGTATGAATGCTCAGTTACTAGAAGTCTTCAAGTTGTCCAATTTCAACTTATGGGTGACAAAGGATTCCTACTTATGGTTGGAATCTATTTCCTCTTCACTTCCTTCTAATACTAAATGCCAAGATTTCTTGAGTCTCAGTTACCTCCCCTGGAAAGAGGCATTAACTACAGTTACAATACTTAACTCACAAGGCTCATGTAAGGATCAAATGAGATAATGCTATTCAAATACTATATCTCAAAACAACAGAAGCTGAGAGTTGGAAGGTACCTCACTGGCCATCTAGAGTCTAGATTGAGTGCAGCCTTCTGACTGAGTCAAGTTTTACAGAACAAATCTTTTTATTAAAGGGATTTATTCTGTGAAGTTTGGATTCAGTCAAAGGGCTGAGGACACTTGAGGCCCTAGAGGGCCACATGTGGCCTCGAGGCCACAGGTTCCCCACCCCTGAGCTGGACAAACCCATACTGAAGGATCCTCTTTACTATATAACAAACAAGCGTTCATACACCATTTAACTGAATACCTATAGTGAAAATTAATTTCGCTGCCTCTAATGACAGACCACAAATTAAATGGAAAAGGACAAAAAAGTTCCATAATGCTTACTGTTTGTAGGTTATATTTTTAAAAAGCATCTGGTCTGCTCTTTCCCTGTTGCTGCTGAGTCCAGTGGGAGGCAGAGGCTCCCCGGTGTTTTCAAGATTTAGCTTCACTCGTGAACCGCTGCCATGGCTGAGGAAGGCATTGCTGCTGGAGCTGTAATGGATGTTAATACCGCTCTACAAGAAGTGCTGAAGACCACACTCATCCACGATGGCCTAGCTCTTGGAGTTCATGAAGCTGCCAAAGCCTTGGACAAACACCAAGCCCATCTTTGTGTTCTTGCTTCCAACTGTGATGAACTTATGTATGTAAAGTTGGTTGATGCCCTGTGTGCTGAGCACCAGATCAACTCGATCAAGGTTGATGACAACAAGAAGCTGGGTGAATAGGCAGGCCTCTGTAAAACTGACAGAGAGGGAAAGCCCCATAAAGTGGTTGGCTGCAGTTGCATTGTTGTTAAGGACAATGGCAAGGAATCTCAGGCCAAAGATGTCATCGAAGAATATTTTAAATGCAAGAAACAAATAAATAAAAGCCTTGGTCTTAAAAAAAAAATGCATTTGATTTGGTAGTGCAAAAGGCTGATTTTAAGGCTGTCCTCCAAAAACTGCTAACATTCCTTGGAAAATAACACAAGAGATAATTTTGTTCAAGAATCCACTAGCTATTAAGGCCTACCAAAAGCATTTCCCATTGCCATTGGGGATGACGGTGTCATCCATGGAAAAAGCAAATAAATTTATCTCTATCAAAATAAAAATTCTTTGTATAACATTTCTCTATATTTTATTGCATTAAAGGAGTTGGTCATGATTAAGGAGTACAGAACGTAACACAATGGGGTTTAAAATACGGACAAGGTAGAGTTCTAAATCCAACCCTTGTAAAGCTTGGAGGATCGTGCTGCTGCTACTATTCCTCAAAATACTTCCTAAGGCAGCAGGAACCATTAAATTAGCCAAAAAAAAAAGAAGAAGCTAAAGGTGAGAAAGACTCAATAAGGTGGTCAAGATCACACAAAAGAACATATGGAAGAGGAAGAAGCAAAAGATGAAGCTTTCTTATTTCGTGATGAAGGACTCTATCCACGGGGTTCCAAATTCCCCCAAGAAATCCACAAGAGGATCAGACAGGGCAAAGTTATGAGAATCTTCAGTAAAACTCAAATGTACAAGCTGAAGTAGTTACTGGAAATTAGCACACACCCAGATGTCAAAGCAGTATAGCACAATCTATGGCCAACAATAAACTATAAATACTCTTCAAACAAATTCTGCATGCCAAGCTTCCTCCACAAGAGATCCACATCTCCTTCCTCCCCACCCTCCTCACTCCTGGACAAATATTTACTGGCGACAATGTAGGGAAATATTGACGAGTTCCTCTGTCATACTTGGTATATGCCATAACAGCGATGCAATCCAGGATGTTAGGTTAAATTGATGGTAACACTGAAAGTAGACATCTTCCTCCTAAATTCAGGAACTACTGAAAAATGTGGTCGGTCCCACAGTCCTTCTCTAAATGTAACTGCTTGTCCAGGACACAATCATTGACCTTGTGATGAAGATGAAATTTATCTTTTTGCCAAGAGTATACATGCACTGGCCCTAGCAGGAAGCCCAGTATATATAGCAAGATCTACAAATCCAAACCTACAACAGGAGGACCACTTGTCAAATAATCAAAAATAGCCATGTTGTGGCTATTCTGGGCAAAGAGGAAGATGCAGATCCCTTTCCCTCTGTGATAGACATTTTTTCTCAGGTATACTCACAAGCACTACTAGCTAGTGTCCACAGTTGAAGTCAGACTTCTTGGGTTCTCATTCCAGTTCTTCCAGTTACTTGTGAGACTTGACTAGCTATTTTGCTTCTGGGGTTCCATCATTCTATTCACAACTATGTGGTGAAGGAATTCTAAACTCTGAAATGAATGTGTTCTTGAAATCCAAAGTATCATTATTACTAGTTTTATAATTTGAATGAATTTTTAATTGGTCTGGTCTAGTAGCACAATCCAAATAACCAATTAAAATATTAACAATAAACTATGTAATGACACACCAAAAGAATCAAATGTAAATGTAACAAAATTGTAAAGATCAAATAGGACTCGAATGAAGAGACATGAGAAGACACCCCTACCTACCCTTTTGTGGAGGTGGGAGATTCACAGGTGTTACACTGCACGTGGTTTTGGACTTTCTCAACGTGCTCATCAGTTTTACTGACTTTTTTTTCCTCCCCCCAAAATTAAAATACTTTGTCATATGGGACAGCTCTTGAGGTTGGTGAGGGGAGAAGGATATATGTGATACTATGGTGACATACACATCAATAAAAATTATATTTAAAAATTAACCATAGTGGAGATAGAAATTGGTTGACATAACTGGTTTGTACCTTGCATCCACAATCATCTAGATGAAATAAAGTACTTAAATTTCTGTCCGTCAGTTTTCTCACTTACAAAATGGGGAAAGTAATACCTGTCCCATGTTTCTCACAGCACTGTCAGGATAAAATGAAAGTATTTTTTAAAGGTACATATTCTATAAAATTTAGGTAAAATTTGAAATATTGTTATTATTAAACCCCAACTGATGCTCAGTTCTAACTAGTACACTTGAAAGCAGTCTAATTACCAAGAAGACTTTCTTTGGTTTCCTGGGCAACATTTACATGATTACCTTCAACCTTCTTTACGGATTAGCAAGGAGGAAAGGCTAGAGAATATCTCAGAGCCAATCACTGGCACATGTATCAAATAAGCAGCGTTAAAAATGGTAGTGTTCATTCATTTCATCAAAAACACCTGAAGCTGTGTCACTCAGAATCCATAAAAAATGGTTATCCAGGTCCTGGCCAGATGCAAGTCTGTGGAATTTGGAAATAACTGTTTCTGAATAATATGCACTGAAAGCACTTAGTATTTCTGAAGGTTTGTGGTTCTAAAAGAAAAGACAAGAACATTTTTTTCAAAAACAGTATCCAGAACCCCATGAATATGTTTCACCAATGTTCATTTAAGAGGTGAGTTCAAGCTATGCACCAAAAGGCTTTCAGGATTTGCTAGCATTAACTTCTTCTTTCTGGTAAACTGTATTTATAGAATTACCCCAAGGTTGAGAAAGATAAAGTCAGTTCCCCCTCCCCTCCATTTTTTAGGCCTTTCCTGCAAAAGAGATGATTCAGGATTGATTATTGAAAGACTTCATGAAAAACAGCCCTACCCTTTTATCTACAATGGCACAATGTCTATCTTCAAATAGCAGAAATAAAGCCCTACTGGCTTTTTTGTCAATTTCTTTCTTTGAAAGTAGAGATGGGGAACTATGGGCATGGAACACTTCATAAAATGTTAGATATTTTTGATGAATTAGTTCATTTTGCTGACCTGTTTTTCTTTTCCTCTTTTCATTTCCTTTATAAGGCTCCCTGGATGGGAGAGAGGGAGGGATGGATATTTAAATTTCATTTAAAAATTTCAATAAAAGTAGATACTACCCATTTGTTTCTTCAATTAATTATTCAATATTCACTTAACTAACATTTATTACTCTATCTTGAGGCAGCTATGACACAGAAGATAAAGAGCTAGTCTCGAAGGTAGGAAGATGCAGCTTCAAGGTCCACCTCTGATACACACTCGTTTGGGACCATGGGCAAATCACCCAACTGCAAAGTGCTCTGAGTAACACTCTAAGACTCAAAGTACCAACCTGCATTGGTAGAGGGAGTTTCCTCATTAGAAGTTCTCAAGACCAATGAAATTACAGATCCACAAGCTCAACCCAAAAAGCAAATATTATTATTAGGGTTGTGGTAGGTGCTGAGAGAGATATAAAGATGAATATATGGATCATAAGGTAACCTGTCTTCAAGATACTTAAAATTTATGTTAGAACTATAATGAATAAAATAATAATAAATAATAAAATAAACTATAATAAAATATCAATACCAACACAAAAGAACACAACAAATAACAGAATTTTAAAATGGTAGAGGTGGAAGAAATCAATCAAAAATCATTAAAGTATCTACTATGTATCAAACATTTTGTGAAGTGTTGGAGATATGATGAAAACAAAGGAAAAGGGAAACTTACAGATTATTTATCTAACTCACTGTCTAGTCTGAGTACTAAGGAACAGAGACATGAAATGATTTGCCCAAGGTCACACATGTTTAGCAGAGGTAGAAAAAGGCATAATAATTCACATGTCTAAGGGCGCTTTCAGATTTACAAAGAATCCTCCCGACATTCACCCTTTGAAGTAGGTGGTGTTGGCATTCTTATCCCCGTTTTACAAGCTGGGTTCAAAGGGGTTATGGTGTCACACAACGTGTAAGGGTCAGAAGCAATACTGAAACTCTGATTTCTTCTAAGTCCAAGTTCAGGCCTTCCTCCCCCTCTCCCATCCCCCACCTCCATCCATGCACAATGTTGCCTTTCCCACAAAATCATATATGATTTGTTGGAAGGGAAAGACCATTTACAGCTGAGGGGAAGCAGGGAAGGCTTCAGTAAAGAACTGGTATTTGAACTGGGTAGAAGTGAAGTAGATGGAAAGAATAAGGAAAGTGGCATTTCAGGATAAGGGAATAAAAAATTGTGGCACAGAGGCTGGAATCTGTGGGATACATTCACAGAACACTAAAGTAGATGCTTTGCCCACAACATAGAATATTCAGAAAATGGGCATTTTTTTCTTCCCAAGGTGGATTCATAAATTAAGGGAATGCTATGGATATTGTATACTTAGATTGTAGCAAAGCTTCTAAGAAAATCTCTCATGGTATATGGACTTGGAATTGCTTGAAAGATCAGTCATAAATATTAATATTAATTGAACTGGAATATTAACTTGGAAGTAGGCATCTAGTGGAGTACCCAAGGATCTCTTTTTGAACTTAAACTAACCAATGCTTTTATTAATAAAGACATAAAAGGCATAAAGACATAGAAGGCATATTTGCCAACTTGGCAGATGACAAAGAGACAGTTAATTGATTGGATAATTTTGACAGGCTATAATACTGGGTACAAAATGAATACAAGGAAACTTAAGTGGAATAAATGAAAAGTTCTATACTTGGGTTCCAAAAAAATAACTTCAACAGTATGATGGGGGGCGGGGACTTTCAAGGAGACAGGAGGAATGGACTTGACTACCCAAAAGTTCCTGTGCTCTTTGAATTAATGTGAATAAATGTGTGAAAAAAATCTGTGGTCTTAATGACTAATCAGTATAAATGGCAGTCAATTTGCTATTCTAGGCTGCTATGCATATCCATATAAAGGGAGCCCCACTATTTTCTGCCCAAATCATACCACATCTGGAGTGTATGCTGGAGGGGGTGATCAGGATAGTGAAAGAAATGGAGAATATGATATACCAAGATCAGCAGGAATGGGTAGGGCTGTTTAGCCTGGAGAAATGAAAGCTTAGTTTGGGACGGGGTTGGGAGAATAGTGTTGCATTAGAGTTATCTCCAAGTATCTTAAGAGCAATCATATAAAGAGAGATTAACTTTGTTTTCCTACTAGGCCCAAATCAGTTGAAGTAGAAGCAAGTAGTGGGAGTTACAGAGAGAAAGATTTAGATTTGGCATAAGGAAGAACTTCCACGAATTAACTGACAGTAGAAACCTTCAGGTTTTCATGGATTTACTCTTTCTAGAAGTCCTCAAACAAAGGCTATAGACCTATTTTTTTGGAGACACTGTAGAAAAAAAAATTCCTCGTTATTAAATATGGGTTGTATTAGAGGGCTTTGGAAGTCCCTCACATCTCTTAGATTTTGTGATTCTATGAGTTGGGAATTTCTTCGATAGGTGGTAGGAGACTGCAGAGGAATGGAGTAATGTAATTAGGAAAACTAATTGGTAGCAGTGTAAAGAATGGACTGGAAGAGGGAGAGGAGACAAAAAGACCATCAGGAATTGTTGCAATAGTCCAGGCAAGAAGTAACAAAGTCCTAGAGTAGGTTGGTGGCAGTGAGTATAAAAAGAAGGGAATTGATAATATAAATCGAATCCACTAAACACAGCACATTAAATCCCGTTTAAAAAAAAAACCTACAAAACAAGACACAGTCCTCACTTTTTAAGCTGAACACATTCATAACCAGAAGTTGAATCATTACTGAAGTCTAGCTTATTGTTTTGTTCAAAAAGGAAGGAAAGTCCAATGCCTTATTTTCCTTATTTTGCCCTCTAACTACTCTGTCTCCTACAGGCATCGGGGTATCTGAATAATGTATGGACATTTGTCTGTTCTTCCTTCCTTTCCTGATAGAAAGGACTTGGACACATCATTAGTAACAGATCTAAATACATTAGAAAAAAATTTCCTGGCAAATTTTTGCCCTGGAAACATGAAGGAGATAACCTGTTTGTGAACCCTTTAGTGAAGCAAGATAACAGTTACACCAAGAATTCTGTTCTTTTACATTGGAAAAAAACAAATTTTCCATAATGGTCTATAGTCATTTCTATAATGACTTGGTCATTTTTTAAAAAGTAATAATTTGGGTAACAAGTTTTAAACAATAATTTCCAAAGATGCATATATGGGAAATGCTGGTTCCTCTAGTAATAAGCAGATTCAGCAGAGGATAGCATTCTTCTTTCTGTGAAAATTCAGAAAAAAAAACTGTCTTCAAATTTAAGGAGATAACTTTATCTGTTTTGTCATTAAACAGGAACAATGAAGGAGAGGCATACCCTCAGGAGAGAGGGTATGGCACTTCAGATAGTTGATTCTGTGGGCACTGATTTCATCAGGAGATGATTCTTCCAGTTTTTTCTCTCCATAAATCCCAGAGTCACTTGATTCCCTGACCCCACCTAGAAAGTAAAGTGAGGCAATGCTTCTAAGACCTTGCCAAGGCCATACTCCTGCGGCATGAAGAATACCACTCTAAGTCCATAGATCCTACAGAGACCTAAAGTTCTGCCGAGCACCCTCTATCACAGTTTTATATCACAGATACTTGTGTTCTATACCAAAGCAAAACTTTTCACCAAGAATTGCCTGACATGGGGCTCAAAGTCTCTACTTTATGAGAAAGTCAACATATTCCCAAAACACTCTACACTGCTATAGTGACCTCTGTGCAAGTGGTGTTCTTAGTGGAATCTTCAATGTAGGTCATTTAATTAAATTATAATTGGTAAGAAAAAAGACGATGGTTAAAAATAAGTGAAACTTGGAAGCGCTAATTATTGGCAGTGTTGTAGGAGACAGTGTGGAGTAACAGACAGAGAGCAAGGCTTGGAACCCAGGAGACTTAGGGTTAAGTCTTGCATTTTTTTTCTTGTTCAGGGTTTGTGTGTTTGTTTGTTTTTTTTCAGCCACATATCCCAAATTCTATCAGCCAACATAATATTATGATAGCCAGATCATGGCATACCTAGATGTAAATCTTATTCTCCTATTCTATCCTTGCATCATCTCTCTATTTACTTTTCCATTTCCTTCCATTTTATTTTCCTGCCATAATTGTCATCTCTGAAATCTGTATACCATCTACTTCATCTGATTCATAGACCTAAGTAAAACCAAAGGAAGATTCTAAAAAGCATTTGCAGTAACTGAATTAATGGGAGACAGAGGGGGACCCTTCTGACCCATCTTTAAATATCTAAAACTGAGAATATTTGAAGATCTGTCTTTGGAACTACTAGAAGAAAAATAACAATGGAAAACATCAAGAGGAAGAATGCTGTGGTTAAGCACGAGTGAAAAGTTTCCAAGCGCCAGGAACAAGAGGACACTTGTGTTTTAATAAGGCCTCAGTATAGTCTCTAGAAGGGAATTTGATAGTAAGAGATGCTGACCCATGACCTCTTAAACACTGAGTTTCAGAGAGGGTGTGGCAGATGGACAGGTAAAGGCCCTTCCCCTGATGCCTGGACTACTTTCAGGAATTGTATGTCAGGCTATTATTGCTCTGACAGATAACCATATTGTGCATATTTATTTGTTTCAGTCACATATTAGCATTTTCAGCAATGTCAAGTAAACAGACTGCTTTTCCCTAAGTTTTATCTTTTCATATGTGGATGATTTTTTTAAAATTGAAAGTAATTATGTTTTATAACTGTGGGGTCTTCATACAAGTGCCATTCATGATTCTTTCGAATTATTCTGAATTTAAATCACAGTTTTACCATGGATTATTAAGACAATCTTACAGGAGGAATTTATTTCCCTTCACCTTAGTCACTTCACCTGTAAATCTGTGAAAGTAACATAAATTTCAAAGGTATCAGAGGAGGCTTATTAAACTCCAGTTTGTCCCTTTAAACTTCCAGATATAATTCTTGAAAAAAAAGTGTCAAACTGAGCATAAAAACCCCAGCATATTTAGTGTCTACCTACCTTAATAAATTAAGCTTAATTAAAGATACTTAGTAAATGCTGAATGAATAGTACAGCTGGAAGTCTGAGGAAAAGACAAGATTATGGTTTTATCATTTTTCTTGAGGTTTTTTTAAGGATCAATATTTCTGAGACAGGAAACAAAGAGGAAACTACAGAACCAACAAAACGAGTTCTGATCATTATTCAATTGAAAAAAATAGTCATGTGAACCCCATTTTCCAAAAGGTATTATTTCAAGAAAAGCAGAAGAAATTTAAATATCCATGGGCCTAGCCATAAGAAGTAGTCAATAAAACTAGGGACACCCTTCATCATGTCGGCAATAGGACTTTAGTCTAGCATAGTAGACTCTTATAACTGAAGGTAGCTAATTTGAATGGGGAACTTGATCGGACGAAATCGGAATGGACAGCCATGGATGAGTTGCAATCTGCATATCTGGAGAAAATAACTACTTTGACTGCATCACAAATTGGTATGAGCATCTATGTACTTGATGTTGTGATGGGTTCTGTAGCCAACTTGTTAGGTTACTGGTTGATCAGTACATTGCAAAATTTCTTGAAGTGACTTCAAAAACTGCAAATTATTTGTAGTTCCCAATGTGCTTTTGCTATTTAACACATAACACATTTTAACCCTAAAAAAGATTGGTTATGGAAACATTTTAAATCATGGTTTACATTACGGGCAGGCAGGATAAAGGGCCAAATACAGTAAAACCTCACCAAAAAAAATGTCAACATTAATTTCAAGATATTTCCTAAAAATATGCAGTGTGCTAAGCTATCTAGTGAAATTAGGGGTCTAGTCCATTGTATAAAACTGAATTGTAATTATAAGATATTTTAAATTTTATGACCACAAACAAAATTTTAAAAAATTAAATTGTCTTTTCATGCCTCTTGTGAAAAATGTCTATATAACATTCTCAAAATAAATTTCTACCATTTCTTTTTTTAAACTACAGCTCAGTTTGATATGAATCTTAGTATCCCAAAAGAGCTATTTTGACTAAAATGTCTAGTAGGAGAGGTCAGGTTTCTTTCACAGTTTCAACTACATTAGTAACTACATTGTAGTACCTATCATGCCATATCTATTTAACTATATTACAGTACCTATTAAAAGCTTTCAGAATCAACAAATATGACATTTAAACATGGATTAGGCTATTAACTTTTGGTAAACTCTATCACCCTTTATTCTTCAAGCTCTATGGGTTAATGCTGTGGGGAAAAAAGTGCCAAAATTCTTCAAAGATGTCCAGGCAGAGATTTTTTTCCCCATCTTCCCATAGCATTTTATTAAACCCCACAATATATTCCCCAGCCTTGCCTTGCACACACTTACCAGAAAGTGCATTGGGTTGCAGTTTATATTTTTATACAGTATCTAACTTGCCAGTACCCTGAGCTCCTCTATACCCTGGGCCTGTGGGTCAGTGCTAATAGGCATGTCTTCTTTAGAGAGCCAGCATTCTAACATTTGATGTGAAAACAATAAAAAGAGTGCAAACCACTCAAGCTACTTACAGCCAGCGAGCAGGAACTGAGAGTGTTGCACAGCATCTGCAGCAAGGAGCAGAGGGTGGTTGGCATTAAAGGGTGGCTGCAGCTCATTCCACTGAGGGGTTCTAGGAGAATAATATAAGAATATTAATCTTTGAGCTTAACAAGGATGAGGTAAATCACTGCAGTTTTCATTGAGTACAATAGCTGGTGGAAGTTCACAAAAGGTTAAGAATCAAGAAACAGAATTTCTTCAGTGTGCTGGAACACACAGCCCTAGGTCTAAAAAGGAACAAAAAAGGAGAGGGTTACACACACACACACACTCTCTACATCAAGCCAACATTAGCTGAACATTAGCATAAACTACAAGAAGAGGATCATGGGATTTAAAGAATAGAGGGCAGCTATACAATGGAGGAAGCCATTCCTACAACATCTGATTTCATTCTATTCCAATAGAGAGTTGGAACTCATTCTTTGCCATGTGGGGATAGGCATGCAGGAGTATGTTTTTTGTTTGAGGAAACTTCTTTTTAAACTTTAACACCCAAGTCAGTAACTTGTTGGGAATTCTTTACATTTAAAAAGAAAATCAACTCAATGAAAAATAAAAACCATGGTGAGAAACAGTTGTGTAAACTTGCGACTTGTTTCTCAATCCAATTAGCACATGCAGTTTCAAGATGACACAATCATTTTGGGGATGGTGGAATAATCTTAATTGGAATTGCCTGCCCCTAAATAGCTTGATAAATCCAGTATTGATCAGTCCAATCCAGAAATGAGTAGCAGTAAAGAATGTCTCAGCCTACCAAGATCAACAGAATGATTTTTTAAAATGTCAAAAGCTTAGGCATAGTTTTCATACCCAATTTTGTTTCTTTCTCTCCATGCAATTTCCCTTAGCTCAGCTCTGAGCCATTTCTAAGATATTTTCCCTCTTTCTTTATGAGAAGCTATCCTGATCCCCACTGGGACACACTTTAGAATGGGACACTGATTCTTTACAAAATAGTACTACAATGGCTATGACTATTGCTAATTCACATTCTTTGGGAATGCCTTTAAAGGAGAGCTTCCAGTCCTCTTCTACTGGTTTGCAGCTCACTTAAAGGCTGGCTCTGTGCCACTGGGTACTTTCAGTGAGCATGAGACTGGAGAAAAGGGCAGCAATAAGCTTTTATACGTGGAAGGGAACAAAACCTCCAGGGAAGAGGAATGCTAAGGTATTATGGAGAAAGGCAGGAGGTACTACCTCACTAGAGTCCAGCTGGCCCGGGGAGATGTCACCATTTCCAGGGGAGTGTCATCACTGATCTTGGGGGCAGTGCTGAGTGGCCGAGGTTCCATCACATGCTCCACCAGAGTCCCATAACAGCTGATGATATACAAGGACTCAACCACAAACTGTTTGGACTGATCTATGCAGAGAGAAAAGTATAATCTGGATTAAGGAAAAGAACACAAAAGGGGAGAGGACAAATCCACCGTGCCAAGGTAGATGACAATCATTTCTTTAAGTGTTCTACCTGTTCAGAATGTTCCAAGGGTACTTCACATCACCCCTGAATAGTCAAGGCAAAGAAAGCAATCACTTGACCTACTCCTACAGACTTTTCCATTTAAGTCAAATATCCAGTAAAAGAGGAAAATTATAATAAATATCTCCATATAATCAACATTTCAAAAGCCCAGCTAATTGCCCATTTATTTCCAAGCAATATGTAATACACTCAAACTCTGCTACAACAAAATAATGCACAGTTCCTCAGATTTTGTTGTGATGAAATTCTGACTGCATTATAAAAATTAAACACTGTCAGGAAGGATTAAACATGATGAATCAGAACTGAAGTAAACTAAGTTTTCATGGAAGAAGTTTTTCAGACTGAACTATGCAGAATTTGTGCTCACCTGTACCTAGCCTATGAATATTCTTCACCCACACTAAAAAAATCTCAAGTCCCTAGAAATGAAGAAACTACACATCACCCTCTGCTAATCCCTCAAACGTCACTACCCTTAATGGCATCATTTGCCCCAACCTTAAAAGTAGGTCAGCCAAACTCAGGGAGATCAACAGCTAAATATGTTGCTAAACAAATGGCTTTCAGGTGAGTACACATGTCCCCACAACCACAACAGGTCCAGTCCTGCATCTCAGGTTTTACAGTAAACCTAGCAGCAAATATAAAATCTCCTATGAATGCTGGGCGGGTCACCCTATCTCTAAGCCAGACGAATCAATTACAGTGCCAATTTGGAGAAAATGGCTGATAACTAGTCAGTAGGATATAAAGGAAAGGCAAGTTAAAAGGGTAATTAGAACAGCAGGGAGAAACACTGAAAAATGAGCTTCACAGAATGTTTTAACTTGTAACAAAAGGTCCCTCAGATACCATCACTGAAGCTAAGGAGGGAACAAAAATTAAAGATGGGATAAGGAAATGGAAGGCTTGCCGACTTGACTGTATTCTCTTCCATTTGTGCAGGGAACCTGCTGTGCTCAATATCATGTTTCCCAGGAAAGAGTCAGTGAACAGAGATAACAAGAGAAAGGGTGGAGGTCTGATGGCCAGTTTTAAGCTTAGGGGGAATGAAGAGATGTGCCAAGGGTAAGCCTGACCAGAGAGGTGTTTCAAAACAAACCTGTTTGTGACCTACTTTAATACTAATGAAACAAAGACAAGAGGGGAAAAAAGGAATGTAAAACAAATTGTGTTTACAAATAAAACTGTTTTACTCTGCAGATGTTTTAAGAAAACTTGCTGAATAAAACTGAACAAGCACTTACGAAGTACCTATTCCAAGTAAGGTACTATGTAGAAGACAGAATAAAAAGATGAAAAAAACAGGCCTACAATTCAATGCAGAGCATATGACCTGCACAAAAATAAATAGTAAATAATCTTGAAGATAGCTACGCCAAAAGATATATTCAGACAAACTATCCTGGTAATACCTGAGGCTGGTGGGCTGAAAAACGGCTGGAGAAATCTCAAAACACTGTATGGAGGAGACACCACCTGAGCAGGACCTAGAACTAATAGAAAGATCTTAACAGATACAGAGTGCACTTCAAGAATAGGAGGAAGGAAAGGAGGAAGAAAGATGGCTGAAAAAAGGCAGTGACTTGCTTGTACTCTCCTAAATTCCCTTTCAAACAACTTTAGATAATATCTCAAAATGAATTCTAGAGCAGCAGAACACACAAAAGGATGAGGTGAAGTAATTTTCCAGCCCAAGACAACTTAAAAAGTGGGCAAGAAAGAAAGAAAGGAAGGAAGGAAGGAAGGAAGGAAGGAAGGAAGGAAGGAAGAAGGAATCAGTCAGCAGGAAAGGTCTGTCACACTGGGATGAGAGTAGAGTGCAGTTCAGCAAAGGTAATGCCCTGGCAACCCAGTAGCAGGCCTTGAGGGCCAATGAACTGGCATCTTCTGGAGTTCTCAGCTCACACACTGGGGGGCGGTGGGAAGAGCAAAGGTCAGACAACTGGTCAGGAGCCCCTTTGCTAGCACTGGGGGCAGGACTCTGTTACATGGCCCTTACATGGATCTGGGTCACAGTCCAGATCAAAGTCCCAGGGTGAGGAGGAGCACTAGCACTCCAGAGCTTATGGCAGCAAGGAAGGAGAGACCCTGGTCATAGTTCTGGGGTAGAAAAGAGTGCTTGTAGTCACTCACAGATCAAAGCACATGCCAGGAGAACAGTAAACACACCACTCCTTAGTTCATACCACCTTGGAAGAACTGAAAACTTGCACATCCCTCCCCTGCCGCCCCTCCGAACTAGCTCTGAAAACAGCTGCACAAAAAACCTGAAGCTTGGGACAGTACCCGCTACACCCTAGAAGCAGAGCCCAACTTTAATACAAAGTTAAAAGCCAAGGAATAAGCTGGAAAATGAGCAAACAACAACAAAAAATCAAGTTACTATGGTGTCAGGGAAGATCAAAATGAAAACTCAGAAGAAGACAACAAAGTCAAAACTGCTACATCCAAAATCTCAAGGAAAAATGTAAATTGGTCTCAGACTCTCCCACCCCCCCAAAAAATTCTTGAAGAACTTCAAAAGGACATTAATGCATTGTTGGTGGAACTGTGAACTGATTCAACCATTCTATAGCACAATTTGGAACTATGCTCAAAGGACTATAAAACCATGCATACCCTTTGATTTAGCCTGTATCCCAAAAGAGATTTTAAAAAAAGAGGGAATATGTACAAAAATATTTATGACAGCTCATTTCTGGGGTCAAAGAATCAGAAATTGAGGGGATGCCCATGAACTGAGGAATGGCTAAACAAGTTATGGTATGGGATTATGATGGAATACTACTGCTCTATTAAAAAAAAAAAAAGATGAGCAGGATGCTCTCAGAAAAACCTGGAAAGACTTGCATGAGCTGATGCAAAGTGAAATGTACTGTGTACAAAGTAACAGCGTTACTGTAAGATGATCAGCTGTGAATGACTTAGCTAGTCTCAGCAATACAACAATCCAAGGCAACTCAGAAGGACTCAGGATGGAAAGTGCTATCCATCCCCAGAGAAAGAGCTGGTGGTATTTGAATGCAGACTGAACCATACTTTTTTTTTCACTTTATTTTTCTTGAGTTTTTAGGTCTATGTTTTCTTTCACATGTCTATTATGGCAATGTTTACATGACTACACATGTATAACCTATATCAAACTGCTTGATTTCTCAATGAATGGGGCGAGGGAGGGAGAGAATTTGGAACCCAAAGTTTTTAAAATAAATGTTAAAATTGTTTTACATGTAACTGGGGAAAATGTTTTTAAAAATAAATACATAATTAGATATTAAAAGAAAAGGGAAAAAAAGAAACGATGAGGAGGATGCGTTCAGAAAAAGCTGGATTTATATGAACTGATGCAAAAAAGAAGTGAGTAGAACCAAGAGAACATTGTACATAATAACAGCAATTTTGTATGATGAAACGACTTTGCTATTCTCAGCAACAGAATGATCCAAGACAATTCCAAAGGACCTGTGATTAAAAAAAGTGCTACCATCTCCAGAGAAAGAACTAGTGGAGTCTGAATGCAGATTTAAGCATACTTTTTAATAATTTTTTTAAATTTTTCTTATTTTTTTTGTCTGTGTTTTCTTTCACAACACAACAATTATGGAAATGTGTTTTGCATGACTCCATAAATATAACCTATATTAAATTGCTTTCCTTCTTAACAAGGGGGTATTAGAAGAGGAAGAGAATTTGGAACTCAACATTTTTTTTAAAATGAATGTTAAAAATTGTTTTTTACATGTAATTGGGAAAAAATAAAATATTAAACAAAAAGAATAGGGGAAAGCATGTATAAATGCAAAGACAAGAGGGTGCAGGAAAAGTCTAGGCAGAATAGTGAATAGTCTAATATATGTCATTTCCAGCCTTATTATTCTACCAAAACTGCTCTGTCCAAAGTTACTAATGATCTCTTAGTTGCCAAATCTAAAAGTCTTTTCCAGGGGTGGGGAACCTGGGGCTTCAAGGCCATATGTGCAATCCTCAGTCAAAGGGCTGTACTCAAGGACCTAGAAGGCCACATATGGCCTCAGGGCTATAGGTTCCCCACCCTGCTCTTTTCTCTAACCTCATTCTCCTTGACCTCTACGTAGCCTCTGACATTGTTGATCACTCTCCCCTCCTCAATATTTTCTTGTACCTAGGATTTTGGGACAACACTCTATCCTGGTTCTCTTCCTACCTATCTGGCCACCCCTTTTCTGTCTCCTTTGCTGCATCCTCTTTCAGACCATGTCCTCTAATAATAGCTGTCCCTCAAGGCTCCTTCCTGGGCCCTCTTCTTTTGTCCCTCTGTACTTCTTCACTTAGTGATCTCATCAGCTCCCATGGATTTAATTACCATCCCTATGTTGATGATTCTCAAATCTACCTATCCTTGTCCAGCCTCTATGCTGACCTCCAATCTTACCACTCCAACTGCCTTTCAGACATCTCAAAGTGGATGGCCAGTAAACATCTTAAACTAAACAGGTCCAAAACAGAATTCATTATCTTTCCTCATGACCCTCTTCCTCCTTTACCTTCCCTGCTCCCTGTACCTCCTTCCCTATTACTATTGAGGACAACACAATCCTCCCAGTCCCTAAGGCTCACAAACTAGGTGTTTTCTCAACTCCTCACTATCCCTCCATATTCAAACAGTTGCCAAGGCCTGTCAATTTTATCTTTGCAACATATCTAAGAATACATCCCTTTCTCTTCTCTGACACTGCCAATACTCTAGTACAGGCTCTCATCACTTCACTTCTGGATTACCGCAATAGCCTGCTGGTGGGTCTGCCTGCCTCAAGTCTCTCCTCACTCTAATCCATCCTTTCAGCCACTAAAGTGAATTTCCTAAAGCACAGGTCCAACAGGCTCCATATAATCTCCAGGATCAGATCAAAAATTCTATTTGCTATTCAAAGCCTTTCATAACCTAGCCCCTACTTTTCCAGTCTTCTTACACTCTGCTCCCTACCACATACTCTTTGATACAGTGACAGTACCATGAATAAGACACTCCATCGAAGGCTTCAGGTACTCTCTCTGGCTGTCCCCCATGCTTGGAATGTTCTACTTCCTCATTTCTGCCTAGTGACTCCTGAGCTTCCTTTAAGTCCCAACTAAAATTCCATTTTTTATAAGAAGCCTTTCCCAACCCCTCTGAATTCTAGTGCTTGCCCTCTACTTTTCCTATTTATCCTGTATATAGCTTGTTTTGTATGTAACTCTCTGTACGTTGTCTTCCCTATTAGATTGTAAGCCTCTTGAGGGCAGGAGCTATCTTTTGCTTCTTTCTGTATCCTCGTACCATAGTACCTGCCACATAAAAGGCACTTAACAAATGCTTACTTATTGACTGCAGAGCATGAACATGCTAATGTGAAATATGAGTGGAAAAGTAGGTTGGAGCCAGATTGTGGAAAGCCGTACTAAGAAGTTCACACTTTACTACAGACACAAAATAGAGGTTCCATATACAATATATAGGGAGACCCTGAATATTGTTTCAATTGCTCCGGCAACTTTGTGCCAGAGTTGGAGGCAGATTCACAGCATCCCTGGCCATCTTCTCTAGCACTGTATACCCTTTGTCATACCCCAACATCATAAAGTTCATAGAGAGAGAATCAGAATGCTTCTCGTTCCTCACTGCCATTTCCAAACTCTCCTTTTGCCATCATTCAGCAACCTCTACTCCTCTGACATATATTCTGTGAAAATTTATTATCCCATCCAAATCATGATGGCTATTATCCCAATAAAAGATATTCTCCCACATGTCTCTGAGAGTTCAGTACCTGGTAAATTGTCTTCTACTACTCCTCAAAATCTGTCCTTACATTAGAAATTTCAACATATATGTTGCATGATTTCACAAACATTCTAATATCCAATTTTCTTTAATTTCTTCAGATCTCATGATTTATTGCTATATTATACCTCAAGTTCAAAAAAAGATGGTCATACCCAAGGCCTCACCATCACCCACAACTGCTTTGCTTCAACAATCAAAAAAATCTGATATTGCTCCATCTGATCAAAATCTCCTAGTATTCCAATCTCTTCCTATCCCTTATCTCTCTTAAATTTGTCTTTCTTGTCATGACTTCCAATCTCTCTACCCATTAATACTTGATCTAACCATCACCCATAATCCAAATTTACTTCCCTAACTTCCAAATCTTCACTTATTTTATAGTTTATTAGTTCAATTCTACACTGCCATCTACTCCCAAATCTCTTGCCTTTTTATCCAATTGCCATTCATGCCTCTTCAGACTCCAATGCTAGACTACTTCCACCATTTGACTCCTCCATTCCTATTTACTTGCTCTGAATAGGGCTAGAAGAAGTCATGCCACAAACTTGACTGAATCCACTATGAATTTTTATTATCTAACCTCAATAGCTCCTCAGCACAACAAACTTGGTACTTCTCCCTTACTGAGTCTCTACCCCACTCTCCTCAAAGGATGTTTCAAAACTTCTCTGCTCAAACTTCTCACACAGTCTTTTCCATCCTACCCTCTTGCTGCTTACTTTACTAAGAAATTAAAGCCATTCACCATGAGCTACCTCTTCTTCCCTTCCCTTCAAGTCAACTGTTTTTTATCATTCCCTAGTCTCTCAGTCTCTGACAATGAGCTAGATCTTAACCTTAAAAAGGCCAACCCTTCTATATGTAACACCCCCCCCCCACCCCATATTCCGGGATCCATCGACACTGGCCTCCTTGCTTCATCACACTTCTTACATCCGTATTGTTCTCTTAAGTCACATGTGCACTGCTCTATTTTAGGCCCTCAGGACTTCTCACTTGGACTACTACAAGAGCTTCTTTTATTGGTTTTTCCTAGTTGAAGTCTCTGATCAACCCAATCCATAATCTACACAGTTGCCAAAGTGATTTTCCTAACACATAGATCTAACATATAGATCTGAATAGGCACTTAGCTAATTTCCCTTCCCTTGGCTCCCCAGTTCAATAAACCCCAGTAACTTCCCAATACCTCCAAGTTCAAATATAAAATTCTTTGCTAGTATTTAAAGTCCTTCACAATCTGGCCCCAACATACCCTTCCAACCTCACATGACCTCTCAATAATCAGGCTAATCAGGTCATCATTCTCTTCCTGATACACTGCACTTCATTTCCTATTGCCTCAGTGCTTTTCGCTGGTTGTCCCCCTTACTGGAATGTACTTACTCTTCATCTTTGGCCTGAAGAATCCCATACTTCCTTCTACCAACTTAAGTACCAGATTCTACATGAAGCTTTTTTTGATCCTTCTAACTGTTAGCGTCCTCCCTCCCTGAACTACCAAGTATTTGTTCTTTGCATATTATATGTGAAAATGTCGTCTCCCTTAGTAGAATACTTCATTTTTGTTTTTTTACCCATATCACTTAGCATAAAATAATTAATAAATGTTTTTAGAATGAAATATGGATTGGAATGAGGGTAAAATGAAGGCAAGAAGACCAGTTCATATCCAATTACAGTCTAGGTCAAAGTTCCTGAAGTGAAGCAGTATGAATGGAGAAGAGGGGCTGTGTTAGAGAAGTATTATAGAGGTATGATCAATAAAGCATGGTGACTCACTGAATGTAAGGTGATACAAAGTGTCAAAACTACATGGCTGGGAGATAGGGATAATATCAAAGGAAGTGGAGAAGCTGGAAGAAAGTCCAGTAAAAGAGGAAGACAGTGAGCTCTGTTTTGGATATGTAAGTTCAAGTTGCTAGCAGATACCCAGATGGGAATACATAGCAGGAAAGTGAGAGTGGGACTGAAGTTCAGGGAAGAAGATGACTGATTATCATTTGCACAGAGGAGATCAATGGATCATTCTTCTAGAGGTCTATTTTTTTTTCTGGTCCCCTTCATAGCTAGCACCTTTCCCCCAAATAACTTTCCACTGATATTGCAGATATTTTAAATGTATAATTAATTTTTTTGTATGTTGTTTCACCCACACCTTACTACTGCAAAAGCCCTCTGATTGTTTATTCTTCCTTAATTAAGTCTCTCTCTTCACCAGGTCATCTTCCACTCAAAATGTTCTTCCTAAAGCATACATCACATCTCCATTTTAAAAAATCCAGTGACTCCTACTGCCTCCAGGGTCAAATGTGAAATCATCTGTTTATCATTGTAACCCCTTCATAAACTGTCACTGTTCTACATCTCCAGTCATCTTAGACTTTTCTTTCTGTGATCCATTGACAGTGGCCTCCTTGAAGGTCTTCCCCCAAAATAAGGACTCTCCTGACTCCAGTCATTTTCATTGGCTATTCCCCATATATTCTCTCCCTGCTCATTTCCATCTCTTGGCTTCCCTGGTTTAAGTCACAGCTAAAATCCTACCTTCTACAAAAATCCTTTTTAGTTTCCCCTTAATGCTAGATATTTCCTCTGCTATTATCACCAATTTATCTCCTATAAATCTTGTTTGTATATAGTTGTTTGCATGTGACTGCTCTCTCCTTCCTTCCTTCTTTTCTTTGTATCCCTGACATTTAGCACAGGTACATAGTAGGCACATGATACATGTTGACTTGTTATCTAATATCAAGAGAAACTTACCAGTGAGAGCTGGTAAATGAGACAGGAGGGATACACATGCTTAGAAGATGGATGTTTAGTTTCTCTCTGCTGCAGATCTTCTAGCCAATGCTGAATGATCACATTATAGTGTTGTAGATATGAAGATTCAAGTACAGTTTGGTCCTCTGTGGTCCTTTCTAGGTCAGAGGTCATTTGCTATCTTTCAGAGATCACGGACAATGCCTCCACAACTAGTTCTTTCAGGGCTTCAGACTGTCTTTTGTGTTTCTATTCTCAGTGCTTAGCATAATGCCTGGCACATAGTAGGGGCTTAATAAATGCTTGTTGACTGACTAAATAAGAATGTGAGCTCCCTAAAGGCAGGGATGGTGTTTTTGCCTTTCTATGTGTTCCCAGTGCTGAGCAGAGTGGTGGACACATAGCAAGCATTTAATAAATGCATGTTAACTAATACATTTTAAAAAATATATATAGAAGAGAAGGAAGTTCAAAGGAGGAAAGAGACAGGGAATGTTTTGTTACTATTGAGTCAAATTTAATATACATTAGTAAAAATAAGTCTAATTTCATAGTTTCATGTGATATCCTCTTTTGTGTTCTTTATATATTGAAACATGAAAATGACTTAGCCCAAAAGGGCCAGGGTCTCCCATTGTATCCTGGGTCATCTCCAGTCATCCTGATGAATACTGGGTCACTGGATCCAGATGGAGGAGGTGAGGCTGGCCTAGCATAGAACCTCCCTCACTCGAATCTAAGTCAACTACAAGTCATGTCATCATTTCCCTGATGTCATGGTCCTCTTCGAAAATGAAGGACAAACACATATTGAAAGATGTCATTTTAAAAAATGAAAATAAAAACAACGGAAAACATAGTTCAATGAATTCATCAAAGAAGTGTAACATATGAGGGAAAAGAGCAAAGCATCAAAGAACATTGAAGAAAAAAATAATGAAAGACACAAACACAGAACAGCTGTATAGTGCAAAGAGCATTGGGAGAGAAGTCAGAGGAACTGGGTTTAAATCCTACCTCTGGCACTATTTATGTGCCCTTGTGTAAGCAGGCGATTAACCAGTATAGCCCTCAGTTTTATCACCTATAAAATGTGGGGCCTGGATTCAATAGTCAGCCAAGTTCTCTTTTGGCTCTATATGATCCTATGAGACTTCAACAGGAAGGATGACGAAATGTAGAATTTCAAGACAGCAAAAGAAGGAAAGAATATCCAGAATAGAGAGTTAACAGAAGATGCTGCAGAAAGGTCAAGGAGGATGAGAACTGATAAAAGGACGTTGGGCTAGGAAATTAAAGAGGTTGTTGGTCAACCTGGAGAAATACAGTAGTGAAGTCTGAAGGCAGTGAGAACTGAGTGATAAGGAAGATGTCAAGTCAGTGACTTGATCTTTCTAGAAATTTAGTCATATAGGGGAAACACAAAGTAAGATAGTTTCAGGGGATGCTATCCTTGCCATGTTTAAGAATAAAAAGAATATAAGCACCTTGAGAGTAGGAATTGATTCATTCTTTGTCTTTCTGACCCTGATGCCCAGCTAAGAGTCAGGCATATAATAGGTACCTAATAAAAGCTTTTTGATAAATTGATTATGTTTCTAAATAATGAAAAAGAAGCCAGAAGTGTGGGAGAGAAGTGCCTGATATACAATTGGAGTCAGTCATATAAAGACTTATGTTTAAAAAGTCCTATTTCTGGATCAGTTTCTAAGATGCAAATTTTTGGATATGCATGCATTGGGGGAGGTGGGGCAGGATCTACACGAAATCTAGATCCCTACTGAGTAATCAGCTTATTTGTTGCAGTACAGATATAAACTATCACTGGTGCCCCTACCAATACTTTCCCCATCTGCATAGCTCTCAGAAACGCCAATTTGGAAAAAAGTCCCTGTGGGCCCTCATTTTATACATATAGAGAGACATCATCCTTTCCTTCTTAATCCTGTAAAAGCAGGGCATAAAGAACTGAGGTGATATATGCCAATTATGAGGGTATTCCAAATTTACTGAAATAACTAGAAGGCAATTTAGCAAAAGAAAAAATTCTCAAAAGGGCCAAATATGCAATTTCAATAAAGATACAAACCTTTTTCTCGTTTTAGACCAGGATTATTAGCAAACCAGGATCTGGACATTCCAAAGATGGCAGCCACACAGAATTCTCCTCCCATTGATTTGCTGGGTGAAATCTGGGGGGGTGGTTTAACTTTGCTTTAAAAAAAAACACACACACAAGAAAACAACAAAAAATGAATATGGTGAAATAAGACCCCATTAAAAAATTTTAGAAGTCTTTTCTGATTTTGCCCCTTACTACTTCCCCTGCCTATGGCCATGCACTTGCCATAAGGGATTCTATCTGTTAATGGGGAAACTGTGTTCAACATATACTAAGGCAGAAATTATGTTAAAACTCCAGTGAGTTATCAAGTTAATATCAAAGGTAAAAGAAAACTGACTTTGTGATATATGCTGGGAGAAATCCAAGTCAGTTCTTTTCAGTTCAATGCCACCTTCCCTGTGGATTTTAAGATGGAAAAGTGGAGCCAGCACAAACCTCTCACAATAAAAACAAAATCATTCATCATTCAATTTCAGTTTTCAAGCTGGAAATACAGGATGTGGGGTTGGCAATATGTGGGAGATAGAAGAGAATGAAGACAACACATACACCCATAATACTGAGTACCAAAATAACCAGATTGCACAGAATGAAACCCCAAAAATGCTCTCATTCAAAATGCCACAGACAATGTGCATGTAGTAGATCTAATGATATGCAATTACATTTGCTGGTCTTCCCATTTGGTATTTATTTTTCCCTCCTTGTTCCTTGAAAATGATGTGTCTGTTGCTGGTCAGAGAACAGAGTGGTTTAAGACTGAAGTAAAAGCTGAAGGCCTCTGGCTGACTAAGGCACCCAAACAGAATCTCTGTTTCCTATATGAATAAATGCTGAACAATGCTATACTTTATTCTAACTAACCCAAGAAAGTACATTGGTTTCTTTTCCATTATCCAAAATTTTCCCAAATAAGGGCTCACCTTTTTACCTGGCTAGCTGTCCTAGCAGCAGATTCTCTTCTCTTTCCTAAAACTCTTACACATCTTTTACATTCTTTAGCACTAATTCTGATTATATTCATCTATGGCTTTACACCTATATCATTATCTTATTTGGATGCAAGTGGTATAGGTGACTGGATTCTGAGTCAGGAAGACCTGATTGCAAATCCTGCCACAGATGGGATTCATGTAGAACCTTTGGTCAAGTCATTTAACCTCTTTCAGTCTCAGTTCCCTTATCTGTAAAATAGAAATACTAATAGAACTTATCTTTCTCCTCTCTCTCTCTCTCTCTCTCTCTCACACACACACACACACACCCCTCCCTTCCTCCTCACTTCCTTACTTCTTTCCTTTTTGTATAGCTTATGGCATTTTATCCATTTCCTATGAATCTGACCATCTTTGAAGTAATTCCCACTTCTCGGTTCTCCACTCTCTCTACCTGAAATGCTCTAATGTTCATAGATTAAGCATTACAAAGTATCTGAGCTGGGAGAGCTCTCAGATATCATCTAATCCAACACTCCTTTTATAAGTAAGGAAATAGAGGTCAGATAAAGAGGTTTTGCCCAAGGTTTCTCAGGTGGTAAATTATCCGAGGTGAAACTAGAATATAGGTCTCAAGTCCACTACACCATGGTGTCAGGCTTCTTTTGCTACCATATTCTCCACTTAGATAAATCAAATGCTTCTGTTATCCCACCCCCATTTCAAACTCACTTCTACCCTAGGAAGTACTAATAGATTTTTTAAAGTCTTGTTCTGAGGACAATGACAATCTTGTATAGATAAAATGGGAGAAAACATTTGGATGTTAAGCACGAGGCTAGCTTTCACACCTTGCTGGACACTTCCCTTTTTGAATCCAAACCTATATGAGAAACATGTTCTTGAGTGTTCACTGAGCTCCATCAGGGAGAGACAATTCTTTCCATTTCCCAATTGCTAGTTGTCTCAAATTGGCTCAAGTCACTCTAAAACTAAAACGAAGTCTCTGCTTGGAAAGCCAGTTTTAGTCTCTGATACACCTAAGCTAAGACAGATAGATTACCAGTAGGAGAATATGTGGTGGGACTAGAAAGAAATGGCACATAGATTTAAAGCTAAAAGAAGGGCTTGGAGACCACATTCATCAAAACCCTCGTTTTGTGGATAATGAAAGCAATGCTGAGATATTTGCCCAAGGTAACAACGTAGTAGGTAAGACTGAGATTGGAACCCTACAACCTGTGACTCTCTATATAGTACAATTTCTACTACAGCACACTGGCAAGATTCTTACATATGGAAAGGGGTAAATTTTATCAGGGAGGGAGTATGATCTAGTGGGATTAGTGCTGAATCCCAATTTACAGACATTTGTTTAGAAATGCAAGCCAAGTCACTCTTATCTTCTCAACTGTAAGACAGGGATAACCATATTATACAATATCCCTCTCAAGGATAACAGAAGAGGGCTTTCTAAACCTTAAAGCAACATCTCAAGCTGAGTCATTATTAATATTAATGAGTTCTACATCACTAGAGGTTTTCCCATGGATTGGAGGATTACTTATTGGGAATGTTATCAAGGAGATTCATGATGCTAGCACACAGGTATTCTGAGTTCACACTCCGGGATTTTGTGACTTCATACGACAAAGAAGGAGAGTGATAGAAAATTCTTCATTTAATTCAAACCAAACAAATTAAATTCAAATTAAATCACACACACACACACACACACACACACACAGCTAAGAGGGATAGGCGAGTGGGGAAGAGGTACAGATATTAAAATAAAACCATTAAGGATTTAAAGTTCTATTATATGAAGGATTTACTATTAAGGATTTCACATCCTATGAGGTGGGGGGAGAGAGAGGTACAACATGCATGTTATCAGCTACTTTGGAACCTGGATACTTCCTTCCATGGATCTGTAAAGGAGAACTCAAGTGAGGGGGAACTTTCTACCTAACCTTTCCTCCCTACAGGAAAGGGACAAACACTCTTTAGAAATATATCAGTCACTTGAGTAAGGATCCTCACCCTATTTTTGTTCAAATCCTTTACATTTCAGCTATCACCTTAAATTTTCTAAATTCTACATTGTGTCTTCAGAAAGTCCTGTTCCAATGCTTTACTGCAGTAGGCAATGTCAACAGCAGCAGCAAACCACATATTCCAGAGAGGTAGATCTTTGGTACCAACTCCACATACTAACCTGACTAGAACCTATCTGTTCCATTAGTTTTGATCATCACTTTTTCACTCTAAACATTTGTGATAAAGGGGTCAAATCCTGGCTTCAGCACTTCTTAGGTAACCCTGAGCAAAGTGCTATATTTATCCTAGCTTTCATTTTCCCATGAATAAATATAGATAATAACAATGTCTATAACTATTTCACAGGGCAGCTACAAGGCACAGTGGATAGAGCACCAGGCCTACAGTCAAGAAGATCTGAGTTCAAATCCAGCCTCAGGCACTAGCTGTGTGGCCCTGGGCAAGTCACTTAAGCCTGCATGCCTAAGTTTCCTCATCTGTAAAAAGAGCTAGAGAAGGAAATGGCAAACCAGTTCAGTAATCTTTGCCAAGAAAACCCCAAATGGGGTCACCAAGAGTCAGACACAACTAAAACAACTAAACAAAGTAACTATTAAACAAGGTAGTTGTACTTAGAGAGCTTTAGAGTATTATGGAAATGTGAGTTATTGTTATTATTATTAATGCAGAGTGAACTAAAATAAAGCTGTTAAACTTATGTCTGCATAAAGAGCAACAAGAGTTCTTAAATTTCCATTTTTTGTGAGATGGGGAAAGAAGCCTAAATATTATTTATCATTATGGGAGAAAAGATAGTGAGAACTCAGTCATTTTCAGCTAAGTATTTGCAAATGCATATTTGTTCTGGGTGAACTTGGAGGAGGGCAGCTTCCTGTATTAGAAACACCTCAGTCTCTGGACAACAATCAAACTGAACTGCTTCACAAAAAGGGGTTCCAAGAATCACATAGAGGGGTGGAGGGTGGGGGAGGGAGTTGAGAGAGGATGGTTTAAGCATCATGTGGCGGCTAGTTAACAACTTGACTATTCATTTTCTCACCATGGTTGCAGGTCACATGCCAAGTAGCTAAAGCAGCACAGATAAACAAGAACGCACCTGCTTCTTCAGAAAAACATGGCTTATCAAAAATCTGTATAATAAACTAACCTGAAGTATAGATTTGGGGGGAAAAGAGGCCACTTTTCTACAGAGAACCATTAAAATCAAGAGCAGAAATGGAGGAGGGGAGTATTAAAAGAGTATCATTCTACTCCCAAGATGTTAAAAAAAAAATTCTATGAGTTTACTAGAGTGTCTCGCAGCCAGCTTAATCAAGTGATGCCAAGAACTGAACTCTACAATGTTTCCAAAGTCTTGCACATTACTAGTTCTCTCACATCCAACAATCCCTACCCACCCCCCACCCCCATCAATACAATTATCACTTACAGATGCTCACTGGCTCCTGCAGAGATTAAAGGGGAAACTTAAAGGTACATCAATAGCTCTTAGTATTTATTTCGGTATTTCTTTATATTGACAGATCCCACAATCAGTGTTCAATAGATGATCAAAAGTGTTGGCTACCCTGAAAATTGCTTGCTGCCTGCCCCATGACACAGCTGGGGAATGGGTGTGTGGAATACTTGTAGAAAGGGCTGATTTAATTAAGGTCTTCCCATCATCATGACTACATGGGGAATTTACTTCAACAAAACAGGATCGTCCCAGAAATATCCCAGGAAAGTGGGAACCAGGAAAAGAGCCACAGTGTGTAAAGGAGAGATTTCTTTTATTATTGTCAAAATCTTTCCTAAACCACAACATCCAAAAGAAAGAAAAAGAAAGGTTGACATAATTCCTCCTTTTCTGAGTCAGCTTAAAGGCAGTCTGGAAATGACAAAGTCCAGAAAACTCTCAAGTTGAAGCTGCATGGTTCAGGAGGCCAAAGGATTTTTAAACCAAGATCTGACATGGGCATTATTAGCATGGGCAAGTGTTTGTTTCCACAGTGCCAAATGTTTCTATTTCAAATAATCTTTCATACACAGAAAGATGAAACCCTGTAAAACAATGACCGGCAGTTAAACCACTTAGCATGGCTTATTTCAGAAAATTCTATAGTCCTTTCAACCACTCCTTTGGAAAATTATTTCAATTCTAACACTTTTCTTAATTTTCCATGTCTCATTCTTCCTGTAAGGAGAATCTGACAAATTCCGATAAAAAACACTTTCCATTAGAAAATAATTTCTAAACTAGAGGTATCTGGATCTGGAGGCTTTGTTTTTTGTGCAAATCTCCTGTCCCCTGCTCTGTTAAAATAATGGATAAATTAAACACGAGGAAAATATCATTTGTGTCTGAACGGGATTTGGGGAAAGGTTATTAGAAACTAATTCTACTGATTACTGGATATATCCCATCTTTTTTGAATTTATAAATGAGATCAAAACATCATGATGAACATAGGTGGTGACGGACTTGTTTTTACTATAAACTACTGCTCTTTGCTGCCCCTTAACCTGTCAGTACCTCATAAATTACCTCATGTGCAAAAATTAAAAGGCGGGTTTAGCTTAATTTTTTAACCAAACCCAAAGCAACATGTGCACAAAAACAACTTTTACCACTTCAAGCAAAGTCATGAATCTAGATCACCAATTTATTAAATCAATGGTGGCAGAACACCATTCTCAAGAAAGAAAAGAAAAGAGGAAAACAAGGTTTGAAGTAAAAGACTTCGGATTTTTCTGAATATCTATCTGACCATACAGCTATGCGAATTATTCGTATTGAAAAAGGAGTTGTGGAGATGTTAGCATTACGGGACGGGTCATTTACAGAAATTACTGAAGCCGTGGTTTTTTTCCATATTGGTTCATACTGTTTGAAGGTGATCAGGCAAACTCAGATACTAAGTTTCTCCTGGTTTTTTTTTTTCCTCTCTCTCTCTCCACACTCAACTGCAAATATTTGGGGGAAATTTTCAAGTCTGTAACAAGAACAGCTTTAACATTATAGGAGAAATATTTCCTCTTCTCTGGAAGAATGTGTACCATTGGATGAAATGTGCCCAATAAGTTTATGCATGACACAAGAAGCAAACGGGAGCCCTTGTGCCCTGCCGAGATGAACACAAACAAGGACAGAACCAAAAGAGAAGATGGAGACACTGTTTCTGCCCCTTTCTAAAAACACCAAAATAAATGAGTCAATATATTTAATATTTCTTTTGAAAACCAAGGAAAAATACTGATTAAAATGCCCCCAGTGGTATAATATCTCCTAGTTAAATAGCCAAGCCCATTTTCCTTCCATTTTTCCTCATCTAAAAAGTTTTAACATTAATTTGTGGGTTCTCTCACTGTTCTGTTCCTTCCTACCTGGCTTTACTGAATATGACCTAAGCAGGAAAACTGAAAATATTTGTTAATAAAACAATAGGATAATAAGAGCATAATTCCTCCAACCAGACATAGAGATTATTCTTGAAAACTAAAGTTTTATTTGTTAAGTATGACTAAAGTAAAAAATATATATATACTCAAACTAAGTTCATTAATTCCACTATCCAAGAAGGGAAATGTTTCTCTCTTCTAGAAAGAGGGCTTAAGACATCCTACAGCATTGTTTTTACTTTAAAATTTTTGTTGTCACCAATAAAAAACAAAGCATATAAAATAAGGAAACAAATATTTTAAAAAACCCATACCATTTAATAAAATAGAACTAACCAAATCAAGAGACACAAAACTAAAATAAAATGTTTATTCTTCCTGGTATTTTAACATTTTGCAAAAACATTATTAATATAGGAAATACTATTTCGAAGCTGTTTTAGAATAAATTAACAAAATTGGATATAATTTCTTATGTGCTGCTAAGCAGTATATCTAACCACTATGAACATATTGTTTAAATGGATATCATGCCCTTCAAATGAGCTGAATTTAATATAGTCATTTTGGTTCAAGTGTCTCATCAAATGGGTAAATGTATCTGCATGTGTATAAGAGTGAACATATGAATACAAAAACATTTTCATAAAATAAATTTTACATATTTCTTAGGGCTTTAAAAATTAACTCACAGTAATCATTTAAACAGCACTGGTCTCACTGTAGGCACTCTTTAAACAACATATTTTAAGTAATCATTAAAAATAACCGTAGTCATTTTTTTAAATCTATATTTAAAAAAAAAACAATTTTTTTTCCCTATTTACCTTTTTACACTTCTACATATGGTCACATTAAACTCATGCAAAGTGGTCAGCTAAGCTTAGTTAAAGATACGCTGTTCTGAAAGCAGCACTGATGAATCAAAGAGGACTTAATAGTGTTCTTACCAGAAAGCAGTTTGGTTTTTTTCCCCTGTATCTACCATCAGAAAAAGGAACTATGCTAAAACTGGCTCATTTGAATAGTGCCAGAAAGAAGGACATGAAAAGTGTGATTTACCAAAAGCCAAAACTTCCTTAGACAACTTCATGTTCTCTGCTCCGTAACTCCTTAGAAAGTAGCATATGAGGTTTAAATTTTGGTTTGTGAGAATCTCAAAAACCTGCCCTTCAGTCACATTACATAGAATACTTTTCTTATATAAGTACCTTGCATTCATTTGTTTAGTGTAATTTTCATTTCAGATTAGTAAATAAAAACATACTCTCCAAGCTGAGTGATCAATAATAGAGAAAATAGCAAAAAAAAAAAAACTATTAAAACAAAGAAACTCTTATAAACAACATGTAAGAAGCTGTCAAATCTATATTCATTTGGCTGCCATAATTTGAGGTTTCATTAAAAGCTTAATGGAAAAAACATGCACTGCAAGGCAAAGAAACTTTTTAAAAAGGGCTTTTTTTGTTCTCTCCAAGTCTGCATAAGTGAGTAAAAACGAGTTTCTCGTGTGCTAACGATGGCATCAAACAAACCACAAAGCAGTCTTCTGAAAGACAGGCAATGATTTAAAAGACTCCTATATTTCATATATCCCTTTCTTTAATCTGGCTCTTTTAATCTTGTTTCAACCCAAAATCATTTCTGGTTGACAAGTGCCTTTGTTTAAGTACGAAGAGCCCACAAGTTTTGGGTCGAACGGTTCTTTCTTATTTCACACAACATTTGCTTCTCCATCCATATAACTATGTTAATTTGTTCTTCCCTTTGTACTTAGTAGAAGATATTCATTCTAAGATGAATTTAAATTTCAAGTTCTTTTCTAAAAGCTTGTGAGGAAGTTCATTCCTGTGCAGATTGAGGGTGTTTTTTGTTTGGTTTGGTTCAGTTTGGTTTTTTAGGGCCCAGTCTCATTACAAGTTGCACTGGGCAGGCATATGTTTATTATGTTCTAGAGAAACTGAATGATGTCAGTTAAAAATATTAATATAACAATTTAAGTGATTCAAGGGATTTTATTCCACTCATACCATTCTTGTTATCCTTAGTCCATCTTAGCCCAAGAGCTGTGATTTCACAAGTATCCCTATGCCTTGGGAAGTGATTAAAATTGCTTTTGTTCAACATATCCTACTTGCACTACTTAGCTGAGAAGGAAAATTCTATTTTCATTCCTATATATTCCAAGCCTACTTTGACATTGGTTCAAAGATCTGCACCATCTAAACTCTTAAATGTGTTCTTATCCAATTACAAGCTACCTCAGAAAAACACTTAAACTGTTCCTTTCCTAAGGAGACACTTTTAGGAGTAAATTCTGGTCCCATAATAACAGGGTGATGGGAAAATTCCTATTAGCAGTTAAGCAAACTATACATGTAAATCTCCCCCATACATCTGCAACAGCAAATGACTAATTTTTTTTAATACTACTATCCTAGAGTCCACTTCATTAGTACATAGCTCTCATGTGACTCCAATTGTTTAAAAAAAATTAATAATGTAATGAAAAACTGTATGGACTTTTAAAAATGACCTCATTTTTCCTTTATGCAATAATAGCAAACATAAATTCTCATAATTTTTATTTCAGATCATCACACAAAAGCATATGTACTTTTTTGAAGTATTATAAACATGTATTATTTTTAATTTTTCAATATTTTCTTTGCTGTTTTCCCCTTGGAGCCTTCATTTTAATTCTCTTTTACTTATACCTAAAATACATTTGAATAGAAATAGTTTTCTGGGCTGAACTAAGGAAAATTTGGCAAAACCTCTCTATTGCATTGCACCATACCACACATTTAGTTACACAACAAATCCAGCATCTCTTCTCTGCATTCATTATGATGTATAAGACAACTTTCACCACGGTGATAAAAGTTTTCCCCTTATTATTCCTGAGAATAATAAGGGGGTTCTACTATGATTTTTTCTTTTTAAAACAAGAGTATAAAGTTTTTATTTGTTCTATGACATAAATAGGACCCAGAAAAGTTGTTTTTCAAAAGTTTGAATGTCAACAGTCATCACCCCACCTAAAAACTACAAAGTTTTCAGTGCCTCCAGCTGTGAATCAGCCCATGCAGATGAAAACAAAACTACAAAACAGGGTTACTTTCTGTGAGTACAGCAAATGAATTAGGCATGCGGGGATAGAACTGGGACTCACCATGGAGCTTTTATGGAAAAACACCCCGCTCCAAACAGATAAGGCCTTCATGTAAAAGGGGGGAAAAATGCACAAAAAATTAGATGAGAACTCATTAACATTAACAAGTACAGTGTACATCATGCTGTTAAGAATTAAGTATAAAAATATCCAAATAAGTTCATTGTTTGCAAAGCCCCAGCCAATATTCCAACAATATCCATGGGTTTCATGCAGTCAAGAAGTCTAAGAATTTTCTATTTTTCTCCCTTTTCTCTAGCACCCATGTAGGATTCCCAAGATAAAGTCAAGTGAAATTCATAGCTAAGGGCCCTTCAAACAATATTCAAGTCAAATACAATAATCAGATGGAGAAAACAGTAGCAGTGTCAATAGCAACAGATGTGTGGATATGCGTCATGAAATGTTTAAAACTGAATAAGATAGCTGAATATCAGATTTGCCACAATAGTAAATGACCTGTATCTTGTTGCTGTTATTTCCTAGTGGCAATCTTAGACTGCCAGGAAATCACAAAACTTTCCATAAAATGCCTCATGTTGATAACAGATAAAAAAGTACATTGCTGGGCAGAAGGGACAAATATAAGGTACAGTAACAAGCTTTTAGTATGATTTTCTGTCCCTGTTTTTTGATTGCATTCCAGGAAATTAGCATGCAGCTTAATAGTGTTGCAAGAGATTCACTTCCTACCACTAATCCTCTATGGACTAACTTGGAAAGCAGCAAAATAAAACCACAGTCAATTGTTTTAAATACAACTTAGGATGCAAAATCAAATGCCAGCATTAAATCTAACTTGCATTTCTATTACAAAATATCCTAATCACAGCAAAATACTATGCAGTTCTTACACATAAAAAGTAAGAATTTCAATTACATCAAAACTCCAAAGATCAATAACCTTGCTGGCATTAGAAAAGTATGAGAGGTGGGGGCAAATATAAAACATAAGTGATAAGTCTCACTAAACTTCTAACTAATTTATTTTTCAATATTTCTGTTAGTTACTGTTGGTCTCCTGGTGCTTTGTGAACAAATAGACAGAAAGTGAAAATACAGCAAAATATTACCACAACATGGAGTAACAATCCTGATGACAAGTAGATCAGATTTTGGCACAGAGAACACCAAAAAAAGGGCAGAGATAATAAAGCATAAAAAGCAAATTAGAGACTAAGGGGAAAAAAACAGTAGCTACAAGCAATTAAAAACAGAAAATCCAGAGATTTTCTTGATACAAGCATATAACAGTTAATATTTAGATAATCAGAAGACAATTCCCAATGAAAGATGTTACTTCATAATACATTAGTGCAGTCATTCAGTAAGAATGCCTTGTAAACTATTTTAACTATTGTGTAAACAATAAAAAAATACAAAGGTCAGTTAACATTATGGGGTCCCTGGTCTAAAGGAGTCCACAGACTGATAGATGAAACATATAATGCAAGCGAGAGTGTGAAAATAAAACAGGACATAATTACCTAAATATCTGTCCTGAACTAAACAGTTCAAGTGTACAGTAGGCATAGCTATCATGAAAACCAGTGCCTAAGCCATTTCTCCCCTATTCCACCACTAATTCCAAAACAAAGTCTTAATTTCTTGCTCTCCTCGCTAGTCTTGCTTACTTAATTGCATTACTTCCTAATCACTAGGGTGGTCATCTCTTGTTGGGTTCGCTGATCAAAGCAATGCAAATGTGCCATTTTTTTTAAATCCAGGAGCCTCTCTGGCTTGCGTTGCCTAGGCTGGCAAAGACCATTTTTGGTTATAGCTCACCATATCCACAATATCCATCTCACTGCCCTACCCCCAACTCAAACACCTCCAACTAATACCAAATTAAAGCTCATTTACAATGAGATGGAGACAGCTGGATCTTTGACTTATCCTTTGTGACTTCAGAGTTTTGATCTTTTGGCACCAATGAAAGAAGATGAAGCCAAGATATTTTAAAAGAACAGGTAACAGTCATACATAAAGTTAGTACCAAAATTCCTTAAAATCCAATAAGTCTCTTTTCTATGGAAAATATGCATGCAGTACATTCACAAAATAAATACTTGAACTGTATACACACACACACACACATACACACGCATGCATGCATTCTTGGTTTCTTGTTAGGTAGCAATATGTTATCAACGTTGCAGTTCCTCTGTTTTCTCTTTCCTATAATACTCCAAAAGCATAATGTGGATATCCTGATATAGTAGTGGATAATAAACTGGAATAAGCAGAGGACTGATACAGTACCAGAGATCTACCAAGGATGGCCATGTTTATATAAAATGTAAGAAATGAAACTCACAGAGGCCTAGAGCTCTTCATCTCTTTAATATCAGCCCAGAGTGATAAAAGACCTAAGGGATCACATGGTCCTAAAAAGGGGGAGACTTAGAGGGCACACGTTCATTGAGCGTGATATGTCTTCCCTTTTCCTCCCTCCCCATTAATCTGGACCACTGCCATATGCATGTAAAAGGAGACCTGTTGAACTCCAAAGAGCTGTGGTAACTGACTTATTTAACTGACTTTTTGTAGGGACTGTCAGCTGTTCTTTTGAAATGTGGCTGCTTCATCTTCTTTCATCAGGGGCAAAAGAATGAAAATCTAAAGTCACAAAGGACAAGCCCAAGATCCAGCTGTCTTGTTTAGTTTTTCTAATAGCAAACCAGCTGCATTTTAGATTTAGGGTAGGTCAATAGGATATAGTACAGGCAACTCAAACCAAAGTATTCCTGGATCTTGAGGACTAGCATGTCAGCATCAAATAGGAATTTGTTCTTAAATGGTCAGAGGTTTAAGAGTCCTACCCAATAAGGATTAAACACTTTAAAAAGTATATATCTGATCTAACTGGATTCTAAGATTAGAAGGAAAGGGGCATACTGTGCAGAATGAGATCAAGAGATCCAAAATTTAAGACTTAGCCCTTTGTTTTAGGGCCATTTATAGGACCTGAAAAAATGGCTTGAAGACTGCTTTGCAAACTTTTCAGCTATCCTGGCTAATAGCAAGAAACAGTCTTCTGCACCAAATCCTGATGCTTTTTAAGTATGGGCTGCATTTATGAATATGCATAATAGCAATAGCACCACATGGGCATACTATGAAAGAATAAAACAAACACTATAGGCAAAAAAATTCTGAATGCTGGAAAAGAGATCGGTGCTCTATGGCACCATGTCCATTGCCAAGTGATTATAAGAAGAATAACAGTTATTTTTGCTGAAAGAAAATTGTCTAATGTGCAGGCTAAGACTCAAATTTTGGTGAGAAATATAGAATACTTAAAATATTCCCATCATTAATCCAGTTGATAATGTTGTGTCTTAGAAATCAGGCCTAGCCACTTGATGGAACAGCAAATGACCATGTGTAAATATTATGGGGAGTTGAGTCTCTAGAGAAAAGCTCTAGGCTATTTTGTTCAAAATAATAAAGAACTGAAGTTGCTCATGTTTCTTTACGGATGAATTCCAGAACCATAATGCCTATGATGGATTCTGCGTGCCAATCTCTGATGAATAGCAACTGCAACAGACTCATTTTCCACACATATACAAGCGAATGATTCTTCATGTCTTTCCCAAGCTTTAATTCTGATTTACTGCTAATTTGATTTTGTTGTCCCCTGTTTAGGAGGCTTGTGGCATTGTCAGCGCTCACTCTCTTGGATTGTAGGACAAATGGTGGTTAGAAGAGACTAATAAGTTTTCTGATCTCAGAATACATTCAACATGTGGAGGATTTTCTTTAGAACCAAAGTCCATAAGATGGAAAAATTTAAATGTCAAACTCTAAGCAAAAATCACCACCACAGATTTTTATCTGCACTCCCTTCTCTTTATGAGAGAGAGAGAGAGAGAGAGAGAGAGAGAGAGAGAGAGAGAGAAGGAAGGAAGGGAGGAAGAAATGAGAGAGGAAGGGAGGAAAAAGAAAAGAAAAAAAAAAGAAAAAGCAAGCAAGTAGAGATGGGCTGAATTTCAAACAAAGAAATGTCTCACTTATAAAACTTTTCAGGAGCGAAAGGCAGATTTGTTCTTTTTCTACTAAAAGCCCTGTGGCTCACTACATTGCCAAGAGACCACTTGTGATGAGGTGCCCAAGAAGCAGTTTTATGGCAGTATTGGTGACAAATGTAAAGGCTCATTGACAAAATTAAGGAAAAAATACTGCTTCCAAAGAAGAAAACATTTACCTTTAATTTCCTTTCCTATGATTCCTTTGTCAGTGATTTCCTCCCAACTTGAGCATATCTATCTTGTTCTAATTTAAAGGCAACACAGATTCTGAAATTCACTGATAATATATGAAAGCAGACAAATTGTAAGGTCCTAACTCTTTCCATGACTATTTCAAAAGTCTTTCCACTCATCCTCAGTTTACATACCTTTCCTTCTGTCCAGTTAATACTAACCTTTGCCCATACACCCCACCTAGAAATCAGAGGTGTTGGAAGCTCCTTCAAAAAGCACTTGCTGATTTGGAACTATACCCAAAGAGCTATAAAACTATGCATAGCCTTTGATGAAGCAATACCACTACTAGATCTAAATCCCAAAGAGATCATAAAAAAGGGAAAAGGACTCACATGTACAAAAATATTTATAGCAGCTCTTTGTGTGGTGGCAAAAAATTGGAAATTGCAGGGATGTCCATCGATTGGGGAATGGCTGAACAGGTTGTGATATATGAATGAAATGGAATGCTATTGTTCTATAAGAAATGATGAGCAAGCTGATTTCAGAAAAACCTGGAAGGACTTAGATGAACTGATGCTGACTGAAGTGAACAGAACTAGGAGAACACTGTACACAGTAACAGCAACATTGTGTGATGACCAACTTTGATAGACTTAGATCTTCTCAGCAATGCAATGACCTAGACAATTCTAAGGGATTCATGATGGAAAATGCTGTCCACACCCAGAGAAAGAACTATGGAGTCTGAATGCAGATTGAAGCAGACTATTTTCTCTTTTTGTTGTTGTTATTTTTTCTTTCTCATGATTTTCCCCTTTTGCTCTGATTCTTCTTTCACAACATGACTAATGTGGAAATATGTTTAATAGGATGGTACAGGTATAGCCTATATCAGATTGCGTGCTGTCTTGGGGAAGGGAGAGGGAAGGGAAGGAGAAAAAAAATCTGGAACTCAAAATCTTGTAAAAGTGAATGCTGAAAACTATCTTTGAATGTAATTGGGAAAAAATAAAATTCTATTAAACGGGGTAAAAATAAAACACAAACCAATTTTTAAAAAAATACAAAAAAAGCACTTGCTGGTATTAAAAAGAGGTCTAATAAGATAAAATGTCTTATACAGAGTAAAAAGCAAGACCTTGATGAGGGATTAAGATTGGGCTAAAACTAAGTTTCACTGACTCCTAGTATAAGAACCCAGAATTCTCTAGGGGAATGCCACTAACTGAAGAACATCACTGCATGTCTCAAATCTAGACAGGAACAAAAACACAGGTGCTTCTGGCAGCAGCTAGAACAGTACCAGAAGTTTTAAAATCTCATACAGTACTGTGTTATAATTGGTATTGAGTAATATACCAGAGATGTCACTTAAAGCAGACTAGAATAACATAAAAAGATTATACCTAACTTCTGTGATAGAAAGTTATACCTGCTGACATGTAGTACAGAATATAGTGGACTTCATCCAAGAAGGTCCCAAAGATGGCAACAGGCTGCAATATATTATGATGAGGTTTAATGTATATTACACTAGTTTAGTACAAAGTTACAAAGTCAAACCCTAGTGTATGCTATACATTCAAGCATGCTGATATGCAGTCATTCTAATAAAATAAATATATTGACTATGATTTGACATTGACTTAAAACATTCGAAATTCAGCTATCAAAACCCGTAAGAGTTTCTTGAGTTGGTGGCAAGGGGATGAGGAAGTGGGGGGAAGATGCGATTTTCTTCTTCTATTATGCAAGGCAGATCACTTCAGAAATCTAACCACTAACTATCATTACACTGATTCTAAAGAGTTTGGCCTCAGGCCAAGACACAACTTCCAGGTAAGCAAAGGCAGATCTAAGTTCCACCTCCAAATGACATCAGTTATCCTTGCTTTTTTAGAACAAGAAATCTTCCTCAGCATTTGTCTAGATTTCATTATTTCCATCATTTTCAATGGGACCGATAGATAAGTGAGAAGTGTGACTTAAATAGCCCAAGAATGTAGCAAAGAGAAATGGAATTAAAGACCTGTGGAGAGGTGGAAGAGAAAAGACCAGGGCTCTTAATGGGCTCCCCCTTTACATCCTCCAAGCCAAGGATGAGATTTGACTTTCTCTGTAAAGCAAATAAAGTACTATTTGTTGTATTCAAACAAAACACAATTCATGATTGAAGAAAAAAGGAAAACCTTTCATGTTTGCTTCTAACAATTAAAAACCAGTAAGGAAAGTGATAGGAATAAGGTCTTGACCTGTGATTTCACTGATACAGTGAACCCCCAGATTAAGGAACTCCTTCTATACATGCAAGTTCTGCAACTGAGTATTTTAGAACTGCCAAGAGTATTTGGAGGCAAAATTGTCCAGGGTCCAAAGCCAGTAAGTGGCAGTGGTAAGACTCAAACTCAGGTCTTCCTGACTGAAGTTATCTATCTACTATAATATCTCTCTATCTACTATAATACGTGCAGAGTTACAGAAATGTCTCCTAACTCCCAATTTTTGCATATTTCAATTCCTATGAGGCTGTTACTGATCACCTTCTAAAGCCTAGAGCTCTCTGATGATTGGAGTGGGGGGACTCAGATTCCAGGGTATTTAGATTCTCTGAGAGAAAACTGGGAATTTTGATGAAGGTAATACCATAAAAATTCTCTTCCTTCTAAAAAACTACCAAAGTAATTAATCCACTGCTTCCTTATCAGTCGTTTTATACATATATTTAGGGCAAGCATCTGTGAATTTCTACTTAACAATTCTCAACTGCAGATTTATTTCATAGGAAAATGAAAAAAAAAGATTAAAATGGAGATCAGGTACTTCTTAATCCTATTCTTAGTATTTATCGATTAGGGGAAGCATTCACATTAGTGACTCACAGAAGAGCAGATCTAGGTTTCTCCAAATGGCCAGCCCCAGAGAAAGCAGAATCAGTCAGGGGACCAGTGTACAGTGACTGTTAGAGCCAGGTGATGTTGAACACCTCCTCCTGCCTTCACCGTATACAGTCTAGGTGCAGCTGCTACCAAAGCCAGCCCTGTTTCCTTAGAGCACTACTTGGAGGTACTGACCAAGAAGGTGTAAATACATCTGTCTTTTGCCATTCATAGAACTACTAGCCTCTTGTACAATTTAGAGTGAGACAGATGGTGCTTGTCCCATCTAAATGTTATATACTGCAACTCCTTTTAGGGATATGCATTTCCAGAAATGAGAGGGCAGATGTTAAATATGTTAAGCACATGCTTTGCCCCTTGGAGGTTTATGTTAAGGCTTTTGTCTCATTTTGGCCGTTTTAGATGTGCCCAGCTTCTAGGATTCCAGGCAATTCTTGGAAATCACAGCTTTGGTATTATAGCTCTTCAAGTTAACCAAATCTGTCATGAGTTCAATGGTCTGTATTTCCCTAGGGTGGAATTGTCAGCTGACCAGAAGCCCTATTCATGAATTTCATAAGTCTACAGGTGGGTTATCTGTGGATTCTTTTGCTAGAAGTGCTGGGTTAAGTTCTCCTTGCTTAATATACAAGAATCAACTACAAAGGAAACTTGCATGGAAACACACTTAAATACAGCAAATGAGAATTCACAGACAAAAGGGCGACAGTGGAGAAAGTCTTCTATATTCATTCACAGACTCCCAGAATACAATTTGAGCCTATCATCCAACTACATCACCAAATGACTCTGGTATGGACATCACATTTCATAACAAATATGTCAGCTAAGCAAAAGTTATAAGAGCAAATTGACAGCGGCCTTGTAGACCTGACCATAATGGGAATTTTAAAAGTAAAATAGAGATAAAGGTTTTAGAAATCAAGATGTTAGGAAAGAATAAGCAGAATAAGATTATAATCTGAAATTTTGATTGGTCCCTCAATTTTTACAAACATACTTGATATATACCTATTTTGCCAAGGAATATTAATACACAAAGCATTTTGATCAACCTGAAAAGACCTAACCATGAGGTAGAAAGGGCAGAATCAAATGTTCCTGTTTCACATCACAAGACAGTGATTTAAATATAAGTGATTTGTCTTTAATATCTAGAACAATCAGTTTGAGGCTTTCAAGACCATAATGCCATAAAAAACTCTGAAACTTAAGTTGACTGTGGGTTTGGTCCAAATCTATACATACTACTGGGGAAAAAAAAAGTTGGTCAAAAGAGGAAAACTGAGAGATATAGAATTCGTCTTCAAAGGTAGAGAAACCCAGCAGAACCCACAACTTCTCTAAAAACGGAGTTTTGGGAGAGTATGAGGAACCAATTATTGCCAAGATTCCAGAGCATGAAATGGGGCCTATTATATTGTACAAGAAGTTCTCCAAAAATAAAAAGAATCGTGAAAACAAAACACTCTCTCTGGTGATGAATGGTTATGTAGAATTCTACAAACTAAGTACAGAAAACTGTAGAGAGCTGCTTCAGTAAAATGGCAATAAAAGAAAGGATGTAATAACTACTTATAATCAACTAGGTTCTTTCTTAGTCCCAAAACACTGAAATTTTGTTTCTAATGAACAATATTGATAGTACCTTAAATGAATTAAGTTTGATAGTCCTGGAAGGGGCACTAAGGTATTATCATCATCAAAGAGTTCTTATTCTGAAATGCGTGTGTGAGGTGAAGTGAGAGGGAGAAAGAAGAGAAAAGACAGAGGGTGGAGGGAAAGCGAGAGGAGAGGGAGGGAGGCAGGGAAAGAGAGAGAGAGAGAGAGAAAGAATGAGAATAAGGGACAAATAATAGAAGGTAGAGTAACCCACACTGCTCTAATCCTTAGCTGTGGAGCTATGGGTAGAAAATTCACTTAAGTGTTTTTTTTTTTAAACTTTGCCTTTCAAAAAATCATCAAATGGTAATTCACAGGAAAATGAGTGTTTTTGTTTTCCAAATTCACCAAATTCACCTCTAAACATGGCTCCTTTAAGTTGGGATCTGGTCTGGGGATAGATTTCAGGATCTCTATGAACTTGTATGTGAAAAAAATTAACATTTATTAGTTTTGTTATAATTCTATTCTTTTATTTTATGTATTTAAAAGCGCATAAAATAATATAAAATTATTCTGAAAATAGGTCCATAGGTGGCACCAGACGGCTGAAGGGATCTATAACATACACAGAAAGGTTAAGAACCCTTCCTGTAAAAGAAAAAGTCAAATTAATGCAAACATGAGAAGACTTATAAGACTTCAGAGAAGGAGGGCTTCAGGTGAAGAACAGAAATCTAGTATGTCTTTTTCAAATATGTTGGCTAATTAACCCCAACTGCTACTGCTTTCCCTCTGGGCTTATCTGCCATTTACACTGTATATGTCATGTATGTATATGGTTGTTTTCATTTGATCTCCTCCATTAGAATGTGAGCTCCTTGAGGGCAAGAACCTTTTCTCTGCCTTTCTACTATCCCTATAATTTAGGAAAGAGCCTGGCTCATAGCATTATTATCCAATAGTAAGCACTTTAAAATGGCTTGTTGACTGACTAGCTGAACTTTGTTTTTTAAGAGGCTGCTGTCTGGGAACAAGATAAGGGATGTATATGTTGGAAAATGGAAATGATATAAAAACAAGGGAAATCAATAAAAATACAATATGCAAATTAATTTAAATTAATTAATGTGATGTTATAGTCATGTTACATACATATTAAATAATCTAATATTTAAATAAATGATTTTGGCCCAAATCAGGGCTAGCTACATAGTCATAATTTGTCCTGACTAAAAGAAGTTTTTAGCAGCAGCAGAGATTAGAAATGGCCTGCTCCAAAGTAACTGTTTAAACCACATTAAGCATTCTAAATATGTGGCTTGCATTTCATTAATAAACTATTACAGTTAATATTTAAGGAATCATGAAGCAGCAACATAGCATATTTTGGTCAATGAATTTCACCAGGGTCTCATAAGGCTCAACATGTTATTACCTCAGATAAAGGAAAAAAGATGCCCAGGGTTTACCATCATATTTAAATGACATGGGCAGGTGAGGACCCAAGGTTCTCATCAGTATCCTACCCTCCTTTTCATATATTCTAGAGAGAAACTTGTGAGAGCAGGACAGCTCACATATTAGATATTTAATGTTACTAAGGACATGTATTACTAGAAAAAGAGATGGGCTAGTCCCCCTAGCAATTCAATTCAGTACAATTCAATTTACATATATGCGCTGCTTGCTATAAGCAAGATCAAACAGCTGAAGTGGCACACTGGTAACCAAGAGAGAAAGGTCTCCAGCATTCGTGAAGTTTCTAAGGAAGATTAATGAACAACCAACCAAGAAACTAACGCTTGGGGGAGTGAAATGGCTTGCCCAGGTCACACAAGTGATGGGACCATGGGACTGTCTGACTCCCAAGAACAACCATTCTGTTCTGCAAGCAGGAATGAGGGTCCAGCTGAATTAAAAAGCATGAATTTACAGCAGACTGGATGAGCATGGGAAAGGCAAGAGAGAAGTCAGGTGGAAGGGAACTTGGGTTGAGGCTGAGAAGTAAGGGGGTCTAAGGTGCCATCCTTTAGCAAAAGGGCAGTGGAAAGGATGATGGCTTTGGCATCAGTGTCCTGGTTCTGAATATAAGCTCTGCCACTAACTAAAGATGTGATTTTGCGCAAGTTATTCTTGGAAGTCTCTCAGATCACTGAGAAAAAGTCAGCATTTCTAAGTCTCGATTTCCTCACTTGTAAATTGATACTCCTTTCCTAGCTAAATCTATGAATCTATGTATGGTGAGATGGTGCACTGGCACTGCAACTTGGTAAAATGGATACATTTCTGTGTTCTTTGATCACTAAATATGTAAAGGTATTTGTGGCTTTTGTTTATTTTTACAATTCTGGATTCTGCTCCATTTTTCTCCTCCAGGTCCATAATCCAGCGATTGAATGTCTTATAGGGAAGGACCCAACCTTCCTATAAGTAGATAGATAAAATTCTTCTCGTTTTACAAACCTTAAATGTATGAGGTAACTATTCTTATTATAAATGAGAAAGAAACTGAGGAAGGGTTCAAATGGCTATTCATACTGAAAACTGTATTTCTCCTCTCTACAAAATCACAAATGTAAAATGAATTAAGAAATGTAAAGTCCAAATGATTTATTGATAATACATCTCACTGAAGTTCTGTTGACTAGATTTTTCTCTGAAACATGTGACAAATTTCATTTTATTTCTACTTATGATTGCTACGTAGATTTGGGGATGGCAGGTCAACCACCTCTTGTACTTAGACTCTACTTGATCCAAGAGAAGTAGGCTAGGTTGAAATTTCTGTCTTTCTCTGACTGAGATATGGAGCTTAAAGCAAAGGCAGAAACTACCAGGATCTGTGCTTCAGAGTACGGGAAGGTCATGTGAAATATGCTACCATCTGATCATAAAACTATTAAAGCATACTGACTAAAAGGCTGGTTAATATGCATCTCTCCTTCCTGGCTAGCACAATAGAAACTGGAGATGGAACATGAAGAAAGTATTTTTTCCACCCTTAGTCAAGTCAGACTCTTGGTAAATCAATTTCCTTCTGATACCCTCAGTTTCTTTTCCTCTGAAACGTGGATAATTCTAATTCCCATTTATACAGAGTTTTGCTCACAACAACCCACTATGAGATAGGGAGCATAAATATTATCTACAGTTTAGATATGAGGAAGCTATCTGAAGTAGCATAGAACTATTAAGTGTCTGAAGTGGGATCTGAACCCAGGTCTTGTGACTCCAAGTCCAACACTCCCTCCATTATATCATGTTCATTATTAACAGCACTTTACACTTTCTACATGAGCCCTGTCAGGTAGTGTAAGAACTACTGTTAACATTTTACAAAGCAAGAATCTAAAATTCAAAATTCATCACCATGATACGGCTAGTAAGTGCAGAAACAGAATCTGAACTCAAACCTTTTAACTCTGAGTTTAAAACTGTCTCCGCTATACCATGACACATTCTGACACTATTTGGCGATGCCTATACACCCAGGCTCACAGGAGCACTATGAGAATAAGTGAGATAATCTATAGAAAATAGCATACAAAATGTAGCCCTATTTAACCACTTTTCATACACTAAAAAAGGAGAAATAGTTGTTGCCTGAAACTCAACATTCCATCTCCTGCTATCTTTTTTTTACCAAGTCATCCCATGCCTGGAATATGTCATCTCTCTTTGTCGCTTTCTCTACAAATCATAGTCACAAAACAATGCTTGTCTTTCTTCAAGTCTCAGCTCATATGGGGCTCTCTCCATGAAATCGACCTTGTATTTACCTTTTCTGTATTGATGTTTTAATCTCTCCAGAAATATGTAAGCTTCTTGAAGGCAGGGAAAGTTTTGTCTTACATATATCAGGGGCTCAATACACATTTACAGAATTGTTGAATCATGTGAAAATATACTGTAAATTATAAAGCTCTAGAATTTTTTTCTGGATCAGATTAAGACTGCACTGGCATATCCCAGCCAAAATCATACAATGCCACCTGCTCTCCAGTTTCCACCTCGATATGAAACCAAAGAAATGCTCCCTTGGACCCCAAGATTTGATTGTAAAGGACTTCACCATCTCTTTCCCATTCCTCAGGCCCAACACAACATTTCCTAGAGAATTCTATGCCATGCTCCATGCCCCATTTTCAACCTCTAAGTCTGAGAATAATAACCAAATCTAAACCACTCTTCTTAACAAGGGTATCTTAATCAATCTCCTTATTACTCTATTTACTCCATTCACAACTCTCAGTTCTTTCTCCTAAACACTCTTTCTTTGACTACATTCCCATACATATTCACGTATTACCCTATTAAAATGCAAGGCACATTGGTACATTGTAAGGTGGCCTGTAAATTGGTACAACCACTTTGGAAAGCAAATTGAAATTATTAAAAAAAAAAGTGACTAAAATGTTTATACCCTTTGACCCACAGACTCCATTCCTGGGTTTATACCCCAAGGGAGCCATTGATAAGAGTCTCCTAGGGCAGCTAGATGGTACAGTGAGTAGAGCACTGGCCCTGGAGTCAGGAAACCCTGAGTGCAAATTTGGCCTCAGACATTTGACACACTTATTAGGTGTGTGACCTTGGGCAAGTCACTTAACCCCAATTGCCCTGCCTTCCCCCCTCCAAAAAAAAGAGTCTCCATATATATTTATACATATATACTTATACATATATACATACACACATATTATATATCTATATCTATATCAGCACTTTTCTTAACAGCTAAGAATTAGAAACAAAGTACCCATTGATTTAGGAATGGCTAAATAAAGTACAGTACATGAATGCAAAGGGATGTTACTGTGCTATGAAAAATGATGGATGTGATGAATACAGAGAAGCATGGAAAGATATACATGAACTGATGCAGAATGTAGTAAGCACAGCCAAGAAAACAATATACACAATGACTACAACAATGCAAATGTAAAGAACACACACACACAATCAAAAGTGGATGCTGCAAAATTATAAAGAAGAAGCATGACTTGAAAGAAGAGATACACAACGATGCTCCTAATCCATCCCATTGCAGATGTGGGAGATCTTCATAAGTGCTGTACACTGCACATGTTTTTAGACATTTAAATGTATAATTCCCTTGTACTGATTTTTACCTCTTATTTGTATTTTTATTTTTTTGTCTGAAAAAAAATTCTGTTATATAAGATGACTTTATAGGAGAACAAGAGGACAAATACTGAGGAAAGCTATCACACTGTAAAAAACAAAAGACAAGATTTAAAACTTACTTTAAAAAAATAATTTGTGCACTTTGAAGACAGAGACTTGCTTGTTGGTATTTGTTTTGCCAGGGCTAAGTACTATGCCTGGCACATAATAAGTGCTTAATAAATGCTTTCTGACTCATAACCAATGAGGAAATTATTTTTGTAAAGGCAGGTCTTAGAAACTGCAATGTGCAGTCTCTGATGGATTAAGTGGCTTTTCTTGAGTTAGTTAAGTAATGGCCAGTAAGTGCCAGAGGCAAGACTGGAATCCATGTCTTCCTAACTCTGAAACCAGCTCTCTAGCCATTATGCCACACTGCCTCCCAGAGATGGCTCTGTGGCACTATAATCATAAATCATAAAATAGCTGAATTAGAAGGGAGACCGGAGATTACTTAGCCCTCTCATTTTACAGATAAAGAAACCAAGGGCTAGAGGGATTGTGACGGTATGTGACTGATAATATATGGACAATTAGTAACAGAGCAGGAATAAGATAACTGAGGTTCCTAGCCCTACTTAGTCCACTGCTTTCTCTACTATATCATATAGTGGTGCTACAGCACCAAAACTAGAGCAAAGAGATTTCAAATAAATTATCCAAAGTAACTTGGCAGGTCAAGAAACTTGAGTAGATCCTATTTACTAGGATTTACAGATTCATAGAAAATTAGAACTGGAAGAGACCTAAGATATCATCTGTGCCAGGGATAACTAACCTTTTTCATGTCCTGAACCTCTCTGTCAGTATGGGGAAGCCTATAGACCCCTTCCCAGAATAATGTCTTTAAATATATAAAATAAGATGACAGGATTATAAAGAAAATCAATTATATTCAAATAAAGATGTAATTTTTATTTCATTAAGAATTACTTTTTATTAATGGATGTGATACCTGCTGAGCTCTCTTGCAACAAGAGCTGTTTGTCTTTCAGGTCTGGATTTTGTGTTGTCTATAAACGTGCACACATTCCATGTGCTGATGGTGAGTGGAATCATCTTTGCAGACGTTTTTGCCTACAGTGGTAATCAGGCCAGGGTTGGGTAAGCAGACAATTTTTAGGGCACCTTTTCCAGCCCTTTCCTCACACCAGGAGATAAGCAGTGCGATCTTTAAAAGGCTTCTCAGACACCTAGGGTGCTGCCAAAGAAAGGGTATTAGACTGACTACCTAACTGAAAGTCTACAGAGCCATGGTGCTGACCTCATTGTTGTATGCCTGTTGTATGCCATTGTTGTATGGACAGTCTACCAGTACCTTGCCAGGAAACAATCATTTACATTTGAATTGTCTTAGGAAGATTCTGAAGATCACCTGGCAGGATAAGGTACCAGAAACTGAGGTCCTTTCTTGAACTAAACTGCCAAGCATTCAAAGTCTGCTTCAGACAGTGCAACTCCGATGGGCTGGCCACACTGTTCAAAATGGCTGTTTTATAGAGAACTCACACAGGGCAAGCATTCACATGGTGGTCAGAAGAAGCAATACAAGGACACTCTCAAGGTCTCCCTTAAGAACTTTGGAATTGATTGTGTGACATGGGAGACACTGGCATAGGACTGCTCAGTATGGCATGCCCACATCAGAGAAGGTGCTATGCTCTATGAGCAAAGTAGAATTGAAACAGTTCAAAGGAAACACAAGATGTGCAAATTTAGAGTATCCACTGCAAATGTTCACATGGACTATTTGTGTCCAACCTGTGGTACAGCATTCCAAGCTCGTATTGGCCTGATCAGCCACAATTAGAAGCAATGAAACTTGACTCTGGCATAGTGATGTCATTTTGGTCATCTTTGAGAATGCAGGACAACAACCAACCAACTTTTTATTAATACCTAGGATTATAAAGGAAGATAACTATAAAGAAATACAGTTGTCAATATATTTAAAAAGAAGTTCACTGACCCAACACTGAGAACCCTTGAGCTAGGCCAAAGACTGTATTTTACAGTGAACAAAACTCTCAGAGAAGTGTCTCTATTGTCTACAATATCACACTGCCCCAGTTCATATGAAGAACATTAAAGGCAGAGTTAACACAAAGATTTCTCTCTCTAGTGCTGGTACTGGTCAAAACTGGTTAAAGAATATGCATAGAGAATGTTCTACTGTTATGGCAAGAATATGCAAATTGAGGCAAAGGCTATTTAAAAATACTAAAGTCTAGGCTAACAGATCCAATTTTATTAGCCAAAGTGAATTTTCATTGTTACTGTTTTTGCAAGGTCGGAGGAGGCAGTGAAGTAAGGAAGGAAGGAAGGAAGCAAGGAAAGAAGGAAGGAAGGAAGGGAGGGAGAGAGGGAAGAAGCAAGGGAGGAAGGAGGGAGGAGAAAGAAATTGTGTTTTAAAATTTGTACTTAATCAGCTGCCATTAAGTTTCATGCTGCTAGAAAAAAAGAAGAAAAATCAAAACCACACATTAATGAAAAGCATTTCTTGTTCTTATGCCTTAGCTACTGAAAAACAGCATGATAAAAAGCATCAAGTGTGAGTGGTTTGCTTACCCTGTACGTTTGGTGATGGTCCCCAATGTCATTGGCTGCTTGATTTGTGCAAGAGGTCCCACTACCATCAAACTAGGGAGTGGGGAAAGCCTAGGGTTGCCAGGGTTGTTGTTGGTGAAATTGTTGTACGAGTCTTGACTGTTTAGTTTTCCTTCAATGAGACAAAGAAATGACAACATTAGCAAAGGATGTTCTTCCATCTCCGAAGATACTGACTCTAAATCTGCTGATCAGAAGCAAGAAGTATTTTAGCTCAAATTTGAGCCCCAAATAATGTGTTAGACTCAAAGAATAAGAGCAAGAACAGGCCTTATCTATTCTAATCCTGTCATTATAGAAATGGAAAGATAAGGTCTAAAGAAATAAAGTGACTTCTTTAAAGTTACAAGGCTACTAATTAATAGACCAAGGACTGGTAGACGATGAGATCTTCTGCTTCCTGTTATAGTGTTTTTCCAGCTCCAAGGAATAACTGCATCATCATCACTTTGGATAAGATGCAGACTAAACACTCTGGTAGGCCACTAATACATTTTCAGGATATGGGCAGAGATATAAAATGTCCAGAAATTCTGAAGCCAAGGTAAGAATGCAATTTTTTTAAATTGGGTTGAAATTCAAGTAATATTTTCTGAAATGACCCTGCAAACTCTCATAACTTTAAATGTGGATGGATTAAACAAATTAAAATTTTAAAAAGTAATAGATTGAATACAAAATAAAAAACGCATAATATGTTGCTTATGAGACATATAAAAAGCAAAGATATACACAGAATAAAAAAGAGAGGCTCAAACATTTACTATGCACATAAGTCCAAAAAAGAACAAGTTGGATTTATGCTATCAGACAAAGCAAACACAAAAATTCATACAATATACCAAGAGAAACAAGGAAATTACATTATGCTAAAAGGAACCACAAACAAAAACTAATATTGATATTAAATTAACATATTCCAAATGCCATAGCATCTAAATTCATAAAGGAAAAACTAACTAAATTGCTAAATGATATAAATAGCAACACAACAATAACAGGAGACTTTAATATTTCTCTCTCAAAGATGGACAAATCTAACAGAAAGATAAATAACACAGAATTAATGAGATTGTTGAGGAATTTAGAGTTAAAGACTTATGGTGACTTCTAAAGGAAACCTCTGAAGAATATAGATATTTCTTACCACCAATTTTTTCTCTGCATTTTTAAATTGACCATGTTAGGACACAAAGAAATTTCAAATAAATGTAAAAATCCCAAAATACTCATTATATTCTTTATAAATCATAATAAAATAAAAATAATTAATTCAGGGAGCACAAACAAAAAACATATCTAAGTGGAGACTACTTAAGGATTCCTGAACAGCAAGCAGACCAAAGAATAAATTACACTATCAGTGATTATGCGAAAGAGATAATAATGGGACAAAATATCAAAATTTCTCAGATTACAGCTAAAGCAGAACACAAAGGAAAAATCATGTCCCTAAAAACACAGATTAAATGATTATAGAGCTGCAGTACAGTATAGTTAAAAAAAAAAAAGAAAAGTAAGGATTTAAATTTCAGTTCTGGCATTTAATAATGTGGCAATTATGTGACCATGGGCAAGTCACTTAACTCTTCTGGGTCTCAGTTTCCTCATCTATAACTAAATATTACATAAGATAATATATGTACAGTACTTGGCAAACCTTGAAGTGTGACATGTCAGTTTTAAAGATCTAAAATCATTGTACTAGCTAAGGAATATAACTGTACCATGTATAACTTCATTTGTTCATAAAATTATGTTTCATTTACTGGCAGATATGAAGACGGGGGCAGGGGGTTATTGAACTTGAAATGTCTGGAGTTGGGGTGGGGGGAACTAAAAAAAAAATTTTATATGAAATTTTTTGGCTCCTGGGTCACCATATCGCTGGGTGGAAGACCTAGAGTCAGAAAGACAGGAGTTCAAACATCAACTGGTAAGATGGTCCTAACATTTCCTTACTGGTGAGCCTGGCACTAGGCATCTCTCAATTCTGCTACTGATTAAAAAAGTTGATTGTCTAGAGCAGGGGTGGGGAACCTGCAGCCTTGAGGCCACATGTGGCCCTCTAGGTCCTCAAGTGTGGGCCTCTGACTGAATCCAAACTTCCCAGAACAAATCCAAGGCTACATGTGGCCCTCTAGGTCCCCAAGTGTGGCCCTTTGACTAAACCCAAACTTCACACAACAAATCCTTTTATTAAGGGGATTTGTTGTCTGAAGTTTGATTCAGTCAAAGGGTCACAGTTAAGGACCTAGGGGGCCCCATGTGGCCTCAAGGCCACAGGTTCCCCACCCTGGTCTAGAGTTCCAACCCAACTGCCATCAGGTTCCAGGTGAAATTGTGATATTGGCTTATTGAAACTGGAAGCCAAGTTCACTCACTCTTAAAGAACAGTTAAGTTACGAGATGGCTACCAAAGGGAAATAGCTACAAGTTTTATAATATTCTTGGGAGTAAGTTTCCATTTAACCATATTCCCAGTTTTGATTGCTTTCTGTATCACAGTGTAGCTACCACTTTTCAGCCTTCAACCACAAAAGCAATAGACTACAAATTACGCAGACAAGAGGAAAAGAAATGTAAAGAAAGCAGAGAAAGAAAGAAAGGAAACAATGCAGGAGCCAGCCAGCTTATAATAGAATCAAGGGGCTTTAAAGAGACAAGCCATGGTGAATTAGAAGGTTTAGATCATTAACTTGTTTTTCTCTGCTTCCATAATGCTGTGAAATGTCGGCTTTGTCTCCAGTCAAAGGGAGGCCATATTGGGAATTAGGTTCCTAAACAACTGGGGCATTCTAAATAGACATTACACAAACCCCAGGTCAAATCCATACAGGCTGGACTGAAGAGGGTGCTTTAGATTTCAAACCCACTACACCCCCAGAGCAACCACCTTTTTCTAAGGAAGAATAACAGTATGAAAGAGTTTCGCTCACAGGAAGGAGACTGAAAAGCCATAATGACACTTTAAGTGGGTTGAAGATAGAAGGGAAAAATAACTTTAATGAATTTCTCATCTTTCTAAAGACACTCAATGCTTTCTTTGCCCTCTCCTCAGGGTCATTTAATTCAACAGAACTGGCAGCTTACTGGCTTTTTCCTCTCTTTCTTTCCATCTTTTAACCCCTGCACATGACATTACACATTCAGAAAAACTAATGCCCTGCCCCCCCAAAATATCTCAAGATTGCAAAAGTTAGTTGGAGATTTTGCTTTTGCTTACCATTTCCCCAATTCAAGACAGACCTGAGTGGTAACAATCTATTGTCTATCACAACTGATCCAGGAGACAAGTGACATACAATAAGATTTTTACATAAAAGGAGAACGAGAAAAACAAAACAAAATGAAAAATATAAAAAAGGCACATGTTAGGAAAGCTAATAAGAGCTAACTTGCTCATATTTTGGATTAGGTATCAATATTTTTTAAAACAAGACAGACATTGCTATAACCACACAGAACTCATTCACTTGAATGAAGTTAGTGCTTAGATGCAGGCAGGTAACCTCCAGCCAAAATTGCTCTACGGCTATTCTTTCCTGCAAAGGAGTTTAGGAAATCTTATCTGACAAATTCACTTATTGTAATGAAAATGAAATTTATTTTACCTACCTCTGATAGATTAAGGAACAATCAGAAGTGGCTTCAGGTTAAAAATTGAGCTCTCTAGAGTTGAGGCAATTCTAATCTGAAGCTTTCAGATCTTTGTCGTCAATATTCTACTCTGCAGTAACGGAGCAATATCAGTATAGCCGAAGTAAATTAACTCAAAGAATTCATGCTACCATTACAGATGACAACTAAAGAATGTCTCATGTTCTAAATTACTAAGACATAGATTTATTATCCTACAGTTCTTTTATCATAAAGAGAAACATTATGAAAACCATAGTTTTAATTGTTCCAAATCGTGACTGACTTCTAACAAAAAATCTTATTTTAAATGGTTTGGCTAGCTGTGAGTTGGTAGGATGCAAGGTGAGAAGGACAGAATAGAAATACAAAGGAACGTTCTTCAGCAACATCTTATTTCCAGAAAAAGTGGAGACAGACCTTTCCACGCTCAAGATAATACAGCATTTATCTCAAAGAATGACTCAGGCAATAAGTACGTATAAAGTTAGCTACAGAAGTGTCAGAAATGTAAAGGGACAATGAACTTTCTTCTTTCGTTTTACCATCAAAGTATGAAGGTAGCCTCCAGAATTTAGGTAATGATTTAACCAAATGCTCCACATCCCCAGAACAGCAAGTGGATGTTTTTTACAATACCCATAGGAGATTTTAACTGAAACTTCAATAAATGCCACCTTAGCAAAACAAGCAGAAGAACAAGAATCTCAGGCACAGAAAATAAAGGTTCATTTCCCCCTCATTTCTCTTTCAGAATTCCTATTAAAGTTAATGGCAGTTGTCTACACATGTCAAGGGGATAATTAAGGGCAGCATTCACAATATATACAGGACAAATGATAATACACAAACCGGAAAAATGGGGTGGTGAGGGCAGCTAGGTTGTGCAGTGGATAAGCACTGGTCCTGGAGTCAGGAGGACCTGAGTTCAAATCCCATCTCATACACTTGACACTTAGAGCTGTGTAACCCTGGGCAAGTCACTTAACCCTGAATGACTCACAAATAAATGAATGAATGACTACACAGACCAAGCAGAGCACCTAGGTGATGCATTGAATAGAATGCCAGCACTAGAGTCGGAAAGACATGAGTTCAAATGGGAGCTCAAATACTTCCTTACTTTGTGACCTGGGCAACTCACTTAACCCTGTCTCAGTTTCAATATTGGTAAAAGGATCTGGAGTAGGAAATGGCAAACCACTCCAGTACCTTTGCCAAAAAAAACCCCAAATAGGGTCACAAATAGTTGGACATGACTGAAATGACAGAACAACAACAAAAATACACAAACCAAATCATTTAAAACAAATTAAATCATTAAAAATAATTTAATATCATGGTGGGCAAGTAGACATAAATGTCACTATTGCAGATTTGCCATAATTAACTGTTGATTTTTATCTATTTGGTTCTATGACTGGACTGTAGCATTGGGCATATGATTAGCTCAGAAAATCTCAGCTATATTGTAATCATTTCCCAACTGGTCAACAAATATTTATTGAACATCGAACGTACACCAAGGAAGGTAAGAATCATTTTAAAGAAAGAACAATAGGGCTTGGGGACAAACTGACTACAGAGTAAGAAGGAAAGGGAAGAGTTAAAGAGGACTCCAAGCTTTATAGACTAAGAGATTGGAAGAATAGTGTTAACACTACCAAAAAAAATGCTGAAGCGATGCTTATGAATGGCATATTTTAAACATATTAATTACTAGTTACTAAATGGCACTATCTTGTAGCCAGTTAGAAATCTAAGACTGCCACCCAGGTTAGCAGGTAAGGGCTAGAAATACAGATTTGAGAGTCATAAGGAAAGGGATTCCTGTTGAAGCCAGAGTATATAAATTTGCTAAGTGGACACAGAGAAAGAAAAGCTGGGAGTTGAAATAGGCCTTGGAGAAAGACCACAATTAAGAGGTAGGAAGGGGAACCAGCAAGATGAGGCAAAAGCGCAGTCAATGAAGTAGTAAGAAGATCAAGAAAGTATAATGGCACATAAAGAAAAAGAAAAGTTTCATAAAGAAGGATATGAAGACAGCATACTATGTTTTAATCCCATCTCCAATATTTGGTGGCTGTGTGATCATGGGTAAATTAATTCAACCCCAAAGAGTCAATATTTCCCTATCTGTAAAATGGGGATGTGACCTGAAATACCATATCACAGGGTCAAATTAGATATGTTAAATGCTTCATAAAACATAGCAGCACGATATATAAACATCGGCTTTCATTATTATCATTAGTCTTTATTATAGTTGAGTCTCCTTGGCAAAAGGCTAAAAACAAAGCAATTGAGCTTAGCAAATTTAACAAGTAATAATAAAACACTCACATTCATATGGTTTGTAAAGCACTTTGTTCACTATTCCATACTGGTAGCTCTCAAGTGAATAGTCTCAGAAAAGTGACAGAGGAAAAAACCAGATTCCACTTTCAAGGATGTGAAGAGAACAGGAGATAAAAAAGAGAGGCAGCAAAATAAATATTCAAGGACTTTAGCAAGACTTGAGCATGTGTTAAAGCAGAAATAGAAGGAACCTGTGGATAAAAAGAACTCATGGAGTGGAAGAAACTCAAGATAGTATAGAGGAAAGAGAAAATTGTGAGACACAGAAAGTGGGGGAGAAGTGATGGGGACCAGAGTACGGATGGTGAATCTAGGCAGATACAGGGACGGTGCTATGCAGAGATAAAGCTAATGTTCCAAGGCCTCTAGCTTCCCTGTAAAGTAGGAGGTAAAAATGAACAATCAATATCTTGGGTCCCAGGTAAAAATGTGGTGCTAAAAGTTAAAACACACATGTTCAAAAGGTCAAAACTGAATGCTGTGAAGTTATAACGACCAAGCTTAGAGTCAAAGAAGAGATGTGAGAGGGTATCTCAATCCTTTCTTTGCAGAAATGAGGGTGGGAGGGACTATGGAAACAAAGGACTGTATATATGGATACAATTGGTTGATATATTGGTTAGTTTTACTAAACTGCTTTTCACCCCTCTCTTTTTTTTATTCTTCATTATGAAAAGTAGCACGGGAGTAGTGAATTAAAAAAGCTATTCTCAGAACCAGGAAGACCTGGATTCAAATCCTAATTCTTAGGCATACTGGCTGAATGACTGGGCATGTCACAACCTCTCAATGTACTAGGAAGCTAACACAGTGGCAGGGAAAATGTCAATATTCAATGGTAGAGGAATTTCCTCACAGGGCTGTTCCCTTCAAGGAAATTACTGATCTAGTCTATTCTTTTTGATAAGGCATGGCTTTCTGGGAGGGGTTGGAGGGAGGGTTATTTTCTCAAATTCCGGCAAAGTAAAAGCAAAAAATATGGATAAAGATGTTTTTAAAATAAGAGATGATATTTTTTAAAATAAATTTTAAATGTAAATTTCTACAATAGTCAAAGAAAAAAATCTTTAAAATTATTTTCTGGAGGTTTGGGGAAGCGAAGGACATTCAAATTCAGGCTGCAAATCAAGCACATAAAAATAAAAGGATGATGCTTTTTTTCTTGGTTCTCACTCTCACAGACCCTTGGGCCTAACTTTCACTGATAGCTCTTCTGAGCAAAGTTGCAGATAGATGTATTTGCTCCTGTACACAGGAGCTGGGCACCATGCAAAAGACTGCCTTTTATAATCATCAAAATTTGTTCTGATAGAGACTATAACAAGTTAAGATTAAGTCACCAGGCCTCCTCCAGTACTAGGTGGCTAGAAGGAGTGTTTTCTCATTCCATTCCATTCCTCTCCTCTTCTCTGGCACCCAGAACAGCTGGGTCAACAACAACAAAATCATAGTCAACAGAATCCTCTTTTCATTGGAACCTGTAAAGATAGTCCTGGGGTTACTTTTGTCAAGGCCCAAGTCTCAGCCTTATTTAGTAAGTAACATTGGAGGGCTCTTCTTGAAGAGGTAGTAGCATTCAATGATCAAAAAGGCAAATGCACAGACTGAATGCATATACAGACTGAATGCTTTGACCTTATCAAGTCTCTGCATTTTTTTTTCATTAAAGGGTCAAAATATCCCTTCTCATTCTACATGCCTGGAATACACAAGATAAATAATGAGAAGCTTTCTGAGAAACTTGAAGAAAATGACTAGGCAAAACTAAGGCATCACCTGCATTAACCCTTCTTACCCACCTTTCTTCTTGATGCTTTTTAACTCCTAAAGAGCAAAGAGTAAGATGCCAATATTATAGCCAAATGAAATGAAAATGAACATTCTGAACACAGACATTTCAAAACATCAGAATGAATATAAATTTCCAACGCCTCTGCACTTTCAAGCTCCAGCTGGGACAAGACCTATAAGTGACAAAATGTCACAAGAAAGGCTGTTCCCATAGTATTTCTGGCACGAGATACAGGAAGTCCCAAAAACTTCATGAGAAAGTGAGTTCTTTGAAGACTCCTAGTCCCATTTTTTAAGCTCAAATCTATACAGATAAACTATCTAAGCTTATTGGCTTTCAAGTCCTTATACAAATCTGTTGTAATTCTGAACTTTTAGAGGTTCACCAGTCCTCTAAAATGAGTAGTCAGTAATTAAAGAATGAATGAATTAGGAAAAAAACCAACCACTAGTAATAATACTGTTTGCCAAGAGGTGAAAGAAAGAATTTCTTCTGGAAAGGGAAGAAGGGAAAAGGAGAGGATAAGCATTTATGTAGTACCTAATATATACCAGGCACTGTGCTAAATGCTCTACTAATATTATATCATGTGATCTTCAAAACAAACCTGAGAAGTAGGTTCTGTTATTATATATATTTAACAGTGGAGGAAATGGAGATAGAGACTGAGATGGCAGGGGAGGGAAATGGAGGGGAGAGGATCCCAGAATCAGGAATAAAACATTTTTCTAATTGTTAAAATAGTTCAGTAATAATGATCTTTCAGATTGCTTACAGGGGATATCAATATATGAATGACTTTTTAAAAAGTTTTCAATAGAAAGCAATAAACCAAGAAGAGAACCAGGGGTCACCGTTTGTCACTGACTGCTGTGTAACTCTGGGTGCTCTATGCCAATGTGCTTCAATGTTTCCATATGAAAACAGAAATAATAAGTGACACTGAGATTTTATTCACAATAACCCTGTAGTATATAGAAAGCAGTCTAAGTATCGGTAACCTCAAAAGAAGAAAGTGAGACTCAGATTCATAAAATCAGATCATAGAATAGAGATTGAGGCCTTACAGAAGAAGGAAATGAGTCATAATAAGACGTTATTCGACATGCCAACAGTGAGACAGCTAGTTAGTATTAGATAATGAAAAAATACACCATAGTGTAGTGGTAAGTTGGAGCGATGGACTTGGATTCAGGATTGGATTCCTAGCACTGATAGAGGCTGTGTGTCTAGGGGCAAATTATTTAACCTGTTTTTACTGTAGTCTCATCTGTAAAGGAGGAGTAATAAGATTTCACTACCTACTTCACAGGGTTGTTGTGAGGAAAGCTCTTTTTTAGTATGGGCAATTATTTTTAATGCTTTCTCTTTTAGAGCAGTTAGCACAAAGAGGACAATGTTTGCAGGGCACCTTGGAATTCTGGGAAAGCACAGGAATGCCAGTTTCATATGGGATGTCTGTTCTCTTCCTGATTCTCACTCCTCCAGGCCTCTTGTTCTGATTTTCCCTAACTGCCTTCTCACGGAAGTGACCTGGAAAATGGTAAAGCTGTGGATTGCATCTGCTCCTCCATGTAGGGGCTAGTGAGTAGGCAAAGGCCTGCCCTCTGGGATATGGAAGAGCTGCCCGATAGAAGGAATTTAGAGAACCTATGACTAGGTCACTCATCCTTCCTCTTGAACATGAGCTGGCCAGAGCTAAAATATGCTATTTGCAATTGCCACCATATCATGTAGGCATTATTCCAAGCCATGATTTTCCAGACATGCTACACCACAAATACACAGAGGAAAAATGGATTAAGTTGAGGATAAAAGTGAAGAGAGAAAATAACAATGGGCTTTGTTGCTGCACTCAGGGAACAGCCTGTCATGTCAGTTTTGCAGAGGTATATTCCCAAACTGGCCATCATTAACAGACTCACTTGCACAGAGGAAAAAAAAGGAGGCTGAAAGCTCCGGACAAAAGAAATCCCTGCAGACAAAGTAAAAACAAATTAAAGGCCCCATTATAAAACACAGATGCTACAAGGAAAATAAACTTCCCAAGATTTACTGGGCTTTGACAAAGTTGGACATTTGTGGAAAAGACATCAGCATCAACTCCCAGGTAATTCTGCTGCAAAGCTAACCTCCTTTCTTGTTTTATCTTTACCCTTTTTGCAGAAGCTTGGTTGGTATTCTTAGCTTCTGAATGCAATGATCCGAGAACATGTGAACATGGCCTGCTGCCAGCTGCTTCTAAAGCTAGGTCCTGGGACTTGTTCACCATTCCAGACCAAGTTTAACGTACAAAGTCTCTTTCTATTTTTTTACTCCAAACCAAATAAAGAAAAAAATGTTTTATAAAGATTTAAGACAGAGGATTGCTCTGCCTTTTAAAAAAAATCAACATTTTTTTCTACATACAGCAATGAAGCTAAAATGATATTGGTTTTTTTAAAATGATATTGTTAATAAACAATACTTCCTATAGTGACTTATGATTTTAAAAATCCTTTCCTGATGAAAGACATATAAGATAAAATACTGAAGACATCATTAAACAGATTTTACAGAAGAAGAAACAGAGACTTGGAGATGGTAAGTGACTTCCTCAGATTCACATGTCTAGTACAGAGCAGCATAAAGACTTGAACCCAATATTACTGACTTGAAGCTGAAGGTTTTTCCACTAAATCACTTGCTTCTCAGATTGATTAATACCAAAATACAGGAAAAGATCCATAGTTTTGTCATGGTTGGGCAGAGAGTTTTCCAAATATAGCATTCTATCAAGCAGGATTGATAAACAAGAAGAATTAAAGAAAACAAACCAGTAGACCATTTAAGTAACGGTTTTTAAAATCAAATTTAAAATCTTCATTTTCTATCATTGCTTACAAAAGTTGTGAGCTGTTACCATTGTTTTTTAATGGTACAAGTGGACCAGATTTGTCCTTATTTTGGGGCTTTTATGTAGCTAGAGAAATGCTTTACCAAATGGGGTCTAAGAACTTCACGATAGATAGGTATATTTGTGTAGGTACATTTTTAAGGATATTGCTTGGAGGCAGAAGACACTAGTGGATCAAGTGTAGAGGATATTGAAATGTACCACCCTTCATTTTTTACAGAGGGTGAGTACTATGGATATGGAATATTGTATATAGCGGGGACTTGATTGATGTCGATTAATTTTCCTGAAACATTTTTTTCCTCTTTTTTTATTCTCATGAGAGATGGCTCTTGGTTGTAAAGGAGAGAAAATTATATATTAAGAAATAAAGATGATATAAAAACAAGGTATGTAATAATTATTTTTTTTAACAAATAAGGCATAGTGAGCTTAATGAAGGAGAAAGCAATTATTTGGTAGCAAGAACAAAAAATAATGGGAATATTAGAGGTGCTTTGATGATTTTAAAAATAGAAAGCATTGGTTGTTGGGGTGAAAGGAAGAATAAAAAGGGAGAAAATTCATTTAAAAGAAAATAAAAGAAGTACAAAAGAAGTTTTTTATAACAACTATCCTACGGAAAGCATTTTGATGTTGTGATACCATCTTGTGATACCATCTCATTTTTAAAAATTTTATCCTACAAATAAATACCAAGGTGGTTGAGAACTTATGCCTTGAAAGCCTATATAAAATTCAATGTCTTTTTTTGTGATGTGATAAGCTCATTTCGCTCCATCTCTACACATGCTTACACCATAGAACAATCCTCACTTTTCAGCTGAGGCATAGGCCTCCCCATCTCATTATATCCTTAGTTTAACATTTTGACTTCTTCAAAACACCTGCAGTACCTTTTTGCTCTATGCCACTGAGGATGACTGTATTTTCTAAGTACCACCATGAACAGACACTCTATCCCTAAATAACATATTTATCTATCACATTAGCAGACATATACCTTTGTTGTGCTGTATATGTCTTTCAGACAACAAAAATTTATTAACGTATATATGTGTGCACGCTTGAGTTTTTTTCTCTTCCCCAGAAGGCCAAAGCAATCAGCCTGCTTCTAATATCCTGTCATAGAGCTGACAGAGCTAAAAATCCTATATGAACCAAATATTTTAACTGAGTTAACTCTGTGGTAGAAAAGTCCCAGGCTTCTTGACTCTGTCTTAATACAAGCACAATGGTAACTTGTTTTGAGACTATCACAGGCAATTCGGGCTCAGGGAAGTTAAAGTGTGCTTAGTTATTGCTGGCTGTCAAATTTCACATTAAAGCTTTTTCAACCAAACACTAGATAATCATTTAATGAAAGCCAAATAAAATCCCTTCAAAATACACAATAAAGGATAATAGGCAAACGTGAATTGCTTGCGTGTGGGTTATTGTTAGTTAATGTTTTTTTGGGTGTGTTTTTCTTTTTCCATTTGATTTTTTTTTAAGTTCACTAGATGAGAATGAAAAGCTTCCCAGCTGCAGATCCAGGACTTTCACCCTCCTTTTTGACCTTTTCTCAGACATGCTCCAGTATAATCTGTAATCTACTTGAGTCGGAAGAGGAAACAGCAGCGCCCTAGTGAGAAACAGTGCCTTCTGACCCACATACTGAACTTGGCGGAAGCAAGACTGGCTCACAGAAGTAGTCTGAGAGAGTGGAACAGACAATTCAATAAAAATCATGAAAACACCAAAAACACAGCACACAACTTGCTCCCTGCTGCCAAGTACAATGTTTAAAGAGGGGGAGATTGAAGATACAGGAAGTTTAGTCCCATTACTACTTGCTATCATCCCTTTATTTTTCAGTATTTGAGAAGTTGGAAGGACTGGGGGTAGCAACCACATGTTGAAGTGTGCAATATTTCAACAGAGAAGCTTCACTTTGTATTGTTTTTAAAGCACCTTATCCAAATAAACAACAGGTACCACCTGGCACTGAAGATGTTTCCAGGAAAAGTTGAGTGGCCATATTGCAGAGGATAGGAGGAGGCTCAGAAAGATCACTTATGAGAGACATTTAGAAAATAAATCCACAATCTGATCCTGAAATGAAGCTTAATGTTTTTAAGGTTTTGCGCGCGCGCAAACACACACACACACACACACACACACACCACACACAGAAAAGGCTGTCAGAAATTTCACAAACCTTATTATGTAAAAATTCTGATTGCTGTAACAAAGGCATTTACTGTCTATTGCAGATAAGGACAGAGTGGGATGTAATTCACAGAGCTCCAAAATTCTAGGAGATAGATTGACTGAGGCCAAGCTGAGGAACTCAAGATACAGGAAGTAATAACAACCAGCAAAGAGGCCAGGAAAAAAGGTGAGAAAGACCAGTTGGCAAAGTTTCCAAAGTAAAGGAAAATAGACAAGGGAAAGTAAAAGGAAAAACTGAGAACGCTGAAAGTTACCATGAGGAGCCTTAATGAAATATGAAAGATTTATCTGAAGAGTTTCAGGACGGAATATGTGTGAGGACAGGCACTGAAGTCTACTAGTTAGAAGAGAAGGCTGACTTTCCTCTCTAAGTACTTATGTGGCCTGTCTCTGAATAGGATGCTTAATCTCACTATACTTTAGTTCCCCCATCTCTAAATAGGGTTAACAAGATCTCTATCCTATAGAGGGGAGTTTCAAGTCTAGTAAATTGTTTTTATAGTACTCAAGGATCCTGGGACGAAAGGCTGTACATCTGGGTGCTATATATGTATGCGTGCATTTGTGTGTGCTCAGTAGTTTATTATTCATTTCAAAGATGCAAATTTCTGTTTGTCAAATGTGGATTTTTTTGAAAAATTAGCATTAAAACAAGAAGGGAAAAAAATCCAAGATGCCGGTCAGTTAAAAATTACAGGAACAGAAAGGCACCCTTTCCCATGTATGACCAAGGATTCTTGGTCTAAAGGTCCATAGGCCCCCCAGGTGTCCATTGAAAGATTTCAGGGGATACATAAACTTGAATGGAAAAAATATTAATCTTCTTTCAATATAACTGGCTTCCTTTGAAATCCTACATATTTATTTTATTCATTTAAAAACATCATTCTGGGAAGGGGACAGTAGGACTTACCAGAATGCTGCTAAAGGCAAAGACACACAAAAAAGAAAAGAAGCACTTGCCTCTGAGTCTTTCTACCACTGTATCTACAAGCACCCACAAAATTTTTAGTTTCTCTAAATAAAGTACAAATACAACATCCAGAAAGAGAAGAACCAAAGGTTTTCAATCCATACTTAAAAAGTTCCCAAAATCCAAACCCTTTATCTAGAATGAAACATTAGACATTAAAACAAGGGAAACTCTCCACCCACACTATAAATGACTGCTCTTCACTGATCTCTATCCTTGAACCCCCACTACACTGCTGACAAAAACAAAAAAAGTACCAGGTAAGATGAAGTTAAGAAGAACAAAGAAAAGTAGTTAATACCTCACTAAAGCAAAGAAAAATCAAAAGAAGAAACGTGACTTTGATTCATCCAAGAGAGTTAAGGAGGAACCCTTGGCTATATCAATTTTGATTATCTAAGTTTATAGCAATATAAGGCAATGTGTACATGTTGGAGGGTGTTACATGCCCCAAATAGCATGGAAATCATACAACTGTTCTATTCTAACGTAGGACACTCAAAGTACATTTCCAAAGACTTGGAAAGTTCAGAATGTTCTCAGTTTACCAATTTCATATTTTTACTCCATTTTAAACACTGCATACCCCCAAAAATGATGACACAAAAAGAAAGGGGTAAATCTCAGAACAACAATAATAATATCTTTGAAGTGACTTGTACCTCAAACCTATAACTATAAACTGAAATGGCAAAGTATTATTTCTTCTTCCCACCCCCAGAATTCCTGCTTCTACCCAGAACTGTTAAGGATATTTTCTGGCTCTGTGTCAGCACCATGACTCAGGTCATGAGAAGTGTCAAAGATGCATTTCCTTCAGATGGGAAAGAGCCACTGATTTTAACAGCCCCACAAAACGCTAGGGGAAAGGGGTGGGGGTAGGGGTGAGAGGAGAGAGCAAAAACAAGCATTCTGCAGAACAAGCAAGATAAAATCTTTTAGTTGCCCTTTGTTTTATTTCCAGGTTAACATTTCAGTATCTTTACTCAAAATATTCTTGTATTTTTTTCACCCATGGAAAAATAGCCCCACAGGAAATATACTCAATTTGAGTGGAGTCTTCTAATATTAGAAACAAGAAAGCAAAAGCTCACCAGTTCATTATAGAATCAATCATAGAAAATCAACATATAGTGAGAATGAATAAAGAGTCAAAGCACAGCACTCAGCTGAACAAGTTACTCTCATAAAAACAGAAAGCTGCCTGCTCCTGTTATGGCAACACGTTCATAAGTGCTGGAAATGGATGAGATAAAGAATGCCAGAAGAAAGAATATTAGGACACCTAAATAAGGAGCTCCTGCACAATCTAAACCCAAGAAAAAATACTCTGCTCCCCTGCTTCTCCTTCTTCAGCTACTATATAACACACTTTTGTCAACTTAGTCACAGGCAGAAACCAAAGCTCGTTCATCAGGATCAAACAGACACCTACACCCATTCACCCACTCCAAAATTATAGCTGTCACATTACATTACTGTGCCCTAATTAAGGAAGTAATCACATTTTAAAGACACAGACCCTATTCCCCAAATTCTGTAGCCTAGTCAGTAACAATGGACTCTTTTAATTCTACCATTTTACTTTTTTAAAGGCTCCTTGGCATTATTCTCACACCTCATCATGCAGTGTTAACATTCTTGCAATGAACCTTAAATCCCTTTCCTCTTCTCATCTCTACTCCAGTTCAATGTGCCACTTCCCCCATCACTTCAAACACTTCCTCCTACTACTGAAATTTTTAAATTCAACTCAATAAACATTAAGCACCTACTATGTACAAGGCACTGTACAAGGGGGTAGAGACATATGAAAAAGATAAAAAATTATACATTTTTGGCCTTTAAGAAGCTTTATTTCTTTATTTCATTTTAATTTAGTAAGGAAATGAAGCATCCAACAATAAAAATAAGTGATGTTTACATGTAGCATTTTAAGTTTTAGGGAAAAAAATGATGAAATGCATAGAAGAGGTCAAAGACATAACTTGAGTTTCAATATTTGCTCATTTGAAGGAAAGAGGATTTTTTTCTAGTGCATTATTGAACATTTATCCATATCTCAGCTTCTCTGGTAAGCTCTAAAAATGCTTTGGCCAATGCAGTCCCTTTTAGACCCCTGAAGCCTCAGCCTGCCTGTCTTGCTAATAACCTGTTTGTTCCATAGCTCCAAATTCATTCTGTGTAGCCATTCCTTTATCATTTCACCTAGTTGAGTCAGGTCTATTGCAGGCCTTCTGTTTGAATATGGCTGAAACCCACATGGCTTTGTCCTGATGTGCTCCCGATCAGCTCAAACACTTCATTCTATTCAGCTCTGGTCTCTTGGAATTAGCTTCCCTCTACAATACAGTTTCACCCTTGGACACAATTAATATGTTGGAGGGGGCACCCTTTACACAGAGACTGAAAAACTCCAACTCCACACTTGAAGATCTGTTAGAAAATTTACTTAAATTAGGCCAGTCAGTTGATAAGCATTTATTAAGTGCCTATTACGTACCCAATACTGTGCTACATGAAAAAGATACAAAAAGAGGCAAAAGAAAGTCCCTGCCTTCAAGGAGCTCGAAATCTAACAGACAAACAAATAAGTACAAAAAAACTATATACAAGTTATATATGTCTACAGAGAGTCAAATCTTTGTCTAAAATGAATTTTTCTACATTGGGGCTCTGAACTATTTTATTGTACCACTAACTTTTCATCTGATATAAACCCCATAAAAATTCAGAGGAGAAACAAATGGACTTGAGGACCATTATATTATCCCAAGACTAAAAAATAAGCTAACTTTTGTAACAGGGTAGGGGGCTCAATCTCAGAAAGAAACTGGGTAGAGAAGCAGGTAGCAATCATACATACTGTGCCTGTAGGGTAGAAAACAGAATAGGTCTGGAAAGGATACAGCAAGCAAAAAGGAAGAGACAGGATAAATAGTCACCTGTGTTACATACACATTAAACACTGAAAAAAGGTTCATGAAACTCACCCATTTACTATTCTGGCATTTAGAACTTCCACTGAATCTTGCATAGACTTCTCTATTTGGAAATCTGGCCTCCAAAAATCCATAATTGCCATCTCACTGCAATGTCTTCACTATACTCCTTCAATTGATTTTTCTGTTCCACATTAGGTTGTCATTCCCATTTCTAGCTGATAACTAGAAGCTATATAAAGAACCTTCTTAAAGCCAAACAGCAATTCAAATCCATTAAGTCCAACAGCTTTACCAACTATATCATGTCATCCTAGTGTTCATTCTGACACTAGATCAAAAGAACACAAACACAGGAGAAACAAGAGAATAGGGGGTTGAACAAACTCCAATTAAAATCTAACAAACACTAACAAAAAAACTAGAAAGAGATGACTAAATATTATTCCAACTCTCTGATTTCCTTTAGGCCTAGTCTTATTTCTCCTTGGTAACTAATCACATTACCAGGTTGGAAATAACTTCCCTGATTCTAACCTCTTCAGTCAATGATGAGTTTTCACCCTTTCCACTTTGCACATAACTCTTCTTAATATATTTATCATGCATTATTGTGTATCATAGAGTTACATGTGTAGGTGTCACATCATCCAATCAGACCACAAGTTTCAAGAGCAAAGGGTCCAAGTCTCATTCAAACTTTTTAGCTCCCCAACAAGTATGTAGTTCAGGGCTTTCATGCTATAATTACTTAATCAGTATCAGCTGAACTGAATTAATATGCATATAGCCATAGAAAACCTTAAAGTGCTGGTTAGTAGTTACTGTGAATATTCTCAGGACCTAACAATATGCCCAGCACATGGTAGGCACTTAATAAATAAGTGTTGACTTTATACACACACACACACACACAAAATGTACATTCACTTTCCTGTTTAAACTAGTTTTTGGTCCCAGATAAAATGTAACCATTAGCTTCAAGATACACACACACACACACACACACACACACACACACACACACACACACACTGTACATTCACTTTCCTGTTTAAACTAGTTTTTGGTCCCAGATAAAATGTAACCATTAGCCTCAAGATATACACACACATACACACACACACACGTATAAACCAACAAGCTAAGAAGCCTTCCAGAAAATAACTACACCACTTGCCATTCAAGTGACCAACCAGAAAGTTACCTATAACTGAATCATTTAGCACAATCTTAACTGCATTCAATTCGGGAACCCAGATGAGAAGTCACTGACTCATGATGAGTTTGTTTTTTTTCCCCCATGCTGAGTTTTAAGGGTACAACTTGAGAATCGGAGATTTCAAGAAATAAATTTCTGGTGCAAAAACTCAAATCTGAAAGCTCTGTTCACAGAGTTTCCCATGGAAGGGATCGGACATGCAAAGGCAGCTTTCTAAAGTGCTCCTACTAAGTAATTTATTCTTGCATAATGAGCAAAACATTCCCTAGTAATGCTTCTTTTATACACAAAATCTCAAGGCTAATTGCATTAAAGTGTTGGGTGTGTCTTTTTCTCCAAAATATAAATCTGTCCAGTGACATAACAGAACACAGGTCAAGAAATCCTGACTGAAGGGAACCTGAAAAGCTAGATGATCTGAGTGTGCCCTAGAATTAGCCATTGCCACACTGAGGACAAGAATAGTGAAGACACAAGAAAGCTGAGAAAATACCGCCCTCTAGAGGAGGCTCACATTAATAATAAAATACAAACAAGAAAAAAAGAAGGAAAAAGCTTCAAGAGCTGGATAAGAAAGCATTTTCGATGCTGAAATCTCAGAGGATATAAAGACATAAAAGAAGAGGGAACTATCTGATGGGCACTTAAAAGCCATAACAAAGAGCAGATGCAGGTCAGTGTTAATTGATAACTGCATCCTCTAGAATTAAAAACAAATATTGGTGAATGTACAAAAAATAATAATTCTGCGGCATGTCCCCTGAACAACACTAAAATGAAAAAAAGGCCCAAATATTCTGTTTCTGATTCATTTTTATAGTCTGTCTTTTGCAGTAAAACTTAGAAAAGAATTTTTCTGTTGCTCTTAAAGATGTCCTGCACCTAATTTTCTTTGAAACTATTTTTGTTCCTATTTCTCTAAATGGGTGGTTTCATAAATAAGTGTTACTTAAAGGAAACCCATCTGTTATTCAGAAAGTTGTGATGATGTAACTCCTTTCAACCCAACTTTCCCATAAGAACTCATCTGGTAAGGAGGAGTGAAGCACTGGGAAACTGGAAAGTGACGTGAAAATATGTAAAGCTTGCATGATCTGGGTGGTTTTTAGTAAACTTGGGACTGTCATAATGTTATAAGAACATAGGAAAGAAAAAGTATCTGTATAAAGATAAAACCACTAGAAAAACTGGAAGAGTCTTCCAAAAGAAAAGGGGGTGTATGCATGTGACTAAAATATATCTAGAACTTTAGGTTCATCTTTGAACTAATAAAACCCAGAAACTGAGAGAGCCTGAAAGGATAGAATTTTCTCCATTTTAAATTTATATGTTATATGTCATCTGAGGTTAAACAAATTAAAGCAGAGCTAACTCAGAATATGATTATTTGGTAAAAAAAAATATTAACAAAACTTCAATCCATGATTAAAATTGATGTGGAAGGAAGAATTTGAGAAGCATCAGATTATTACTGACTGTTCTAAGTAGAGACTATGTCAGGTTGAAATGTGTGATTGCTTTTTATTTATATTTGTTATGTGGTCTATCTCATAACTATGGAAGAACAGTATCTGTGACCATGTAATGCAATATATAGGCTAAACACAGGTCCTGAGGGGTGAAAGTAACCCAACACATATACTAGAAGAAAAAATGATGTTCCAAACATGGAGGGCTCAAAGTCTAAAGTACTTTTGTAACAGATGAGACCATTTCTGCAAAGCCTTGGTCTCAGAATCTTCGGGTCTCATTGCTACATTAAGTGAGACATAAAATCTAAATGTCTTCAGAGAGATTCTGAAGCATAGCTCCTCCCTGGGGGTCAATGACATTGCTCCCCAGGTAAGACAAGAAATATAATACTTCTCTCACAATTTGTTGTAAAATCCCCCTCCCCCCCAACAAAACTTGATGAGATTGGGAGTGGTGGGAGGAAGAAGCAAGAGAAGGGAGGCAGGGGCTTCAGGATGAATTTTTATTAAACCTGAAATAGAAACCAATCTAATCCAGTCCAATCTAACAAGCATTTCCTAAATACCGACTAGGCACTGTGGATACAAAACCCCCAATGGAAAGAGTTCTTGCATACATGGAGCTAGTAATCTATTGTGAGGGGAATACAACATGTAAGCAGAGAGAGAGAGAGAGAGAGAGAGAGGGAGGGAGGGAGGGAGAGAGAGAAAGAGAGAAAGAGAGAGAGAGAGAGAGAGAGAGGGAGGGAGAGAGAGAGAGAGAGAGAGAAACATGATTATTTTAGGAGGGAGATTACACTAAAAACTAGGGGGATCCAGAGCCTAATTTGGAAAAGAAATAGGACAGCTGCAAGGAAGGCTTTAGTACAGGGTAAAGTTGAACCAATTTAATAACTAAAATTGTTTTTGAATAAACAGAAATGCAGGAAATATAAAATAGATAAACGTAACCTTCATTTTATTGTGGTGAGTATTAACACACGTATAAGAAACACAATATTTCCAAGTAAACCGAATTTTCCAAATTAATTCTGAGGGGAAAAAATAAAGAATATTAAGTTGCCTCATTTCACCAGAAAGATACCTGGGCAGTCCTAAATCATCATGAAGATATTCACAGAGAAAATAATCAGAATTCAATCTGTACTGATTTTGGAGGGTGTAAAGGATAGCGATTTCCTTTACCTCACTTCACTAAAAGGAGCACAGACAAACAACAGGGAGGCCAAAGAGTGATTCATTTTCAAAATGAATCCCACCCTGATCAAAGGTTTACATTGTGTGAGTAAACAAGCTGATGCCATGGAAGTATCAACTGTAAATACATTGTTTCTAGAATGAACTTACGGGCACGCCAATTTTGTTTTGACATGACACTAAAGAAAAATGACCAGCACTGTAATGTTTGTGCCTTAAAAAAGAACAGAAAGGAAGAAACACGAGGGGTAATGGAGCTGACTTTTGAAGTAATGAAGAAGTTTGAGCAAACGTGAACAGACAAAGCTTCCCTGGATTCTTTTTGATTTTAAAAAGGGCCCTCTTCCAAATTACAGTGTTTGGACTGCTATGCTGGAACATGACAATATTGTATGCCTTCTCCACGCAGTGAAATGACAAGGCAGCCCCCAAAACAGTATCTCTGAAAGTCAGAATCTTGTACAGAAATCCCTTCAGTTGTCTTTCCCTGTTCCTACCTGTCTACTGACTTTCCTATTCATGCTGGCTGGGATTCCTTTGGAAGGTGAATGAAAGACTGACATCCCAGCTGCACCAGATACCCATTGATTACAGAATTCAGGAACTCAGTGACTCAGACTTTGAGAGCTGAAACACAGAAAAAGTGAGGGAAGAGAGGCACAAAACTAGAAAGGATGAGGGCTAGGATTCAAATCTTGACTGTAATCTCCATTGGTGCACTATGTTGGCAAAGTAATCCCAAGCCCCATTTTCTGAGCAAGGCTTCCACTTACAGAAAACAAACTGGAACAGGAATGAAAAAGAAAATCTACTTATGTATTAGTACTGACCAAAGGGGCTGTTGTGGCCTTCTACAGAATCCTTCACAAGCATATAAGAAGCAAATCCTTCTCAGGGCTATAACTTCCGTGGTTTTCCCTGTTGATCTAGGTACCTCACATGCATACTAAATCTCCGTGATTAAAAGTCTCAGTAAAATTTTGGTTGAACAAAATTATTCTACACTTAAAAAGGAAAAAAAAAATTGCAGCAAGAGTCGTCAAGCATCTCAGTAAACACCACAAAGCCATATGAAAAAATATTTTAAACTGCTGTTTCAAAAATAAAGTCATTTGCAAGCAGAAGGAAAACACAAATGGATCCTATGGCTCCTCTTATTCCCATTGGATTTTGTTCAAATAAAAACTTTTTAAAGGTTGCTTAACAGTTCAGGCTCTGTAGCTCTGATCCAGAGCCCACATATTACCAAAATTTGATAAAGAAAAGAAAGGAAATAAGTATTTATTAAGCACCTATTCGGTGCCAGGGCACTATGCTAAGCACACCTTCCTCTAATCCCAAGCCTCTCACCCATCTTCTACTGGGCATATCCCCTAAGGGAAGGCTGCTAGAGGCCAGAGGAGCAATTCCAATCATCAGCACAAGGCAACTTCCACCTCCTGGGCCAGCCTGCTTGGAGAACCTCAGGTCAAAAAGGAACAGCTTTCCCACTGACCTCAGGACTTTTTTCTCTTGCTGTACCTGTTCCTTGAGGGAAGAGGAAAGTTGGCAATGAAGTGGAACTTATGGTTTGTCCTTTACTCTTGAAGAGGACCATGACATCAGGAAGATGATTTCATGACTTGCAAGTGAATTGGATTTAAGTGAGGGAGGGCTGTGCAAAGTCACCAGCCTCACTTTTTCCTCCAGAGCTATCCAGGTGCAGTGGCTGGATACAAATCAGGACAACTGGAGATGGCCCAGCTGAAGAGGACTTCTATCATCTTTTGCTGCACTCTCTTGCTCCTAATCTCCAGCCTTTGGAAGGAAGAGGATCAGTGAATTGGGGCCTCCTATCTAACTACATGACTTCCATTTCACACCGTGCTTATTTCCCACCCAAACTCTAGCCATCTCTGGGAAAAGGAATGGAGTCCTCTACTCAATTGGTCATACCCTATAGTTCTCAATGGTACTGAACCCCTGTAGGTCATCATATCAACTTCATTCCCTATCACCCAACACCCAATTCTTTATTTCCATCTCCCTGAAACCTCCAACCCCAAAGTTATAACTAAATGCCACTAACTTCTTCCACTACGCCCTCTTACCCGTTCCATAGGCAACAAATTTTTCTTTGTCCTAAATCTTTTCAGCTCCAGCTATCATTCAAACCTGGCTGCATGCTGATGACACGGCCTCACTAGACACTTTTTCCTGGACTAGCTAGCTACACTTTCACTCATTTTCCTCAGCTCATTCACTGGTCAAGGCAGGGGAACTGGAATGTTCTTCCTTAGTGACACTTCTATTGCCTACCTCTGTCACTTGGTAACCTCCTCTCCTTTGAAGTTCAAGCTCTCTTTCTTCTCTACTGCCCAATCAAAATCCTTATAGCTGTTGTCTACAAAATCCCAGGGCCCTCCTCTTCCTTCCTCAATGAGTCTGGCTGGAGGCTCACAATTTTTCTCTTCTTCCCAATTCCTGCCCTCCTACTAAGGGACTTCAAGATACATACTGACTCTCCTTCAAGCACCCTAATGACTAGGTTTTTCAACCTACTCACTTTCCATGAGTTACTCCTTCATCCTACCTCAAAGGCACACAAAGATGGGCCTTTGATCTTGATATCACCTACAAATTACCATCTCCAAGTTCAAGAATTCTGAAATCTCTTTATCTGACCATGATCTATTGGTTTTCCACCTCTCCCTCCAACTCTCCTTATCAAACCTTGTTTTTCAACCAAATAATGACTTTCAATGCGTCAAATTCCTCAGTTGTCTCACCACATCATCACCACTCTTTCCTCAACTTGGTCCCTTAGTGAACCATTTCAACTCTACACTGCACTCTTCTCTTGAGTCCCTAACCTTTCTTCTGAACTTTAATTTTGTATTTCCACCTGTCCTTTGGACATCTCAAACTAGATTTCAGTAGACAGTTCAAATTCAACACATCCAAATCAAAACTCATTCTCTTTTCCCCAAATCCTCTTCCTCTTCTAATTTCCCTATTACTTTTGAGGTCAACACAATCCTCCCAGTCTACCACGCTCAAAATTTATGTGTCATCTTCAACTCTTCAGTCTCCATATCCAATCTGTTGCCAACGTCTATTGACTTCACCTTTGTAACGTCTCTCAAATACACTCCCTTCTCTTCTCTGACACTGTCAATAATCTAGTGCAGGCTTTCATCACTTCACTTCTGGACTACTGCTATAGCCTGCTGGTGAGTCTACCTGCCTCAAATCTCTCCCCACTCTAATCCATCCTCCATTCAGCCACTAAAGTGATTTTCCTAAAACACAGGTCAGATCATGTCACATACACACACACATACATACATACACACACACATATATACACACACACACACACACTTAATAAATCTCAGTGGCTTCCTATTGCCTCTAGGAACAACTATAAAATGTTCTGTTTGGCATCCAAAACCCTTCATAACCTAACCCTCTCCTACCTTTCCAGTCCTCTTATACCTCCTCATTTCCACCACCTAATTCACATACCTGAGCAATCCTTTTAGATCAGAACAGAAGCTTCATTGGTTCTCCCATAGTAGATACAGCCTCTCTAAAGAACTATTCACTCTTGGAGTGTACCAAGTACTAGTGCTTCCATGGCAATACATATGATTCTGAGACAGATGGTCCAAAAGCAATAATGAAGAATTTTTGTTCACGCTAATATGGCCTCTAGAGCTATTCCCCATTTTTCAAAGCCTGAACTGGATAGTGGAAAGGTGACTCTATACTGTTCCTAGTTAAGTCGTCATCCAATGTTCGTAAGTCCCTAAGTTTGAAGTACTTACCATTTGTATTTTCCAAGACCACCCCACAAAATAAAATAAAATAAAATCTGAGTGGGAAAATGCCTGACTCTGATAGGTTAACATTATATTTTAAAAGCGGTATTGTACAGTAGAAAGAGTTCAGATGGAGAAGCTAGGTGAAGCAATGACTAGAGCACTGGCCCTGGAGTCAGGAGGACCTGAGTTCAAAACCAGCCTCAGACACTAATACTTACTAGCTGTGTGACCTTAGGCAAGTCACTTAACCCCAACTGCCTTGCCTTCCCCCCTCCAAAAAAAAAAAGAGCTCAGGATTCGCATTTAAAGGACTTGCCATTGACTCCCTGAGTAATCTTGGACAAGTCATTTAACTTTAACAAGATCTGTAAATTACCTTCCTGTTATAACTATTTGGTCCCATTGTGTTTATTTGGTTTTAGTTCATTTTAGAAGGGGGAAAATCCAAGAAGCAATAATGAAGAATTTTTGTTTATGCAAATATGGCCTCTAGAGGTATTCCCCATTTTTCAAAGTCTGAACCAGACAGTGGAAAGGTGACTCTATCGCTCCTAGTTAAGTTGCCATCCAATGTCCATAAATCTTAAATGACTTGTCCAGGATTACTCAGGGAGTCAATGGCAAAAGTCCTCTAAATGTAAATCCTGAGCTCTTTCTATTGTACAATAGTGCTTTTTAAATGATACACATCAAAACTGCATTTTTTCAACATAAATTTATATGGTCCAAGAAGAGCTCAAACTGAAGGCATAAAAGTAGATTAGCCAGTATTTACCAAACACATACTTGGTGCAGAGCTTAACACTATTGTGGAAAGGAAGAAAAGGTGAGAAAAATAAGTTACAAAAAAATATGAGAGGCAAGGAGCTCTCAAACTCCCACAACCACCCACAAGAATGCTGCTACCTGTCTCCTCACATTCCTACTCCTGTAAAATAAAACAAAGCTACATAAGACCATTCTAGAAAATTTTTCAACATACTTTATTTTACACCTATCCTTAACCAAGAGTCAAAGTCTCTTTCCTAACTATAATACTATATGTCAAAATACATATAGGCCACTAAAATTGCTTTTGTTTTCATATATTTTTTGAAAAGTATGTTTTTTGGCTTCACAAAAGATGAAATAAAGTACTCTAGTTTTACAGTGCACTATACAGTAGTTTGTACATATTTTTAATGAGTGCTAATGCTATTCAAGTGACATCAACCTCACATGTGATAAATATCTCTTCCTCACCAACAATGAATATTTGTAGACCAGATGTGCTACCACAACAGTGGTCCTCAACGAAGAGCAACAAGACAAGGAGATGGTAAAAACTGCAGAGAAATTTAGTTACAATCTCTGAAGCTATGAGACTCAATTTTGAATTTCCTAAAATCTTCTCATCTAAAATAATGACTCCTAAAATTTTCCTGTTTTAACAACATATTTAAGAGCTTAAAAAATGTGCAGAAGATCTTGTCACTTAAAGGTTAATTGATTAAAAGGTTAAATTATATTTTTTTGCTTCATCTCACAAATATGCAGTATTTGAATTTAAAACACAGAAGAATTAGCTTGGTTTTTTACCATGGTAAGGTCAAAATTGGTGGCAGGAAGAGGGAACATAAGGATAAGGGGAAATATGTTTACCATGAAGAGGCGAGCCAGATGGGCTGCTTGACAGGCCTGGAACAGGGCTACAGCGACCTCCTTGCTTAGATGTGAGTTCCTGCTCAATCTCTTCCAGGCCAGCACTCTTCTGGAAGCGGCTCATGCGGTTCACAACCCGGGGTGACATGTGTGTACGCACACAGGGCTGGCCACCATAAGGGTTGATGGGAAAAACATGAGAGGTCCCACGAAGTGTGCTGACAACAACCCAGCGACAGTCATGGCTGAAACAGATGTCCTGCACCTAGGAAAAGACAAGAGAAGAGGAAGACGCGGATAATATCATTGCATAGGTTGCCTCAGATGAAACACAAATCTCTTAGGAAAAAAAAAGTCAGTTTAGTGACAAAATTTGATATAGCTAGTATAATGAATTTGAAATTAACTATGCAAAAGATCTTCATAGGCATGATGACCAAGGATCTAACAATACCACTTTCTATGTTTCCTGATTCCATGTAATATTTGGGATATCCTCTGCTAGAGAAAGCTAAAATTCATAAAAGAAGTCCTAACTAGATCCCCCTTACTAGATAATAAATCTAGTTGTAAGTTCCAGGTATATTTTCATTAATAGAATTTATCTTTTATAAGCAAAGATTAGCCAAAAATCAAAGGGTACTTTATTTAGCATAAGAAAAGGCAACTTCGTTACTTCTAGTTTTCATTACTGTAAATATAAACAAGTAAAGAAGGTGAAAGGTTAAAAAGTTTACTTCAAATTTTAAAAATTATTACAGATCTGAAGGTTTTTTTCCCACTGCGTAAATTATTTATTTTTCATGACCTGAATATGGGAAATAATTTAATCAAATTAAGTGAGTGCTTAATATAATCTACCAATTATTTAAGGCATTTCAGTTGAAGGTTCTCAGAGAAGGGAAACTGAACAGCTGGGCAGGGAAAGCTGGCCAAAAGTTTAATAGCAACTACCTGGTAGCCTTGAATTTAAATAGGAGTTGTAAAGTTAATAATTAGAGAAGAAATATTAAGTACTTTCTGCTTTTGTTTTGATAACAGCCTAAAGTTGACAACTGAACAATAATAGTTCCATTTAAAAATCAAACTTTTTTTCTCCTCAAAACCAGAAATGGTGTTTTAAAAAGAGTGAATTTTTCCTGCATACCTACATAACACCTTGATGGAAAATAAGATCTGGGGTCTTATGGAACATTTTCTAAAAAGAATATACTTTGAAACCATACAGTCAGACAGAATAAAAGGAAACAAGATTAGGTAAAAATGATAGCTTCTGGGAAAAATGTATTAAAACTGTACCAATGAGAAAAAAAGACAAAAAAACAAACTCTTTAAGAGATAAAAGCAGAATTAAAGATGCATGTATATGAATGGGCTCTAACACTGCACACAAATTTATAAGAGGATTAGGATTTATTATGACATTAAACAACATAAGCTAAATAAAACTACTCAAGCTTTCAAAGAACTCTTGGTTACAATACACCAGATCCTCAAAGAGGCCTAAGCACTGATGGAAATCTTGACAAATATTCCAGAAATGCACTATCAACAAAAGCAGCTAGCAGTCATCAAAGTAGGAGTTTCCCATAGTGCTTGAAGCCTAGGAGATAAAAAGGATTTAAGTCTTGTGACTTGTGACAAGATACTTCCCTCTCAGACTGTCTCTAGACAAATGTCTCATCACTGGTACATGGATAAACCCCCAAACCAAATGACACACCTGCCCCTTTTCAATTATAGTGACATATCAAAATGACTTGCTAACGACATAGTTAAACAATCTCCTCAAAGCTAACAGGTTTAGCACTTTCAGAGTAGCTGGTATTACTGATATAAAGTCATTCCCCAAGCACTTAAACCCTCCAGTTTGCCTACAAAGAGTTTCTTCTTTACAGGCTGTTCAGAATGAATTAGAGAGCCTCAGTACAAAGAAACCCTGAGAGGGGCAGGATAGCAAGAGAAAGGGCAGGGAGGAGAGGATGGGGCCCTGGGGGGGTAAAAAACTCTGAAAAGCAGAAATAAGAAAGGAAGATTATAGAACATTTCATACCACACAACCGGATACATTTTCCACATGTCAGAATCAAATTTAAAGCACGACTCTCTATTACGAAACCAGTCAGTGCCATTAAAAGTAATTTAGGCTCTATTCGTACTACGAACAGATCCATGCTACCTACACAATCATTTTTCTAGAACAGTTACAGTAAAGCAGAGCTTTACTGTACATCAGGGTCCACTGATGACAAGAAGTTTCCTTTTTTGATTTTTAGAATCTCTCTGCTGAAGCAGAAAGCCTGAGGCAAGCTCTTTGCTGGTCTGTAGCAGGGCACCTAGAAACACAGTGTTAACATAATTGGTATCCGGCAGACCCCCATCTCACTCTGTTTACTTAGAAAACTGCCAACAGACAGGATTCTGCTCCAACACCTAGAAAGCCCATCAGTACTAATAAATGAGCAGACAGTTTGCTGCCAACAAATGAGACTAGCTGTCAAGAAAGAATACAGAGAGCTTATCATGGGGCCAAGTAGAACAGAATAGGACAAAAAGCAGTCTTACAAATCAAGATGAAGAGGAGAAGGAAATGGATGATAATGATGAAGTATCTAATAGTTACTTCTCTTTTGTGATCACAAGAGAGACCAAAAGTGGAAAGCAGAAAACAAAAAATTAAAATAAAAGTAACCAAATACGAGCAGCATCACACTTTTCAAAGTATTCTAATGAAGAAAAAAATTTATTTAGCTCATTTAAAAAAAAAAAAAGAAGACACATTTGCTGGCCTACCACAATTTCTAGATGTTTCAAACACCACTCCCAAATGATAACAATGACTGAAAATAATGAGATCACCATCAGCAGACCCTCTCCCCTAGACCCATTTCCAAAAGAAAGGAATGGAATAGGATATCTCCCTTTCTGATTAGATCCAAATACCAAATTTTCATTAGGATTAAACTTGAGTGCTAGAAGACATCATAGAAGAAGATATCTTGTCAACTTCACTAATTTACAGATGAGACAACTGGAGGCCAAACAAGTTGTGACTGACATTTGTTTACATCTGTAACTGTTTCAATCATTCCTCTTCAAGATACACTCTGGTCTCTCCAGGTCAAACTTAAAATTTGGTTCCACCAAATTGAACATAATTCTTGTGTTGTGGCCTGACCTGTGAAGATTTGTTACAATGAGACTATTACTTCCTGTGATTGAGAAGTAAGGGCATTCAAGCTCAGGCATTCCAGCTAAACCCTTTCCACTCTGCTTCCCACTTCAGAAAGAATGAAGCACATCCCAACTGTGAAAGACTCTACAAAGTACAGGCATAGAGGAATTTTTTTTAAAATGTCATAAACCATACATATCTTAAATTAAAAGCAACCATCACTTATTATAGGGAAATATTCAAAGGTTTTCCAATAAATTCAGGAGTAAAACAAAGATGTCCACCCTTCCTATGATTATCTTATACAGTTCAAGAAATGCTAGCAATAGCAGCAAGGCAAGGGAAAGAAATTAAAGATAGACAAACAGATGGCAAACTATACTTATTTGTTAACATAAGCTACTCAGAAAATCCCAGAGAATCTCAAATAAAAAACTAATTGAGAAAATCAATAGCTTCAGCAATCTTGTGGGCTACAAAATAAATCCACAAAACTGTAGCACTTCAGAATATTAATAAATCTAAGAGATGATAACAGAAATAATCCCATTCAAAATAACTATAAAATGCATAAAATACTTGGTGGTCAATTTAACAAAGCATACTCAATATTTCTAAAGATTCAATCACAAAATGCTGTAAAGAAATAAAGAACTTGAATAGCTATAAGAATATGCAGGGCACGTGCCTATATAATAAAAATGACAATATTAACAAAATTAATTTACAGTTTAAATGTTACATACCAAGTAAACTACCAGAAGGTTATTTTAGAAAACATTATAACATAATAACAAAAATCATTTAGAGGAATCAAAGATCTAAAATATGAAAGGAAATATTTTTAAAGGTAGGAATTAAAAGGGAATAGCACTTCCAGACCACAGACAACATTACAAAGCTGCAATCATCAAAAACATTTGGTATTAGTGAAAAATTGAAAAGTCTAGACAAGAGAGAATCAGAAGTAATGGAACTCTGAAACCAAATGTTCTATAAACACACACAAACAAAAAGTTACTTAAGAAAGAATCTCCTGGTAGGATAATTGAAAAGCAGTGTATCAAAAATTAAGCTTACACCAACATCTTACAGCATAATGAATCCAAAATTGATGCACAACTTGAATATTAAAGAGCAAACAATTTTTAAAACATTAGACAAGAAGCAAAATCCTTTGCCTTTCACAGCTTTAGGCAGAAAACACATTCTTATCCCAGGGGCTAGAGGTATCTACATAAAATAAAATATATAATTATGATTACATGAAATTGAAAAGTTTTGGGGGGCAGAGGCAAGATGGCGGCGGGAAAGCAGGGACTTGCCTAGAGCTCTCCCCCAGGACCTTTCAAATACCGATAAAAAATGGCTCTGAAAAAATTCTAGAACCGCAGAATCCACGAAATAGCAGAGGGAAGCAGGGATCCAGCCCAGGACAGCCTGGATGGTTGCTGGGTAGGGTCTATCACATGAAGCTGGTAGCAGAGGGGAACAGAGACCAGCTTGGGCTGCACCTGGGACAACCTGACTAGGAACCAGGCGGGACAGGCCCTAGCGCCCTGAATCAGTGAGCTGCGGCAGTTACCAGACTTCTCAACCCACAAACACCAAAGACAATAGAGAAGGTTAGTGGGAAAAACTGCAGGGGACAGAGTGAAAGGAGTTCAGGGTTTGGCCACCACCCTGGGGGCAGTGGAGGAGGTGCAGCTACAGAACTACAGCTGCAGTTGTTTCCTGCCACAGGCCCACCTGGTGGGAGGAATTAAGTGGCTGATGCTAGCTGGAGTGCAGAACCTGCTTAGATCTGTGTCTGGTCCAGGTTGGTGGTTCTTGGGGGAGAAGGAGTGCTGGTGTGGCAGAGCTGGCTGTGCAGAAATAGCTCTGAAAACAACAGCACAGCCCCTCAAGCTTGGGACAAAGTACTCTGTACTCTACAAGCAGTCATACACCAACGAAAAACTCAAGGGTCAAGTAGCTGGTTGGGAACATGGCCAGGTAGTGAAAACGGACTCACATTCAGACTCAGACTTTGGAATTTTTCTTTGGTGACAAAGAAGACCAAAACATACAGCCAGATGAAGTCAACAAAGTCAAAGAGCCTACATCAAAAGCCTCCAAGAAAAACATGAATTGGTTTCAGGCCATGGAAGAGCTCAAAAAGATTTGGAAAAGCAAGTTAGAGAAATAGAGGAAAAATTGGGAAGAGAAATGAGAGTGATGAAAGAAACTCACGAAAAACAAGTCAATGACTTGCTAAAGGGGACCCAAAAAAATACTGAAGAAAACAACACCTTAAAAAATAGACTAACTCAAATGGCAAAATAGCACCAAAAAGCCAATGAGGAGAAGAATGCCTTGAAAGGCAGAATTAGCCAAATGGAAAAGGAGGTGCAAAAGACCACTGAAGAAAATACTACCTTAAAAATTAGATTGGAGCAAGTGGAAGCTAGTGACTGATGATGTGTAGAATTCATGAAATCTCAGTATTAGGGTAGCTGAAGGGAAAATATATATATATATATATATATATATATATATATATATATATATATATAGATAGATAGATAGATAGATAGATAGATATACACACACATATATATACACATACACACACAGGGGGCACAGAGTGAGTTGAATATGAAGGGATGATATCTAAAATAATAAAATCAAATTAAGGGATGAGAGGGGAATATATTGAGAGAGGGAGAAAGGGAGAGACAGCACGGGGTAAATTATCTCACATAAAAATGGCAAGAAAAAGCAGTTCTGTAGGAAGGGAAGAGGAGGCAAGTGAGGGAGAATGAGTGAATCTTGCTCTCATCAGAGGGAATAACATACACACTCAATTGGGTATCTTACCCCACAGGAAAGAAGGAAGAAGGAGATAAAAAAGGGGGGATGATAGAAGGGAGGGCAGATAGGGGGAGGAGGTAATCAAAAGCAAACACATTCAAAAAAGGGACAGGGTCAAGGGAGAAAATTGAATAAAGGGGGAATAGGATAGGAAGGAGCAAAATATAGGTGGTCTTTCACAATATGAGTATTGTGGAAGGGTTTTGCATAATGATACATATGTGGCCTGTGTTGAATTGCTTGCCTTCTTACGGAGGGTGGGTGGGGAGGGAAGAGGGGAGAGAATTTGGAAGTTTTAAAAGCAGATGTTCAAAAAAAAAAGTTTCTGCATGCAACTAGGAAATAAGATATACAGGCAAAGGGGCATAGAAATCTATCTTGCTCTACAAGAAAGCAAGGGAAAAAGGGATGGGGGGGTGGGGTGACAGAAGGGTGGGCTAACTGAAGAATGGGGCAATCAGAATATATGCCATCTTGGAGTTGGGGAGGGTAGAAATGGGGAGAAAATTTGTAATTCGAACTCTTGTGAAAATCAATGCTGAAAACTAAGAATATTAAATAAATAATAAAAGTAAAAGAAAAAGAAATATACGCTAGGGGGAGGGGCCAAGTCAAGAACAAATTGGCCCTGGTCATTCAGGCAGCGCTTGATGATGTCAAAAACTCTATAAGAGGGGAGAGGACAGCTTGAAGATCCTCTCTTCCTTTTCCGGTTGGAGCCAGAGACGCCTACAGCCGAAGCTGAGCTGCCAGTAGCAGAGCTGACTGGAGGCCAGTGGGTAATCTTCTTACCATAGAGGGGAAGCATGTATACAATTTTGCCTTATACCATCTCGCTTCTCTGTGGCCTCCTGGTTACCCTTGTGAGGTGGACTTATTGGGCCTGGAAGCTTTTGATGAAAATATCAAAATGGGGACGCTGGTTTGTGGGCTTGTTACTGTGGAGTGTAAATACATGCTTTAGTTCTCCTGCCTTCTGCCTAGAGAATTCCTTATATCCTGTGGTTCCGGACCTTTTAGACACATATGAGAATCTCTTTGAAATCATAAATTCTGCCTTCCTAATATAGATCCTCACAACAACCTTGCAATGTAGGTTCTATTCTTATTCCCATTTTACAGATGAGGAAGGCAAAGGTTAAGTGACTTACCCAAAGTCACACAACTATTGCAGGTCAAAGACTGTACTTGAACTCCAGTTTTCCTGACTCCAAGTCCAAGTCTCTATTCCCTCCAACACCTAGTACATACGCATGTATCAAATTATTTATAGAAACATTTTTTGGAAGTAGAAAAGAACTGGAAAGAAATTCCAATTCCTCTCTAGGCTAAACAAACTGTGGTACAGAACTATAATAGAATATCACTGCATAATAGGGAATGATTAATACAATCACACACACACACACATTTAAACTGATGTTGGGTGAATCAGAACCAGGAAAAAAATAACAATACTACAAAAATGTAAATGGAACAACACCACAATCTAAACAGAATGGTGAGAAATTTTAATTAACAAATTTGACCTTGGAGAAGAGATATAAGAAGGCACTTGATATTAATATATATTTTATTGATATCCACACTAGTAGGAATCAATGTCTCATTTTCCAACTTGTTGTTCTTTTAACAAAAGCTAAATTTTGCTTATTGAACTTCTGGTTGTGCTCCAGATATTGCCTCTTTTTTTTTCTCAGAAAATCTGTAACTGGGACTATTCGTTCCCTCGGCTGAATTTTCCCCCTTCAGTCTGGTTGTGCAAAACATTATAATTCAGGCAATTGTTTTTTGGAGCTCACCATCTAGCATGGAAGCGCATGCCCATTCCCAAATCCATTACTTCCCTTTCCCATAACCAATGGTCTCACAGTGAAGTCCTTACCAAGGAGACTTATCCAAATTAAACTGCTGCACACATACATCCTTCTCAAGGGCACTGATTGTCCCCTCTCTTCCCTCATTAAGAGGTGGTTCCAATTTACTTGTCTTGTGATTCAGCTATGAAACTCTACCATTTCTACATAGTTCTCTTTTTGCCCTTTAGTAGCAAGAAAACACTGGAACCCGGGGCAGAAACTTCTGGATGAGGTACATGACCAACAGAACCCTCAGGGATGTCAGAGTGGTTCTCTCTTCCTTACACTTCAGAAGCACTTTTTTTTTTTACCTTTAGAAAGAGAATGAGGATACAAGGCTGGGCCTATAGTCATGACTCCTGTGGGTACTAAATCTCTCTTGTTCTCCTTTTTCTTTTTACCTAGGGTCTCTTTGAAGTTAGAGAGGCCCTTGTACAGAGACTCTAAGGGTTGGAACACACATCAGATCCAGCTATTGGGGAAGAAGGAGGAGGAAAGAAAGGGAAGGGCACCTTTCAGAATCTGGACACAAGCAATTGCCACCATCTCCACTACAGCCTCAGTTGGGCTTCTAATGACTTCTGGGACAGAACAATTGAAAAACATTTTTCATATACAATAACTCAAGACAATCCTATGAGCTACAAAGAAAGGTTATTATTATCATCATTTTAAAGATAATAAAACTGAAGATCAGAGAGATGAAGTGGCTTGTTTAAAGTCACATAGGCAATGAGCAACAGAGTGAAGACTTGACTTTGTTTTTATCCATAGCAGCCCCCAAGGCAGGAGTGACTATAAATACAACTTCAGTGTTCTTCATACCAAATGCTGCACCATGATAGAGGCCGTTATTACTGTTGTTGTTGCTTACTGTTGTTGGTGGTATTATTCTTATTCAATTGATACAAAGAATATTATTATTCTTTTCAACTGAGAAAAGAATGTTTTAGTAACTAATTGAGCCAGGAAGAAACTAAGCAAAATATGCCAATAGAATATTATTTTTTAAAGAATTTGGTCTTTTCCCTAACTATTCAATGAAAATGGTAAATGTTGGAGGGAATGGGAAGACAAGCTCATGCAGCATTAGTGGAGCCAGAAGGAAGTACAATTGCTCTGGAAAAAATCACTAAATGTGAATATATTCTTTGACCCAGTGACACCACTGGATAGATTGTACCACCAATGAGATCAAGGGCATTAGAAATTATCACATATTTGCAAAAATAGTTATAGAAGCATACTTGTTGTGGAAAAAATAAAAGCAAGTGATTGGGTGATAATATATGAATGCAATGCAATATTATTGTGCAGTAAGAAATGAGGAATATGATGAATGCAAGGAAATCTGGGAGAATTTGTATAAAATGATAGTGTGAAGAAAGGAAAATAACTTTGAAAGATTTAGGTATTCTAGTCAATGCAATGACCATTAAATATGCATTTGTCCTCCCAATCCCTCCAGAATATTGATAATGAAGCACACCTCCTGCCTTTTAGCTATGAAGCAATATAATGGAAATGCAGAGGAACACATACAATTTCAGACATGGAAGATATGGAAATTGGTTTTGCTTGACTATACTAATTTGTTACAAAGGAAGACTTTTATTTTGAGAGGAAGAGTTGGAGAGAGTGAAGAAAATGAAACAAGGATAAAAGAAAAGTATATCAATAAAATATTATTAAAAATAGAAGAGAGGAGAGGAAGATCCAATGAGTAGACAAATAAGCAGAGAAGTGGTGGTGCCAATGTGTTGAAATTAAAATATAAATTTGAAAATGTTTTTAAATATATATTTTTTAAAAATAAAGCCAAGCTATATGGAGTAATGATCCATGGTTTCATATATGTCTTACTTTTCTTATTTTTATAAATGGAAATGTTCACATTTGTCAATATTACAGCGATATTCATTTTCTGAAGAATGTCTTTCTTAGGACCTAAAAGATGGAGCATCCGGAGTTTTTAGAGTAGTATCTGGATATTCTGAAGACAACTACAATTGAATTCCATGTATCTCCAGTCCAGCATTCAGGTAAAAGTATTAAAGTGCTTTACTAAGATTAACTCCTAAGTGGCAAGAGTATATACCTTAAATTTGCTTCATATATCACTTAACATTCCATCATCTTAACAAGAATGTTTAATAAATTACACTTAATAATAAAAGAAAAGCCAAAGCTAAAATTATTTGGAGCATATTACTTCTTCAATATGAGAGAGTAAAGTATAATTTTCTTTAATCAAAAAATTATGAAGCTGTTGCTCAAGGACTGTTTTAATAATCACTGTATTCTCTTGGATATGGGTCTTTTTTTTAAACAATAACTGATAAGACATTTAAAAATAATGAAAGTATGACTATGGACATAATAAATTTCCAAATAACAAATGATAGAATAATTTAGACCATAGGGGGGCGGAGCCAAGATGGCGGCAGGTAAGCAGGGACTAGAATGAACTCTGTACCGAGTCCCTCCAAAAACCTATAAAAAATGGCTCTGAACCAATTCTAGAACAGCAGAACCCACAGAACAGGAGAGGGAAGCAGGGCTGCAGACCAGGACAGCCTGGATGGTCTTTGGGTGAGGTCTATTCCACACAGAGCTGGGAGCTGGGAACGGAGTGGAGCAGAGCCCAGCCTGAGCAGCATGGAACAACCAAACTTGGAGTCGGGCGGATGGGGCCCCTAGCGCCCTGAATATGTGAGCTGCGGCAGTTACCAGACCCCTCGACCCACAAACACCAAAGACTGTGGAGAAGGTTAGTGGGAAAAGCTGCGGGAGTGGAAGGAGTTCGCTGTTCGGCTTCCAGCCCCGGGGGCAGCAGAGGTGGGGCAGCTACAGTTGCTGCTGCTTCTGGCCCCAGGCCGACCTGGTGGGAGGAATTAAGTTGCGGATCAGAGCAGGAGTGCACAGCCTGCTGAAGATCTATGCCCTGCCCGGGCTGGGGGTTCTTGGGGAAGGAGTAGTGCGGGTGAGACAGAGTTGGCACCTCAACCCCAAACGTGGAACATAGAACTCCTTAGTCTACAAGCAGTCATACCCCACTGAAAAACTCAAGGGTCAAGTTAGTTGGTTGGGAATATGGCCAGGCAGCGAAAGCACACCCAGATTCAGTCTCAGACTTTGGATTCTTTCTTTGGTGACAAAGAAGACCAAAACATACAGCCTAAAGAAGACAACAAAGTCATAGAGCCTACAACAAAAGCCTCCAAGAAAAACATGAACTGGCCCCAGGCCATAGAAGAACTCAAAAATTGAAAAATTGGGAAGAGAAATGAGAAGGATGCGAGAAAACCATGAAAAACAAATCAATGACTTGCTAAAGGAGACCCAAAAAAAATACTGAAAAATACACTGAAGAAAACAACACCTTAATAAACAGACTAACTCAAATGGCAAAAGAGCTCCAAAAAGCCAATGAGGAGAAGAATGCCTTGAAAGGCAGAATTAGCCAAATGGAAAAGGAGGTCCAAAAGACCACTGAAGAAAACACTACTTTAAAAATTAGATTGGAGCAAGTGGAAGCTAGTGACTTTATGAGAAATCAGGATATTATAAAACAAAACCAAAGGAATGAAAACATGGAAGACAATGTGAAATATCTCCTTGGAAAAACCACTGACCTGGAAAATAGATCCAGGAGAGATCATTTAAAAATTATTGGACTACCTGAAAGCCATGATCAAAAAAAGAGCCTAGATGCCATCTTTCGAGAAATTATCAAGGAGAACTGCCCTGATATTCTAGAGCCACAGGGCAAAATGGAAATTGAAAGAATCCATCGATTGCCTCCTCAAATAGATCCCAAAAAGAAATCTCCTAGGAATATTGTCGCCAAATTCCAGAACTCCCAGATCAAGGAGAAAATACTGCAAGCAGCCAGAAAGAAACAATTTGAGTATTGTGGAAACCCAATCAGAATAACCCAGGATCTGGCAGCTTCTACATTAAGAGATCGAAGGGCTTGGTAAATGAGTTTAGTAAATGAGTTTAGCCAGGGATAAGAAGTCTGTGACCTCCAGGCCACATGTGGCCTTAAAACTGCTGGTTCCCCACCCCTGGTTTAGGCATCTAGATAATACTGGAAAACAAAGGAGAATAATCCAATGCTTAATGAGACAGAGAACCCTGTGCAATGTGAGGAAAGCATGAAATGACAACATGCTATTCCCGAGTGGTTCAAAAGAGAAACGATAATCATGAGGGCAGAATTTATGGCCTGCACAGCAAAAATAATGGCCAGAATAACTAAAATGGAATCTGGGATGGCAAGTCTCATTGAAGAAACAAAAGAGAACAATAAATTGGTCATGCGAATATAAAGAAGTGAAGGACAATCTAGAAGAAGATAAGGGAAAAAATAACATTAAAAGAAAATACAATCACTATACAAGAAAAACATTTTGATCTTGAAGATAAATAAAAAGTCATAGGTCTAACAAAGAACATGAAAGGACAAAAAAACATGAACTCTATAATAAAGTAATAGCAGACAAGTGCGTAGAACTTATGAACCCAGAAAATGAAATGCCAATTGAAGGACACAGATTACCTTGAGAAAAAAAATACTAAGCCTGCGATGCAAACTCCAAGACAGATTTTGATTAAATTTAACAATTCAAATCAGAAACAAGTTCTACAAGAGATGAGGAGATAGTCTGAAAATATGAAGGAAAGGAAATTCAAATACCACAAAACTACTCTGTAACCACCAGAAAAAACAGAAGGGAATGGAATAATGTGTTCTGAAGAGCAATGGAGCTCAGAATGTAGCCCAGGGGCTGCAGTACCAGAATTAGCACTCTTAAGGGCAACTGGATATTTTGAGACAAATGAGGAAAAAAGCTAAAAAGGTGAAGGTATAAATCATTACTGGGCTGTACGATCAGGGATATGGTCAAGAAAGGACCCTACCATATAGCAGTGTTGTCTCTATCATCTACAATAATTGGCATTATGCTGGGAGGAAGGCACAGTGGAAAAGGGGAATCCACAGGGCAAGCTCCACAAGACAGAGACAGAAACTGCCAAGAGTAGACAGACTAAAATGTATACCTTGGAATTTTTGACTGCATGAGGAAGAGAGAACAGAGAGAGGCCAGATAATTATAGGGGTTTTTATAAATCAGAGAATGAGGATCCAGAGTAAAGAGAAAGAAAAGATAGATAACAGAGAGAGAGAAAAATCGTTTTTTGAAAAGGACACAAAAATTGAAATTTAAAAAAACTAATGAAGAAATTAGTTGTAGGGGAAGAGAGGAAAGGGAAATCTACTTAACTAAGAGGGAAAAGGTATGTGTGGGGAGGCCAGTTATATAACCAAATAAAAGCAGGACAGGAAAAATACTTTACTAATAAGTAAAGTCCCAAATGGAAAGGAGTAACAAATGAGAGAAGAGGATCTAGATTGAGGGCAAGAGAGTCAGTAGGAATAGGGCCACTTCAAAAAAAAGATTAAGGTAAAATAACTGAAAGAATGTAGTGCTGTGTTTAAGCAGAAATGAGGGGACAATCATACTTGAAACCAGAGTTGCAACCATGCTAATCTGAAAAAGCAAAAACAAAATTCAAAAAATAAAAGAGATAAACAAGAAAACTACATTATGCTGAAATGAATCATAGAACACAAGCCAATATCAGTAATAAACTGATACATTCTAAATGCTTTAGCATACAAATTCATAAAGGAAACATTATCTGAGCTACAAGAAGATACAGACAGTAACAAAATAGTAACAGGAGAGTTCAGTATCTCCTAAATTTTGGATAAGTTTACCAGAAAGATAAACAAAAGGGAATATATGGAACTGAACAAATTGCTAAAGAAACTCATTAAAAGGCTTATTGAGTCTTCTATATGGAATTGCAAAAGCGTGTGTGCATGGTATATGTGTGTGTGCATTTGTTTCTCAGAACCAAAGGGAACATTTATCAATCTTGGCAATGTACCAGGGCACAAATTTATTGGAAACATAAGTTTAAAAAAAGTAGAAATATTGAAATATATTCTTTATAAGTCATAACATAATAACAATAGTCATTGATTAAGGGAGCACCAAGAAAAGATACATACCCAAATGTAGACAATAATGAAATTCTAATCATTACATCAAAGAAGAAGTCATAGAAAAAATAACTATGTAAAAGAAATGGTATGATGAAACAATATGACAAAATTTTTGAGACATAAGCTAAGCAGTCCTCAGGGGAAAAATCACATCCTTACATATACACATTAATAAAATTTTTAAAAAGAGAATTAATAAACAAATATGCATTTTTAAAATTAGAAAACAAATAAATCTAAAATAAGTACTAAAGAATAGATAGTAAAATTAAAATTAAAAGGGAAAAAAAGAAAAAGCAAAGGCATTATACATAAAACTAAAAGATGATTTGTTGAAAAGAATAATAAAATTGATTTTAAAAAATAATCCCAGTAAGATTATGGGTGAGTTAAAGATGCCCAATACTACCACTATCATTCAATATTGTACTAGAAACATTGGCTATAGCAATAAGAGAAGAAAAAGAAATCGAAGGAATTAAAAAACAGGCAATGAGGAAACAAAACTATTGCTCTTTGCAAAGAATATGATAATGTACTTGAAGAATCCCAGAGAATCAACTCAAAAACCAGTTGAAATAATTAGCAACATTAGCCAAGTCATAGGATGTAAAATAAACCCACATAAATCATCAGCATTTCTATATATTACCAACAAAGTCCAGAAGCAATAGGGAAATTCCATTTAAAGTAACTGTAGATAATATACGATATTTGGGGGCCTACCTGCCATGACAAACCCAGGAACTAATTACAATTACAAAAAAAAATCTTCACACACATAAAATCAGATCTAAAGAATTGGAAAAATATCAATTGCTCATGGGTAGGCTGAACCAATGTAATAAAAATGACAATTCTACCTAAATTAATATATTTATTCAGTGCCATACCAGTCAAATTACCAAAAAATTATTTTATAAAGTTAAAAAAAGTAATAACAAAATTCAACAAAAAGTCAAGAATATGAAGTTAATTAAGGAAAAAAAAATGTGAAGGATGTGGTCTTTCTTATTAGATCTCTGTATTACAAAGTGAAAATCATCAAAACAATCAAAACCTGATACTGGCTAAGAAATAGAATAGTGGTTCTGGGGAATATATTGGGTATATTTTTGGGAAAAGAACTCACTATCTGACAAAAACTTCTGGGAAAATTGGAAAGCAGTTTGGCAGAAACTAGGTATAGACCAATAATTCACACTATATACCAAGATAAGGTCAAAATGGGTACTTGAGTTAGACATAAAGGGTGACACAATAAATAAATGAGGGGAGCCTGCAATAGTTTACCTGTCAGATATATGTGTAAGGGAAGAATTTATTATGAAACAAGAAATAGAGAACATTACAAAAATATAAAATGGATAATTTTGATTACATTAAGTTTAAAAGCAGAAATTGTGGTTCGTCCTTCATTTTTGAGCCACTAAGAATTCATTATGAAACAAGAAATAGAGAACATTAAAAAAATATAAAATTGATAATTTTGATTACATTAAGTTTAAAAGTAGAAATTGTTGTTCATCCATCATTTTTGAGTCACTATACCAGGCACCATATTAAAGAGTGATTATATAAAGACTAAAATAATAATAATGGCTAGCAATTATAAAGCACTTTAAAGTTTACAAAGTACTTTAAATGTTATCTCATTTGATCCCCAGAGAACCCTGGAGGTAGGTGTTAATATTATCCTCATTTTATATTGGAGGAAACTGAGGCTCAGAGAGGTTAAATGACTTGTTTAGGATCACAGATCTGGTAAGTTTCTACGATCTTTGATTTGAACTTTTGAACAAATTTGAACAAAAAGATTTGAACTAAGGTCTTCCTAATTCAAAGTCTCATCCTCTATTCACTACACCCCCAAGCTATCCTATATATTCAACCCATGCATTCAAGAAAATTATATTCATTTAAGGAAAACAAAATATACATAGAGATTATATGCAAAGTAAATATAAGGTAAATTTGGCAAGGGGAGGCACTAGTATGAGACTGTATTTGAGCTGAGCTTTGAAGGAAGTTATAAATTCTTTTTAAATTAATTTTTTTCAATAAACAAAACACTATTTTCTCTCTTTTCTACCTCCTTCTTTCTTTTCAAATTCAAAAACAAAGAAAAATTAAACAAATCCTGCATTGGACATGTCCAATGCATTTTTTTTCATCATAAGACTCCTGGAATTGCAGTTAGTCATTGCATTGAACACAATTCTTAATCTTTTCAAATTTATTTATCTTTATTATGTTGTTATTGCATAAACTATCTCCTAGTTCTGCTTATGTTCTCTCTGCATCAGTTCATACAAGTCTTCCCAAATTTCTCTGCACTCATACCTTTAACCATTTCTTAGAGCAAAATAGTATTCAATTACATTGTTAACATATTAAGGAAGCTTGGAAAGGCTCATGTAAACTGATGAAAAGGAAAGTAAATTATAACGAAAAAACAACAAGACAGCAACAACAAAAAGAATCTAAATGATATAAAATTATATTAATCAAGCCTGACCTTAAAGGAGAGAAGAAAATATATATCTCTCTCCCTTCTTTACAAAGGAAAAGAAGTATAGATGTACACTGCAGATATTATAAGATTCATTTGACATATTAGCTTTTTTTGTCACATCTTTTTCATTCTTTGTAACAAAGAACAATTCTCTAGGATCAGAATGTAAAAAGGATATATTTGGAAATAAAGGCAAAAAATATTAATAATTATGTATTATATGTCACAGATTTGGGATGTAAATATGATGTGTGTATCAAAGACTGAAAGGTAACAAATTACTGGAAATAATCATGGATTGCATGTAAAAAAAAAAAAACTGGCAACTAAGAAGACCCAGGCAACTAATGACCAAAATGTTCACTTTTCATCTTTATGAGAGAGGAAGTTGATATATGCCTGATGAAAAAAGAATATGGAAATTGGAAGGCTTTCACAGATAATCTTCTATAGCAGAACACATCTTCATGGTCATACAATACACGGAGAATAAAAGATACTATTGTGCCTACTGGAGTGTAACCAGGGACAAGTCAATTTGACATTGCTTACCAGGCAATGAACAAGACACAGAGCCATTCATATCCAACTGATATGGATGTTATTCTGTAGAAAATACAAATACTTCATTAGACTATACCACAACCTAGAGGAAATATTATTTAAGATCATACAAGTCCTTTAGCTGCACATCCAAACTCAACAAGTAAGCTTCTGTTAACTAATTTGGTTTCCCAGGTACAAAGAAAAAGAGAACCCTACGTAGTGGACATAAATATCATCATTATGAATTGCTACATTAGCTTTATAGTAGCAATCAGTCTCAAGTGAGCTTAGGCAGTGCAATCTAATTAATCCTGAACATTCTAGGATAAACTGAATACTAAAGTTTCAGTCTTATAGGGCAGAGAAAAAATTGTGCTTCTATCAAGATAGCGTCCAAAGCCTCAAAAAGTCAGTGCAGTCCTCTGCCACATTACTTTTATTTTCCTTTTATTGTTTTTTTAAAAATATTTGCAAGGTCAGGTATGGGTTTACAATGCATTTCTATGTGTTGTTTCAATGTGTAGTATATACACAATGTATGTGTTAGTCTGCCTTAGAATACAAGTCCCTAGAGAATAGGAACCATATGGTGAGTACAGATGCATGGTGAAATTCTAGAAAAATTCAAAGCAAAAACTTTAAGAATGCCCTCAAAAAAATCAAATGTTGAAGCATGAAGGGATAAAGATTTAGGTTTGTTTAATGACAGTAAAAATAAATGCAAAAGAAGGGACAGATGTAAGAGAAATGGTGAAGTAAGACTTCAAAGGAATTGGTGATGTCCTGGATTTATGCAGATGACCACTGCTACTACCAGCAACATACCTTCAAGTGACTTATAGCAGTGGGTCAGCAGCAAACCTTCTGGTAATTATTTCTTTGCCTATGAAAGTAAAAATAATAGTGTCCAGATTGTCTGCTGAAACTGTATGTCTTTAGGCCCATTACGGAATTACTTGTACTACTTCAAAACAACAGCTCCTTCGTTTCTATTGTGTTTTATGGAGACTTCTCCTGAATTTTGTAAAAGGAAAAATAAGCAGTTGCTCACACAACCTGAAGGAATATTCTATGTCTATGCATATAATAGCTAATTTTTCATCTGCCAGTGGGTAAAATGAGTGATTTCAAGGTAATATGAGTACCAGGAACAATCAAATGTTCATTTTAAATTCTCCTCCATCCAGCCTTCTTTAAAGAAGTGAAAACAGGAATGGTCAGAAGGATACTAGAAAAAAATGAAATGTCAACAAAATCCATATCCCAAATCAGTCACTGTTTCCCATTAAGAGAGTGTTATTATATGTGAACCTGCTATTAGGAGGTTATGATGCTTAGAAGTTATGATGCTTAACTGCTTGAATGATAAATAAACTATGAGATGCTCCATTAATTGTTATACTTGCTTAATGCGGACATTTACTGCTGTTCTTTAGATGGGGAGAGGGGGGTTGCAGAGGAGAGAAGAGAAGCAGGCATCATCCCTCCTGACAAGGACCCTGGAGATAGGTATACTATGAACACATGGAAATACTGAAATGTGAAAGAACAATTCAAACAAAATGTTTTGAAAAAAATCAACCAGCAAGTATGTATTAAGTATCTACTATGTATCAGGCCCTAGAGAAAAAACATAAAGAAACAATTCCTATTCACAAAAAGTATACATTCTAATGAGGCAGACAACAAGTACATGTGTGAACATGTATAGAACCTAAACAAAATATGAATACACTACAAATATATATACGGTGGAAAAAACAAGGGTAGTTTGGGAGGGAGGACACTAGTAGCTAGGTGGATCAGGTCAGGATTCATACAGAAAAGGTATCTGAAGAGCATTATAATGGAAGAGAAGGCTTCTATTAGGTAGAGTTAAGTAGGGAGTACATTCCAGACATGTGGGATGGTCAATGCAAAGGCAGAAAGACAGGAAATGAAGTGTCATGTATAAGGGCAGACTAAAGGCCAGTTGTGCTAGCACAGAGTGTGAAAAAAGGGAGTAATGCCCAATGAGGTTAGAAATACATGTTGGGGAAAAAGTTGGGTACAGCTTTAAAAGGTAAACAGAGGAAGCTATATTTCATCCTGGAGACAATGTGCATCAGGGGAGGAAGTATCCACAATGATGAAACCCTTACCATTGCCCATTAGCTGAATTCTCTCTTGCTCAAATCCATCCTTTACATCACTTCTAAAGTGATATTCCTAAAGCCCAGGTTTGAATATGCCATTTGCCTCCCCCCCCCCAAAAAAAAATTCTAATGATTTCCTATTGCCTCCAGGATCAAATATAAACTCTTCTGTTTGACTTTCTAAGTCCTTTAAAACCCACTCCAACTTACCTTCCCACCCTTAAATGCTCCTCCATTTCACACAATCTTCTGTCTACCTAAACTGGCTTTTGTGCTATGCTTCACAGAAGACACTATTCCATAGATAGCCTGTATTCCATGCCAGCAATGTACTCACTTCTCACTGCCACTTCTGATAGTATTTACCATCCTTCAAAGCTGAGTTCAAAGGCCACCTCCTTTATGAGGACTTTTTGACATTCACCCCAAGTTTTAGCGTCTTCCCCCCCGCCAAATGACATTGAATTGACTTTGTACTTACTTCTTTGGATACATATTGTCTCCAACTATGAAGACGAACTTCTTTAGGGCATTTTTGTCTTTGTATCTCCTACAATTAGGCTGTGCTTAATAAATGTTGATTGATGACCAAGTGATCCAGTGGTTGATAACATACCTTATGTAATACATCTTAAGGATCATATTTCCAAGAGGCTGAATTTCTCCCTATCTTCTTTGAGAAATGAAAATTGAAGACCCTGAAGTTGCCTGCCACATTATTCTTTCACTCTGAAGGCAGGTTTGCAGTGGCATGGGATAATAATTGGAGAAGCAAAAGGGACCTTAGAAGTCATCTAGTTCACCCCTTTAATTTTACAGATACGGAAATTCAGATAAGTTCTATGACTTGCTCACAAGATCACCCACCTAACAAGAAATGAAGCTGGGATTCAAAATGAAAAGATCAACAGATCATAATACCTAGTTAATACATTTCACTCACATTTCACTGCTTTTACAGGGCCTCAGCATACAGGTCTGGACGACTATGTGTTTTTTTCTAATACATTTTAAAAAAAAACAAAGATCTGATGAATTCATCAAAGATTTCTGTTCTACTTCACAAGGAAAGGAAGCCAAACTTCACCAAAATGATTAACTATAATAATAATTAAATAAATACAATGAAATAAATATAAATAAAAATCAAGGATAATTAAATAATTGGTTGTGATTACATGCAATAGAAAATTTAAAGACCTTCATGAGTACACCAATAAGTTTCACAAAGTTCATTTTGAATTCTTATCCAAATACTTCATCTCACCAAAAGGTTTTCCTGTTCCCCTTCCCAAACTTTCATACTTGGTTTGACCCTTTTCTTTTTATCTCCTTTGTTGTTTCTCCTATGACAACATTTCTAAAAGAGAATTAGCCTACTTGAAGGCTCAAGAGCTGCTTCAGGACAATCCATTTCTACAATAAGAACATCAGCTGAGTAGCATGAAATTGACAAAGTCAGAAATTTTATCACATTATCCAATTTTTTCCAGTAGTCATGAAAAGCTCAGCACAGCTTTTGTACATGGAAAAGAATCAGAGGGTAAAGTTTCATGGACATGATCCCTGAAAATCTAAGAGGAATGCCTGGAATTCATAGACTTAATGTCACATCCCTCCCATCTAGTTTGACTCTAATAATGGACAAAATGGTTCTGCAATCACCCTAGTGCTTTTCCATGCTGTTTCTGAAACACAAATGATGTCTCAATTGGCCTGAGTGCACAAAACAAAATTCATCATTTTACTCATAAACCCCAAATTTGTCCCAGAATATTGTGTTTGGTCCATTTGGTACACCTTATTACATAAGTGTTCATGGAGATACCTTGTTTTCTTTGGCAACTAGAAATAACTGACTACTCCAATCTTCTCTCACTACCTCTTCTGTTGCTTAAAGTTAACATTCTACTAACTACTTTATGATTCCAGTAGTCTTCCTATTAGCCACATAAGAGCCCAATGTACATCAAATAACCAAAAATATATTCCAAATCTAACGCTTAGAATTCTATGCCATTCAAATTCTACTTCACAATAACAGGAAAGAAACAATCCAAGTTACATGCTTTTTCATCAGTTAAAAAAAACACACACAAATTACAGTTGGTACTACCGGAATTTGAATTATGGAATATCACCATCTCCAAAAAATTACAAATTTTCATTTTAATAAATGGGGCCTTTCACTAAAGACAATATTTATGCATAAATTGATATGCAAGGCATTACGATGACTTAAAAAGGGAGGAGACTGGTCACAAAGCAAAAGCACAGGATGAGAGATGGCTAACTTGAGGGTTGCACATACACACATGCACACACATATGTGTGTATATGGATAGACAGATAGATAGATCAGATAGATGATATACTGAAAGACTTAAAGGAAGATGCATTCCTCTAAAGGAAGGTATCCACTCCCTTGGACTGATGTAAAAAATGATCCAAAGTTAAGTCTTTATTGATATTTTCTTATATCACCACAGCTATCCATAGGGAATAGCTCCCTTTCCCTCTTCCCCTCTCATAGAGTCATCCCAAATGAGAAATAGTATCTTTTAGAGAATAAAATGAAATCACCACAACTGACTACCACAATGAATAAGAATATATGCAATACATAACACCTGTGGACCTCCCACTTTCATGAAAGGATAGTGGGTGTGTGCAGGGGGAAGCATCTTTTCATATCTCTTCATTCAAGACCTGCTCAATCTTTATAATTTTGATTATATTTTTGGTATGTAGTTGATTTTTCCCATTTACACTGTTGTAGTTACTAGGAATATAGTTTTCTTGGCTCTGCTTACTTTTCTTTTATGAATTTTTATTATCTTGTGTTCAGTCCATCCATCACTTGTTTTCCTTTAATCCATAAACTGAGCAAGTCTTATAAATTAACTTTTGCTTTCCCGGGTACTAATAAAGAGAGAAATGAGACAAAGTGGGCAGGAACAGAAAACAAGAGGCAGATTGGGATGGAGGAATAGTAAGAAACTTCCAAGTTGGAGAAATTTTCCCCAGAAAACCAAGGCAGACTCACTTTATCTTGGTTGAGACTAACTTGGAAACCTTACTGTAGATTCAATACGATCTGAAAAGATTTTAAGCCTCTGTTTATGGAATGCTCTAAATTGAGAGAAGCTAACGAACAAGGAATGCAAGGGAATGTTGGCTAAGGAAAGGGTACTTAATAAATATTACGTGATGATGTTTCTAAAAAGCTAAGCACACTTCCTACTGTGGTGACTAATTCAGGAAACAGTCTGTAGAAATTAATACTGAACTTCATTATTCGTAGCACTTATAAAACAATGCTTATCCGAGAAATCTCAAAGAATTTAAAACATCCCTTACAGATGATCTAAACCAACATTTCCTGCCATGTTCATCTGTTTTCTGAGATTAAAAACAGAGATGTAAAGCCATCGTTCTTCCCTCACGAGTAAGATTTTGGGCAACAATGCTAAAATGTATCAGATAAATTACTACATGAAAACATGATCCAACTCATTAATTTTCAAGGCAAATTTAAAAGAAATTGGAGGTTTCACTCGATACCCTGAAATTTGGCAAAGAGAACAAAAAAGGAAAACAGTTAATGGAAAAGAAGGCATGAGAAGATGTTGTTGTTAAGTGCTTTAGTTATGTCCACCTCTTTTTGATTCCATTTGGGATATTCTTGGCAAAGATACTGGAGTGATTTGCTATTTCTTTCTCCAGCTCATTTTACAGATGAGAAAACTGAGGTAAACAGGGTTAAGTAACTTGCCCAGGGTCACACAGCTAGCAAGTGTCTGAGGCTGGATTTAAGCTCAGGAAGATGAGTCATCCTGACCTCAGGCCTGGCACTCTATCCATTGTGCCACTCAGCCATCCATGAGAAAACAGACATAGATAACTGTTGGTAATCCAAACATTCTGCATAACAACTTGGCATTATGCAATAAAAGTAATTTAAAATGTTTCATACCCTCTGACCCATGGTATAGTAGAAAGAATAATGGATTTGGAGATAGAAGACCTCAGTTCAAATTTTTGCATATTGCTCAATACCCTCACTAACTACTCAGGTGACCCTTAGAAAGTCATTTAATACACGCTTCCACTTCCTCTTTGGAAGAGGAACCAGGTCAAATGACCTAAAAGGTTCACATGGATTCTGAAGCTAGGATCCTATGACTCAAAAATTATATCACAAGGAATGTAGCCCAAGGAGATCAAAAACAGAAACAAAGATACCATATTTACTGAAATATTCTGAGAAGAAATTTTTGTGGTAGTAAGTAGCTGGAATAAAAATGAGTGAACATCAGAGAATGGTTCAAGGGTAGAGACATTTGATGCAATAGTATTGTGAAGCAGGAAATCAGAAATATGATGAATTCAGAGAACAATGAGAAGATTTCTATAAACTGATGTAAGGTAAAACAAGCAGAACCAACAGAATAATGACTACAATAGTGCATATAAAAAAGGCAGTAAAAAGAAGCCAAACTCTTCAGTTGCTGAAGAAAATGAAAAAATATGAATGATTCAAAGAACAAATCACAAGAAAAACGTCAGTTTCACAGTATAGAAACAAATGAAACGAATTTTATATATTTTTTCAGATGGAGTCCTTTTAAGGGATTTTTGCTTAAATGTTTTTCTTTGCTAAAAGTGAAGACAAAATATGTGAGATTGTAATATATAGCAGGTACTTAACAAATGGTTACTAAATGATCTAAGTTGATTTTTTTTTGCATTTTGGGGTGGAAGAACATAGGATCATAAATTTAGAGCTGGACGAATCCTTAGAGGTAATCTGGTCTAGTCTTCTCATCTTACAAAGGAAGAAGTTAATAGATGATATGACACATAACCAAGGCCATACTTGGAAGAAGAGGCAGGATTTTACCCTAAGTCCTCTGATTACAAATCCAGGACTTTTTCTACTGTACCCCAATGTGAAGGCAAAGGTTTCTATAAGTCAAAGGTCTATTTATTTAACCTATTTCAGAAGGTCTGCACAATTCCATCCACCTCTAGTGTAAACTTGGGCACTGGATGCTTCTGCAGTGATTGATTAACCAGCCAAAATCAAAGTAGCTCATGATTTAGGATCATGGATGAAATTAGCTGACAGATCTATGGATAGAGCAAGAGTTCATGATCAAGCAAGAGAGGTTCACAGGAAGTAAAATGGGCAATTTTTATTACATGAAATTAAAAAGGTTTTGTTCAAATAAAATCAATGCAGCTCAAATCAGAAGAGACCCAGGAAATTGGGGGGAAAGTCTTTGCCACAAGTTTCTATGATATAGGTCTCATTTCTAAAATAAATAGGGACTTGAGTGACATTTATAAGAATAAGAGTCATTCCTCAATTGATAAATGGTAAAAGGACAGGAAAATGCAATTTTCAGAGGATGAAATTAAAACTATCAATAGTCTTATGAAAAAATGTTTGAAATCACCAATAATTAAAGAAATGCAAATTAAGACAATTAAAACATGTATATTAATGCACTATTAGTAGAAATGTGAACTTGTCAAGCCATTCTAGATGGAAATCTGGAATAATGGTCCCAAAGCTAAAGGGGTACTATATATACATACCCTTTGATTCGTTGACTTTTATTAGGTCTATACCCCCAAAAAAATCAAAGAAAGAGGAAACGTACTCCTATGTAAAAAAATATTTATAGCAGTTCTTTTAAAGGTAACAAAGAATTGGAACCTGAGGGTATTTCCGTCAATTGGGGAATGGCTGAACAACTTACAGTATATTAATACTGTGGAATATTACTGTGCTGTAAGAAATGATGAAGAGGATGGTTTAAGAAAAACATGGGAATACTTATATGAAGTGATACAAAGTAAAGTGAGAAGAACCAGGGGAACAATTTATACAATAACAAGATATTCTAAGGACAAAACTTTATGACCACTGACAATTCCAGAAAGTTCATGGTGAAACATATTATCTATCTCCAGATACAGAGAGATAGACTTAGAATTCAGATCAAGGAAACTTTTTGTTTGGACATGGCTAATGAAGGAATTGGTTTGCCTCACTATACATATTTATAGTGGTTTTATTTTTCTTGCTTTCTTAATTGGGGAGTAAAGGGAGGTGAGAGGAAGAGAAATTCAAAACTGAAAATAAAATAATTTTTAAAAATTGTAGCTGATTGCAGAACACACTGGCATGGTGCAGAGAATGGGGGTTTGATTATTTTTTTAATTCCAGAAATTATCACTGTTCAGTAGAATTATCCAGGACAAACAGAAAGATTGCTACTACTCTTTGGGTTCAGAAAGTGGGCATTTTTATGTTGATAGATAATTATATGTTTATGGCAAAAACCCCAATTTTATACATCTAAGAGTTACCAGCACAGAAAGTTACATCTTTTGCAAAAGTATAGATCTCTTCCTGGCTTATGAGTAGAGCATGGAGTAGAGAGCATGGAGCATTAACAATGTGAAGTAAGGTCAATTATAACAAAATTTTGTCAGTAAGGACAAGTAAAATTCTGGCAGCCTAAAAGATAAGGCCAGTACTGGCCATCAGTCCACCTGTGTTATCATCAAGCTTATTTGTTTTACAATGAGATAATACTGTTTTCAGGCCTTTTCCCCCTCCCTTGTGTTTATATTTGGAGATCAAAGAGAAAATATAAGCAAGCAACAGCTTAACTTTCATCATGGAGCAAACAGAACTGTTGGTCTTGGAACATCCCGTAGCTTGCCTGAACTCTAAAGTTGACTGGACTAAAAACCATTTTAAATAAGCCAATATTCTGTTTGAAGGTCAGCTTGATGCTCCCTAGAGCTTCCTCCAAATCTTGAAGCTTCTGAGAGTCAGAGAAGACCCAGAAGTTTCCCTTTCTCCTCACTCTTCCCAGGAAACCCCTATACTTTTGTTTTCAATCAACTTTCTTGTAGTCCAATATAAAGAGAAGAAGGTTTCATAAACATTAGTACACTGAACCTGCCATTTAATTACAAATAACCAAGTTGGGGGGAAAAACAATTCAAAAAGTATAGAATAGGAGAAAAAGGATACATCTCCAAAGAGGTTACTGAATCTACTGGCCTCATCAAAATTTGGTAGGCAAAAGAATTAAGACTGAGGAGATAGTTCAGTTATTATCTCATTCTAATCAATTTGTTGTTCCTCAGTGTTCAAGGAAAAATTCCCAATTTAATCTTCAATACTTAGAGTCTGGTTATCAAATAAAAGGTAAATCATTAATCATATCTATGAATACAAGAACATATGACACTGACCTTGCCAAATTTACTGAACTAGGCAATCAAATGGCCATCTTTTGGTCTATGAAAGCTTATTCTGGATTTAAGCCAACTTGACCACCTCTGCTACCCCCAGAAGGTAATTATCTTCGCACTCTTTTCACACAATGACACTAGTGTATGAACTGCTTCTGGGATATGAGTAACTGCCTAAAGGGTAGCGTATTAACTATTACCAAACACTAAGGTAAATAATTTAGGACCTCTCTATCATTAATTCCTTAGATATCTTATTCCTTTTGTAGTATACTTCTAGTATTTTGATTAGTAGTATATAACTAAATTTGTAAATTAAGTTCAGTAGTAACATAATTCTTTTGGGGTCTGAGACCAATTCACATTTTTCTTTGACACTTTGGATGTAGCAGTGTTGATTCTGTCACCTTCTGAGTTTGTGTTTTGATTTTCCCTGTCACCATAATAACTTTCTATGGTCTGATTATTTGTTTTCGCTGTTTTTGCTCATTTTCCAGCCTACTTCTTGACTTTCAACTTTATGTTAAAACTGGGCTCTGCTCCTGGTGTGGAGGGGGCACTGTTCCAAGCTTCAAATTTTTTGTGCTAGTGTTTTCAGAGCTAGTTCTGGAGGTCTGTAAGTTTTGATTTCTTCAAAGGGGGTATGATATAAAGAGAAGTGTGTTTGCTACTCTCCTGGCCTGTGCTCTGGTCTGTAAGCAAGCACAAGAACTCTTCTCCACCCTGAAACTATAAGCAAGGCCCCTGTACACCTGATATTGCATGCCCTAGGTAGTCCTCCTCCTCTTCCTCCTGCTCACACTGAGTCTGTGACTGGAAACACATATGGGCAATGCAACAGAGTTCTACACCCCATGCCATCAAAGGGCTCCTTATAATCTCCTTCTGTTCAATCCCCTTACCATCTATGGGGTGAGAGCTGAGAGATCCAGAAGCTGCCACTGCTGCCAATTCAGTCACCCTCGAGGCCTGCTGTTGCCAACAGGGTGCGGCCTATGCTCAACTACACTCTCACCTAAGTGAGACAGATCTTTCCTAACAACTTCTAAGTTGTCTTGGGCTAGATAATTGTTTCACTCTGTCCTTTTGTTTTGTTCACCCTGTTCAACTCATTTTGAAGAGTTATTTTAAATTTGTCTGGAGTAGAATTTAGGAAAAGGATTTTAGGCAGGCAAGCCCCCAGACTTTGCTCTACCATATTCGCTCTGATCCTCTATTCTGTATTTATTCAAGGAGCTTTTTATAATCATATCTATACAAATACTGAATGTTTCTTGATAGTTTGACTCCCAAATACTTCATATACTTTAAAGGTATTTTGCATGGGACTTCCCTTTCAATTTATCCCTGCTCCCCAAGTCTGTTGTAGCTGTGTAAAAATACTGTAGACTTGGTGGACTGTTCTATTTTTAACTAGAAATTTTAATGTAAGAAATTTATTTGGAGGAACAAAAAATCTAGCACACCAAGAGAGATAATTTTTTAAAACTACATTATAAAAGAGTAAAAATCAAAACTATTTGCTACTGATTGAAAAACTGACAAACAAATAAACAGAACAGAAAAGAGAAAAAAGAATCAGAAACACCTGAATACAAGGATCCAGTGTTCAAAAAAAACTAAAAAAAAAAAAAAGTTTGCCTAGGAAAGAACTCACTATTTGCCAAGAATCCTCGGGAAAACTGAAATCAACTTGGCAGAATTTAGATTTAGACCAATATTACATAACTCAAAATGGATACTTTACCTACATATCAAAGATCATAGCATAAAACAATTAGAAAAGAAGCAGATAATGTAGCTTTCACAACTACGGGATTATAAGGGAAATTCTTAAGAAAAAAAAATAGGCAATTACAAAAAATTGACAATTTTGATTATATGAAATCAAAAAAGGCTTTTGTATTTGGGATGTATAAAAAGTGTGAGAGATATAATTTCTGGGTAATTAATTATTTTATTAACCATGCTAGCAATAATTAATAAAAAGGATCAGTGGAACTCCTGAATGCAAAAAACCCCTCATGGAACCTACTCAACACTTATATATCCTTGGAAAAGGGGGTGTTCCTGAGGGTGGCAATCAACACTGATTGATTAAAAAGTAATGAAAGAATGAATATTATAATGAGAGGTACGCTTATTCTAATGAGGTTCTGAGGTATGTCTCTGATCATTCATTCTTGGTCAGAGACTTATCTATACCCATATCACCCCATCTAGGGTAACAGACAAAAGGGAGAATCCACTTTTTCCCAGACCTGTCCAAGTAAAATACAATGGGCCAGAATCCTTTAGTTCACTTAAACTAAAATTTCTTTATCTTTTGAACAGATCTGAGTTTTCCCTCACATTATAAACCCTGTACTTCAAAGACTGCCTGAATAACCTACATGGGCTAGTTCCTGAATAAGGAAGAAGAAAAGGGTCCTTATTCAATAATTGATTATTAATATAAGAGGGAATTATTTGCTCAATTAACAAAATTAATACAGTTAGGATAAGAATGGAACTATTTGAAAAGGAAAAATATTCACATCAAATATCTCTGATATGAGTGTATCTAAAACACGTAGACTACTAACAGAAATCAGTATGACTACAACACATTTTTCAATAAATAAAAGTTCTCAAAAGAAGAATTGTAAGCTACTGACAACCATGAAAGGATACCATAAATCACTAACAATAAGAGAAATGCTAATCAAAGCAATTCTGATGTTCCATCTCCCACTCAGAAAGTTTGGAAAAGATGGATATAACAAATATGCAAGAAGACAGGTACATGAATTTACTGTTAGTGGAACTGTGAATTGGTTGAACCATTCAGGAAATAATTTGGAATTATATGACACAAGTTATTAAGATATCTCAACCAGGGCTGCCCAACCTTAGTTTTTTATTTAAACAATAGACAATATATTTTGATTTGCTATTTTAGTGAGAGCTCTGCAGTAGCTGGGCTTCGTTTACTAAATCATTTATGTAAATTTCCATGCTTGTAGGCTAGCCACATAAATCGCACTAAGGGACAACATGCGACCCGCGGGCCGCATTTTGGACAGCCCTGATCTAAACTATGGACTCAAGAGATTCTACTGCTATACAAGGTCAGTGGGAAAAAAAGATTATATACATATATAATGAAATATTTACAGTATCACTTTTTTAAGCAGCCAAGGTTAGAATCACCAGTTGGAGAATGGCTTAACAGAATGTGGTACTTGAATGTTACAGACTATTATCGTATAGGAATGAATATGATGAATATGGAGAAACAAGAGAAGATTGATATGAATTAATGCAAAGTGAAGTAAGCAAATCCAAGAAAATAAAGAACATAATGACTAGAACAAAGTAAATGGAAAGAATACCACCAAAACAAATAAAACTAGAATTATAATGACCAAGCTTGGACCTCAAAAAGAAATAAAAGAAGCATTCTCCCTCCCCTTCCCCTTCTTTAAAAAAGGTAGGGGAGTATGAATGTAAACTTTTTTACATCAGAATTTTTGGATATGTTAGTCACTTTCTCTGATTTGATTATTTTTCCTCTTTTTCATAATGGATAGCTCTCTGGGAGGGGAAGAAGGAAGAGACAGATTAGAAAACGTAGTTAATGTAAAAACAAAAGATATCCATAAGTATTAGTTTGTTGCTGCTCAGTAGTGTCTCATTCTGCATGACCCCATTTGGGGTTTTCTGAGCAAAAATACTGCAGTGGTTTACCATTTCTTTCTCAAGCTCATTTTACAGATGAGAAACTGAAACAAACAGGACTTGCCCAGGTCACACAGCTACTAAGTGTCTGACTCCAGATTTGAACTTAGGAAGATCAGTCTTCTTGACTCCAATCTGGCACTCTATCTACTGTGCCACCTAGCTGCCTCAAGTACCAATTACTACTCTATAATTACAAAAATGAGTTTTCTCAGAGGGGCTTAACTTAGAGGAGAAGCAGAAAATTTTGAAACTAAAGGCAGACTTGAAGATCATCCTCTCATTTTACAGATGAGGAAACTGAGACCCAAGGAGAGGAAGTATCTTGCACATGGTTACAGAGTAAATCAGTGGCAGGAGCCAGCCTGGCACCCAAGTCTTTGACTCTGAGTCCAAGTGGTCATTCCATTATAACTAATTAGCCTGGAAGTATATCTCAGCATATCAAAGGTATAAGTAGCTTCACCAAAACTAGTGAGCAAAATTCAACCTCTAATTCACAAGCCCAATAGTACATACCACATTCTGTGCATCACCCTGAAACCAAATGAATCACAAGCTGTACTAAAATCTTTGTTTCCCCAGTGTCTAGTAAAACATTTATGTCACACTAATTGTTTGAAGATGTTAAACCTACTGTTTGGGAGAAAAGGGAGCTGAACTACTTTTTGCCTGCTATACTATCCTACATAAAATTATTTTAAAAGGAAATAAAAATAAAAGTTCCTTAAAATATTGTAAAATAAATATGTATATATGTAAAGTAAATATCTGTGCTATACGAGAAACCCAAACTGATTACCATGCATAAACATTATCCAGAGCACAGCAGAAACACTGAACAATGGGCAAGCTGCTGAGGCCTGGAAATGGGAAGAAATTCTGGGAGAAGTGAGATTCTTGAGAACATAGACTATTTTGTTGCTTTTCTTCACCTCCTCAGCGCTTAGCATAGTGCCTGGCAAATAGTAGGTGCTTAATAAATGCTAGTTTACTAAAGGATACAGAGACTGGGCAAAAATCTGAAGAATGAGGGTGGATAACACAACTCCTATAATGAATATCACTGATAAACATCTGTGAAAACAGGTCTTGCATTTTGTTCAGCATTCGACAACTGCAGTAGTGTGATGTGGATCCAAGATGGTAGAGTGAATTAAGCATTTCTGTTTAGCTTTCCGAACCCAATCCTTTAAATAATTTTTTTAAGTGCTTCCAATCAAATTTGAAGGAGGATAACCAGAAAAAGTCACAGGGATTCATTTTTCTGCCCCAGGAAAACTTAAGAGGATAGAAAGGGAGGTCTACAGACAATTGGGTAGGAGTTGGTCCATGTGGCAGAAATGGCACCAGTTATGGGGCCTGGAGGGACAGTAGCAACAGTAGTAGCAGCAATAACACCAGGAATACCTGGAGCCTAAGTAAAATAAGGGGACCAAACATTTGGTCAGAGAGATATTACATGGGACCCTGGTGTTAGCACTGAACACAAGATGAGAGACCATTTGGGAGTTCTTTTGCCCATCATCCAGTTCCAGTTTTCAGTTCCAAGGAGTAGAGGAGTACTTATAGTCAATGGTGGGCAAGGGAACAGAGGCCCTACCTGGGTAAGGAGCAGAGTGCAGGCAGTAGGATAATGAATGGAACTCTATCCCAATCACACCACATTGGAAACACAGAAAACCTACTTGTCCCCAGATCTAGCCACAGAAACTCAGGTTACCATCCCCCAGCCAACTTCAGAGGTGAGAATACTCTAGCTGAAATATAAAGAACAAAATCAAGAAATAGAAATAACCTGGGGAAATGAGCAAACAAGAAAAAAAATGAAAAAGAAAAACTTGACCATAAAAAGCTACCAGGATGACAGGAAAGCTCAAGACACAAACTCAGAAGAAGACCGTGATTTGCAAATATCTATAAACAAAGCCTCAAAGAAAAATATGCAAATTACACACAAGTCCAACAAGAATTTCTAGAAGAGCTGAAAAAAGAAAATTTTTCAAAAGAGGAAATTATGATTTTAAAAATCAAATAAGAGTTGTAGAGAATAAATTGGGGTAAGAAATTAGAGTAACATGAGAAAATTATGAGAAGAGAAGTAACAAGCTTCATAAAAGAGGAGCAAAGTCTCAAAAAAGAAAAGAACTCCTTAAAAATTAGAATTGATCGAGGGGTGGAGCCAAGATGGCGGCTGGAAAGCAGGGACCAGCCTGAGCTCCCTGCCGAGCCCCTCCAAAAACCTATAAAAAATGGCTCTGAACCAATTCTAGAACGGCAGAACCCACAGAACAGCAGAGGGAAGCAGGGCTCCAGCCCAGGACAGCCTGGATGGTCTCTGGGTGAGGTCTATCCCGCACGGAGCTGGGAGCTGGGAGCTGGGAACGGAGTGGAGCAGAGCCCAGCCTGAGCGACTTGGACCATCCAGACCAGAAGCCGGGCGGAGGGGGCCCTAGCGCCCTGATTCAGTGAGCTGCGGCAGTTACGAGACTTCTCAACCCACAAACACCAAAGACTGCTGAGAAGGTTAGTGGGAAAAGCTGCGGGAGTGGAAGGAGTTCGCGGTTCGGCTTCCAGCCCCGGGGGCAGCGGAGGTGGGGCAGCTAGGGCTGCTGCTGCTTCTGGCTCCAGGCCCACCTGGTGGGAGGAATTAAGTGGCGGATCAGAGCAGGGGTGCACAGCCTGCCGAAGATCTGAGCCCAGTTCGGGTTGGGGGTCCTTGGGGAAGGAGCAGTGCTGGTGCGGCAGAGCTGGCACCTCCCCCCCGAACGTGGAACATAGAACTCTGTAGTCTACAAGCAGTCATACCCCACTGAAAAACTCAAAGGTCAAGTTAGTTGGCTGGGATTATGGCCAGGCAGCGAAAACGCGCCGAGATTCAGTCTCAGACTCTGCATTCTTTCTTTGCTGACAAAGAAGACCAAAACATACAGACAGAAGAAATTAATAAAGTCAAAGAGCCTACAACAGAAACCTCCAAGAAAAACATGAACTGGTCCCAGGCCATGGAAGAGCTCAAAAAGGATTTGGAAAAGCAAGTTAGAGAAGTAGAGGAAAAATTGGGAAGAGAAATGAGAAGGATGCGAGAAAACCATGAAAAACAAGTCAATGGCTTGCTAAAGGAGACCCCAAAAAATACTGAAAAATACACTGAAGAAAACAACACCTTAAAAAACAGATTAACTCAAATGGCAAAAGAGCTCCAAAAAGCCAATGAGGAGAAGAATGCCTTGAAAGGCAGAATTAGCCAAATGGAAAAGGAGGTCCAAAAGACCACTGAAGAAAATACTACTTTAAAAATTAGATTGGAGCAAGTGGAAGCTAGTGACTTTATGAGAAATCAGGATATTATAAAACAGAACCAAAGGAATGAAAAAATGGAAGACAATGTGAAATATCTCCTTGGAAAAACCACTGACCTGGAAAATAGATCCAGGAGAGATAATTTAAAAATAATTGGACTACCTGAAAGCCATGATCAAAAAAAGAGCCTAGATATCATCTTTCAAGAAATTATGAAGGAGAACTGCCCTGATATTCTAGAGCCACGGGGCAAAATAGAAATTGAAAGAATCCATCGATCGCCTCCTCAAATAGATCCCAAAAAGAAATCTCCTAGGAATATTGTCGCCAAATTCCAGAACTCCCAGATCAAGGAGAAAATACTGCAAGCAGCCAGAAAGAAACAATTTGAGTATTGTGGAAACCCAATCAGAATAACCCAGGATCTGGAAGCTTCTACATTAAGAGATCGAAGGGCTTGGAATGCGATATTCCGGAGGTCAATGGAGCTAGGATTAAAACCTCGAATCACCTACCCAGCAAAACTGAGTATCATGCTCCAAGGCAAAATATGGATTTTCAATAAAACAGAGGACTTTCAAGCTTTCTCAGTGAAAAGACCAGAACTGAATAGAAAATTTGACTTTCAAACATAAGAATCAAGAGAAGCATGAAAAGGTAATCAAGAAACAGAAATTGCAAGGGACTTACTAAAGTTGAACTGTTTTGTTTACATTCCTACATGGAAAGAGGACATGGATGATTCATGAGACCTCAGTATTAGGGTAGCTGAAGGGAATATGCATATATATATATATATATATATATATATGTTTATGTATATATATATAAGTGAATGTGTATGTATGTATATATCTATGTGTATATATATATGTGTGACACAGGGTGAGTTGAAGATGAAGGGAAGATATCTAAAAGAAATAAAATCAAATTAAGGGATGAGAGAGCATCATACTGAGAGAGGGAGATAGGGAGAGATAGAATGGGGTGGATTATCTCACATAAAGGTGGCAAGAGGAAGCAGTTCTGTGGGAGGAGGGGAGAGGGCAGGTGAGGGGGGAATGAGTGAACCTTGAGGTCATCGGATTTGGCCTGAGGAGGGAATACCATACATACTCAGTTGTGTATCTTACCCCACAGGAAAGAAGAGGGAGGAAGAAAAAAAATAAAAGGGGGGGGGATGATGGAGGGGAGGGCAGATGGGGGTGAAGGTAATCAAAAACAAACACTTTGGAAAGGGGACAGGGTCAAGGGAGAAAATTCAATAAAGCAGGATGGGTTGGGAAGGAGCAAAATGTAGCTAGTCTTTCACAACATGAGTATTATGGAAGGGTTATACATAATAATACACATGTGGCCTAGGTTGAATTGCTCCACTTCTTAGGGAGGGTGGGTGGGAAGGGAAGAGGGGAGAGAATTTGGAACTCAAAGTTTTAAAATCAGATGTTCAAAAACAAACAAAAAAAAGTTTTTGCATGCAATTAAAAAATAAGATACACAGGCAATGGGGCATAGAAATTTATCTTGCCCTACAAGAAAGGAAGGGAAAAGGAGATGAGAGGGGAGGGGGGTGATAGAGGGGAGGGCTGACTGGGGAACAGGGCAACCAGAATATACACCATCTTGGAGTGGGGGGGGAGGGTAGAAATGGGGAGAAAATTTGTAATTCAAACTATTGTGAAAATCAATGCTGAAAACTAAATATGTCAAATAAATAAATTTAAATTAAAAAAAAATTAGAATTGATCAAATGAAAGCTAATGATTTCATGAGACATCAAGAAACAATAAAACAAAATAAAAAGACTGAAAAAAAATGTGAAATATTTCACCAGAAAAACAACTGACCTGGAAAACAGATTGAGGAGAGATAGTTTAAGAAGTATTAGATTGATTACCTCAAAGTCACGATCAAAAAAGGGCCAAGGAGGAGGGAGAAGCAATAAGAGAAGGAGGAATTGGGAAATAAGTTTCATGACATTAATTACAAAACTTAAATATTAAGAACAAAGTTAGGCATAGGCCAAACCTCATACTGCAGAACCAAGATAAGGTCAAAATGGATGAAAGATTTAGACATAAAGCATGATATCTTGAGCAAATTAGGGAAGCATGGAAAAATGAACCTGTCAGATATATAGATGAGGAAAGGGGTTATGAACAAACAAGAGACAGGGAGAATCATGAGAAGTATGGTAAATAGTTTTGATTAAATGAAATTTTAAAAGGTTTAAGCAATAAAAATAATGCAGCCAAAATTACAAAGAAAATGGTGAAATAGGAAAATTCACAGCAAATTTCTGTAATAAAAGCCTCATTTCTCAAGTATAAAGGGAACTGAGGCAAATTTACAAAAATAAAATTCACTCTTCAATTGAAAAATAGTCAAAGAATATGATCAAGCAGTTTCAGAAGAACCCTTTGAGGATGTCTAAATAACAACAACAAAAAAAAAAACTCTTCTCAAACAGGGACAGGGAGCTCACTTCCCACCTCCAGGTTGTGTTTCCATGAAGTACAACTGACTAGTGATATTGTGCTGCTTCTCACCACCTATATCAACCTAGACCTGAATCTCTGTATTATGAACACCAAGAATCTATGCCGCCCTAGTTCTTGGAGAAGCTAATCCAGGGAATTTTCACTCTAAGTAGCCAGCCTTATTGATTTATGATTGAATGAAGCAAACTAGTGCACTTAACTTTAGGGCTCAGACCATGTTTCCACTTCTCATCCCATCTAAGTCACAGGCCATCATGTTGTCATTCTCTCCCACCTTTCCATCTCTTGTTCTTGTTCTTGGAACAATAATCAAACCAACACTGTTAATGTTTCTAGAAAGTGGTTGCCAATTGAATATCCTATATATCAATTCACCAAGTCCATGATTCCCTTTTCTGGTCACCACTCCACTATAAGTGCCATCTTCCCTCATTAAAATATAAGCTACCTGAGAGGAAGACTAGTTCTTTTTGTATTTGTATCCCCAATACTAAGCAGAGTTGCCTGGCATATAGTGATTAATAAATGCATACTGAATGATTTATTGTGTCACCCTCCTATTAAAAAATATTCAATGACTTCCCAATACTACAAGGAAAAGAAGGAAATTCCTGAGTCTAGCATTTAAAGACCTCTACAATTCACTCTGGCTTTACCTTTCCAGTCTAATTCATATGTATCATCCTTTTCACACACCACATTCCAGGCAAACTTGCCAGCCATCTTTTCCCTGCACATGACATTTCTGCCCATGTACCTTTGCAATAGTACATGTTCCCTATGTCTGGAAGGCACTTCCTCCATACCTCTGCTTCAAAGAATCCTCAGCTTCATTCAAAGCAAATCTCAGGGACCACCTCTTACAAGAAGCCTTTCCTGAGTTCATTGGTTATTAACCATCTCTTCTCCTCTAGAAATTATCCTGTCTAGCCTATGGACTTATGGAGTTATGTAGATGTTCTATTCCCCCCAGTCCTGTAAACTCCTTAAGATTAGGGACTGTTTCCTTATTTTCTTTGTATGCTAGGACCAAGCACAATGGCTTAGCACACAATAAATAATAAATATTTGGTGATTTGAATTTGTCGAAAATCTACCATGTTTTTGTTAGGATTTGCTTCTACTAAGAGTTATTTTTAATAAATAGTTCGTTGAAGGCTCCTGTTGGCTGCAAAAGTTAATAGGAATTGTACTATGTTAAACCCACACAAATCATCAACATTTCTACATATAACTAACAAAGCCCAACAGCAAGAGATAGAAAGGGAAATTTCATTTAAAGTTACTGTAGACATTATAAAATATTTGGGAATCCATCTGGCAAAACAAACCCAAGAACTATATGAACACAATTACAAAACACTTTTCACACAAAGTCAGATCTAAATAATTGGGAAAATATCAGTCGCTCATGGGTAGGCTGAACTAATATAATAAAAATATAATAAATATAATAAAAATGACACTTCTACCTAAATTAATTTACTTATTCAGTGCCATACCAACTAAACTACCAAAAATTATTTTACAGAGCTAGAAAAAACAATAACAGAAATTGTATTATGTTATCTAAGTTTCAAAAATTTTGGGGAATAGACAATATACCCTCTCACTTGAAGCACTACACAAGAGAAGTGCACGAGATGTTTCATGTCACTTAGGAAGTTCACGTCTTAAAAATGTATGTTGGGTTTTTTCCTTTTATATTTTCTGTGATGAATTATGATTATTATTTGTTCCAAAATTTAAAATATCAGATAGACCAGTTCAGAGAATAATGACATTCAATGAAAGTTCACTAAGTATATTCAGGCTTTTTAGACATAACACAATTTACACATGCCCTTTAATGCAGATCTCCAAATCTCCAGATCTGGAGTGGCATAAAGATAAAGGTAAGGAAACATTTCAGTGTGTGGGCCACCTCAAGCAAGTTCACCTGGTTGGTCAATAATTAATAGGAACCACAGCAGTGGCTAGTTTACATAAATAAGGAAGGGGAAGAAAAAGTTAAGAAAATGATATTTATATTTAAAAATTCAAGCTCAATTAAACCAGCATTGTCAATGAATCAACAAGTGGAATTCTCTCGGTATTTCTCACTCAATCTCTCTGTCCCTAACTGTTCTTTTTTTTCCTCTCTGTCAGGTCTCTATTTCTCTCCTTCACTTCCCTCCTGTTCCCGTCTCCTCTTCTCTCCCTTTCTTCTCTCTCTGTATGTACACACACACAAAAAAAAACACACGTATTCTTATAGTTTATAAAGCAAAACAATCTATGTATGAAATATCATATTCTTAGCTATTAGAAATGTGAATTCTACAATTCTTATGTGAATCTGACCTATAAGTTAAACCAACTTATACAGGAGATCTCAAAAGTCTCAATGCAGATTTAAGACTTAATAGTTTAAATCTGCATTAAGACTTTTGGCATACTCTGTATATATGCATGTATGTATCACAAATACCAAGGTTTTTCATTGAGTTATTGTTTTTTTAAAAGTGTTCTAGAAAAATATAGAGCTGGAGAGGATCTTAAGACATTATCAAATACAATCCCCCATTTACATATGAGGACTAGAAAAGTTCAGCAATTTTACCAAGGTCACACTGAGAGTAGGTGGCAGAGAAGAGAACTGAACTCAGGTTGCATGATGTCAAGATTAATACTCTGTCCATGGTGCCTAAACCCTAAAATCATATATAAAGGTGAGCTGTCACTGAGCCACTGGAGTCAAATTGAAGATGTTGCACATGAAATTAGGTATCCAAGAACAAAAATAAAAACTCCACCATTTACTTTGTTGTTTGTATTGCCCTTGCATGTGCTATATGTATGCATAACTTACATATATCAAAAGTGAGAAGGAAGGTAAGAGAAAAATATGATTCTAACTATGGAAATGACATTGAAAAAGGCATTTAAAATTTCTCCATGGGACTCTTCCTTCTAACTTGCAGCTGAAACTTTCCACATGTTATCTCTCCCATTAAAATGTGAGGTCTTTGACAGCAGAGACTACCTTATTTTTCTCTTTGCATTCCCATCCCTTAGCACAGTACTTTGGACATAACAAGTGCTTTAAATGCTTCATTCATTCATTCATTCAATATCTAGAGAAATCTGGCAGTAAATCTTTTCACTAAAGATAATCAACCTCTAACATATTGTGGCAAGTCACATTTTAGAACTCTGTTTAAAGAATGCAACTGCTGCTCAATGTAAGGAAGGAGGGAAATCAGCATTTATTAAGGGCTTACTATGTACCAGGCACTGTACTGTGCACTTTACAAATACTTAATTTAATCCTCCAAACTACCTTGGGAGACAGGTGCTATTATTATTCTCATTAGCAAACTGAGGCAAACGTAGTTTAGGTGTCTGACACCAGATTTGAACTCATGTTTTCCTAACTCCACCTCCAGCACTCTATTCACTTTGCCATTTAGCTACCTCTCGCTGGTGCTAGTGGGGCCTATCAGTTTGCTGCTCCATTTCTTAAAACTCTCATACACAATGATGGCTCTCTTAAACTGAACAACCTCATTAGATCCTGATCTTTCAAATAAATGCATCCTGTCCTAAGACCTCTATTTTCTTGTTGGACCAATGTCCTGTGCTAGAGACTAACTACGCAAAGACAAAAGATAACATGTTCCCTACCTTCAGAATGCATGTTTCTCTTCTCTCCTCTCCTCTCCCTCTCCATCTCTCTCTCCTCCTTTCCCTTCTTCCCTCCATTAGTGACTCTAGTATCCTAAGGTCATTCATTCCCTTCACATCACCAATCCAGCAAAACTGGGCTTGAATGAATTCAGTTTCCAGAACTCAAGAGTGACTTGAGAGAGAGACTTGAAAACATGCTTTTTAAAATATACATGTATACTTCTCACCACAAAGCTGTGAACATACTACAGGGTACTTCCTTAAAGCTGAAAGAAATCATGTGACTATCAAATGGTTTCAATTTAGCAACCCTACAAACCAGCAGGACTTCTTTCTTTTCTCTTCTGGCAATTAAAGGTACTAATTGTGTTTCATTTGGCTGGACTGTTCTGATACTTTCAGAGAAATACTGTTTAACTGTTAGACATTTATCTGATTTATATTTCTTTCAAGAGTAATTCTGCTAGGCATCTTATGTTCAAAGAGAACCTTGCTTTCAATGAGACACTTTATTGAAGTTGAATAATACTACAATAATGTTAAGAGTACCCATAAGGTTTCTACCACATATGACTTAACTGCTGAAAACAAGGAATATTTTTTTTACTACATATGTGCTTTATAAGGGAAATTGTTGTCAGATGCAGATGATATCCCAAGTCACAGACCACAAAACAACTTAATTCAACATAATTAGATCCACATATTTGATTTTTGCAGCCTGATTAAAGCACCCTCAAAAGTTTCAGCTAAATCTAGAATAACTTGATTGTAAAGAAATAAGAAAGCAAGTAGATCATGTGCTGCAAGTATTTCTAAATATATGATACATATCACTTGTTAATTTCCTATCTGAGTCTAAAAGGATTTTCAGGAGGAAAGTTGTGAAAAATTAATTTTCATGATGGCCAAGTCCGGGTGCTTGCATTTTGAGGTTTTGTGGTTAGGAGACTGTAACAAAGTCTTAACTCAGTGGCCAAATTACATAGCTGATCAAACCCTTAGTTTTTTGAGCTATAAAATGGGAATATAGTTGGTATTCCCATTTTACACTCGCTGATACACGGAAGATATGTAAAGCATAGGAACAGGGGATCCAAACAACTAGCCAGGATTCAAAAGCATTACAAACAAGTTAGAGAGATAAGGTATACATACAGAAAGACAAATAACAGTGTAAAAGAATGTGTAATGTGTGGTACAGATAATGTATGCTATAGGAATTGGCATGTTCAGAGGGACTAGCACCACTGGTGTGAGGGCTTGCTGAATCCTTTTCAGGGCTGTTCATCCACCTCATTCACACAACTCTCATCTATGGCTCCAAGAAGCTATAGGATGTGCAGCGGCCACAGTCTGGCAAACCATCTCAGCAGAGGAGCTAACCCAAGTGAGAGAAACTAAAAGGCCTCAAACATGTCAGTGAGTTAGGTGATATCTACCCCAAGCATGTGAAGATGTCTCTTGGCAGAATGGGCAGATGAGAACAATTTGTTCCAAAGATCTTGAAGGTGGCTGAAGCAGGAGCTGTGGAGCACTCAGAGCTTGGTCACACATCGAAGATGCCAGCGTCATCCACTGCAACCTGGGCCACTGCCAATCATCTTGACTTTTGTCCTGCCATTGGACTTCAGATGACTCAGGAAGAGTAAGGCTGAAGATTTTATGCAACTCTGCCTCACTTAAATCTAATTCACACTCCAGTCAAGACATCACCTGTCATGTTATTGGTTCTCTTTGAAAATGAAGGACAAACTCCCCAATTGAGAAATGGTCAAAGGATATGAACAGGCAATTTTCAGAGGAAGAAATTAAAGCTATCTATAGGCATATGAAAAAATGCTCTAAATCACTATTGATTAGAGAAATGCAAATCAAAACAACTCTTAGGTACCATATCTCTCCTATCAGATTGGCTAACATGACAAAACAGGAAAATGATAAATGCTGGAGAGGATGTGGGAAAATTGGAACACTGTTACATTGTTGGTGGAGTTGTGAATGGATTCGGCCATTCTGGAGAGCAATTTGGAACTATGCCCAAAGGGCTATAAAAATGTGCATACCCTTTGACCCAGCAATACCACTTCTAGGGCTGTTTCCCAAAGAGATCACACAAGTGGGAAAGGGACCCATATGTACAAAAATATTTATAGCAGCTCTTTTTGTGGTAGCAAAGAATTGGAAATCAAGGGGATGACCATCAATTGGGGAATGGCTAAGTAAGTTGTGGTATATGAATGTAATGGAAAGTACTGTGCTATAAGAAATGAGGAACACACAGATTTCATAATAACCTGGAAAGACCTACATGATCTGATGCTAAGTGAGGGGAGCAGAACCAGGATAACATTGTATACAACCACAGCCACATTGCTTCTGTGATGACTAACTTTGATAGACTTGGCTCTTCTCAGCAATAAAAGGTTCAAAGACAACTCCAAAGGACTCATGATGGAAAGAACTAACTATATCCAGAGAAAGAACTATGGAGTCTGAATACAGATTGAAGCAAACTATTTGCTCTCTTTTTTTCTCTTCTTTTTTGGTTTTGTTTCTTCTCTCTCATGATTCACTCCATTGGTCATAATTCTTCTTTACAACTTGACTACTGTGTAAGTAAGTTTACTGCAAAGGTATATGTAGAACATATATCGGATTCCATACCGTCTGGGGGGGGAGGGGGAAGAAAATTTGGAACTTAAAAACTTGTGGAACTGAGTGTTGTAAACTAAAAATAAAAAATCTAATAAAAAAAATGAAGGACAAACAAGCTACAAGAATTCAGAAAAAAGAGAGCTCATCAAAGACTACCAAATAGTAGGAGGATTTACTCATTCTTTTAAGTTTTGTAAATAAGTCAAGTCAAGCATCTTGCACTTACCTTAATTATTCCTTTCATTCCATTCCAAAATATTACTGCTGAAAGTGTAATTTTTTTCTACCTCATTTTATATAGAGAGAGGCAATGATGGCATTGCCATCGCTGCTGAGTCAGAAAGGCTCCTGTTTCAAGCCCTGCCTCTGACATAGGATGGTTTGTGATTCAAGGAAGTCACCTAATCTCTCGGTGCTTTGGGCAATGTTCTAAGGTTCTCAGAAAGATGGTGCTAGCTAGAATTGTCCATATCAACAAAATCACAATTCTAGTTCCTATCATTTCAAACTTAATTTAAAACATGTTCCTTATTACAAAAGAACTACCTCTTAGTAACTAAGTGTCCATTCACCTACTTGGAAATTAATATAATTTCCAACCCTTCAATGTCCATAAAAAAAAATAAGTAGTCATTAGGAAATGTTTCACTGATGCATGGCATCACATATTGTCAGACATGGAAGGAAAGGCAGTGGCCATTGAATACAACTGATGATAAGAGGAATCCTCCTTAGCAGATTTCAGCCTTTGCTTAAAAACCTCCATGGAGAGGTAAACCACTCTTTCCAAGGTAGCCCAATATACTTGTCAACAGTTCTAATTGATAAGGTTTTCCTAAAATCAAGCCTAAATTTGCCTCCTTGAAACTTTGACCAGTGCGCCTGGTTCTGTCCAAGGAAGCCGAAAAGGGCAAGTCTAGGTCTGTCATTCTCATCCTTGTTGAAAGCTGTCACATTTGCCAAAATTCCTTTCATCTACAGGCTAAAAATCCTCAAGAACTTCAACTGAGACTCATATGAAATGGAGTCAAAGTCCTTTATGACCCTGTCACCCATCTCTGGACACACTGAAGCAAAGGAAAGTCCTCTATAAAAACCTGTAGTGAATTATGAACTCCTCTGCAATTAGAGAGGGAAGTCTTAATAACATTATATGTTTTGGCTCCACTAAAAATAGTAGCAATCACTGTCCAAGTGACATATTGAACTTGAGTTCAAAACAGAAGGCACGGAAACAGTACTGCAACTTGATTTTTGACCAGCTATGTTACAAGTGCAAAAGAAATTTAGGATATGATCTCTACCTTTATAAGTTTTAATGACATGTTTTGATACAATTGCTATTTATCTACTTCCTACATGAGAGGAAAAAAGATGAGCTGGTGAGACAAAGGAAAAGCCATGTACATGAGCCCATGAATATTTACTGAGCTTAATTCTAGTGGATATAAACTATGAATATAGTTATTAATTCACTTGATAGAGCATTAGGAGAAATTAAATAAAAAGTAATGTTTGTAGTGGTTGGAATTCCACTATCCAGTTTCTCACTCTCCCCAGGGAAGCTGGTTTGGATAAAATGCTCAATGGTGATAGTTTGGGAAACATGGTAAATGCGAAAACAGATTTCCCAATTCATCTGACAGAATCAAAAAAAAAAGAACTGAGGGAAAACCTCCAAGCCACAGTACACATCTGTAGCTATTGTATCAATAGATCTTTCTGAACTATGATAGTAGGAAAGGAAAAGCAGGGGGGAAAATATGAGGAGAATTCCATAAAGATTCCCATGTAACACACTTTATTGGCAATTCAGAAAGCTTGAGTTAGGGTTCACTATAATGTTGGGATCAGAGAGCTGTACTTAGTGAAGGGGAAGACTTCTAACTTTACTACTAATAATATAAAGACAATCTTTCTTCATGGTAATTCTAAATGTCTTTAATAATTTCATAATGTTAGAGTTCCCTTTTACATTTGAGAATGTTCTCCAAAAGGGGGTAACATATTCTCAGGTATAGTTTTTTCTTTTTTTTCTTAGCCACATTTTGTCTTAGATACTAGTATGAAACAAAAAGGACTGGGTTTTAGATAAGGCTCTGATACTCTTCTAAGTGAAGAAACTTGAAGGAAAAAGGTTTAGTAAAACCATAGCTTTGGAGCCCTCTGGTAGGAATGTAATATAGGAACAAAACTTTTCTCCAAAAAACATCTTACAGTTCCATCACAAAAGACGGCATTTCCTTACTGAAATCCACATTTAATTCCACTATGATATGATTGACAGCATGGAGGCAAACCAGGAAGACCACATTAAGAACAAAGACATGACTTACTTTGGCTTCAGTCTCTCCCCTATGAAGGGTGTATAAATGATGGACAGCACTTTGTGATGAAGACCACGGATGGGTCAGGATTTGGAAGACATGAAAATCGTGACCAAGGGTGTCTGTTGTGACAAGAAGCATACCTGGAAGACAAAAGTCACAGGGGAAAACATAAGGTCTTGTCCATAGAGATATTTCCTTTTTTAACAAATAATCTTTCATTATGAAGAATTTACTCTTGTCAGGGTTAGAAATTTTCCAGGACATACACTGAAAACTATATGACATTCCTTATGGGAGCTCAAAGTCTACATGCTACGTCCATCAATAATAACTGGCAGAAACTATGGCAAATACTTAACAAAGATCAGCAATACAACCTTGTGGAGAAGAAATATCTTCCCTAGAGGGATATGAACCTTAAAAAGCTGTCTGAGGGAAAGTATTTCTTCTGAAGTGACAGGAGAGGAACATGAAAATAGTAGTAATGAATAAAGGTAAAAAGAACTGGAAGGAAATCAAAAGGATGAAAATGGATTGGCAAAAGGGTTATTATATTTATTTCAAGTGGCAAAAGAATTTTAGGTGCAGTAAAATGATGTGGGCAAAAATCCTTATAGCATAGACCAGTGCTGGTAAAGGTGTTATTTTGCTTTCTGAAATACCATCTTAAACTCATTCCCAATTCCATAGGGATATAGTCAGGTCCCATGAATGCACAGTACAGAAAGTGGTTATGGCTGGATGATAGAACTAAGACAATCAACTTATCTAAAATTATCTCAGTAACATCTTCTTACTGGAACTCAGAAGGCCTGCTTTTAATGAAGGCAAGACCTGCTATCATAAATCATGTGTAACCCCAGAGATTAGCCAATTCAGAGTGTGAACTTAAAAGAAGGTAGCTTATAGTGTATGAAGCCAAAATGGGGCATAGAGCTCAAAAATATGTAGAAATGCTAGAAAAAATTTTTGCTTCTCTCCCCATCCCTCCCCTTTTCTATATCAACCTATAATCAGGTTTCAGGGCATTTATGAGAAGGTCTCTTCAGGTCAGTTCTCCAACTGTTTATACAAGAAGGGAGCACTTTGCTTCTATAAAGTCTGCCTTTACGGCTGAACTTGAGAAGATTGTAGAAAATACAGTCATTCTTGACTTGACAGTCATTCTTATTTACAGCAAATCAGTATTACCTTGCTTATCAAAGTAATGTTATAAATTACCTCACTTCTAGAACACTAGGATGTTTAAATAAGCTTGAAGGGGAAACCAGGCTATTTGAGCAGTTGTTAAAAGGTACATTAGAAGGCATGGACATTGCTGCAATTTTCGAAGTCAGAGCTTGGGGGTTTCTTTTAAATGACTTAAGAACTTCAGTTGGATGGGGGTGGGAAGTAGGGATGAGGGAAGTGAAAAGTGCATTGAATCATGGAATCTCAGAACAGAATACCTTGACAGCCACTTAATCCAAATCATTCAGACCAGAGACACAGCTGACCTTTTAAAAAAAGAAAGTAAAGAAAATGAAAGCCTAAAAACAACCTCTCCAACCTCCCTGACAAGGGTCAAGATACCTTACTTGAAGAACTCTAGTGAGTGGCAATCCATTAGGTTTTGAAACACCCCATTTTGCTTTTTGATAACAATACTGATAACTAAACTCAATAATCACATCTACCCTGGAATGGATTTTCCCTGTGCCTAATGATCTGAACCCACTGAGGGCAGCTAGGTGCTATACTCTCTTATCATTTATCTAGGGTTTCAACTGGTTGGTAACCAATCCTGTTTACAAAATATATAAAAAGCACAAGACTTTAATATAGATTACTTCTTAGATGTGGGAAACTACCAAATTTAACATGAAAAAGCCTTTCCAGTCCTACCAAACTCCTTTTATGACACAAATATGGTGCTAATACCTAAATCAGGAGGAGCTAAAATAGAGAAAAAAAAATTACAGACCAATCTCCCTAATGAATATCAATGCAAAAATTCTGAACAAAATACAGCACTATATCACAAGGATTATATACTATGACGAGGTGGGATTTATGCCAGGAATGCAAGTTGGTTCAACATGAGGAAAACTATCAATATAACTGACCATATCAATAACAAAACCAACAGAAATCATGTAATTGTCTCAATAGATGTTGAAAAATCTCCTGACAAAATACAGCACCCAATCCTATTAGAAGCACTAGAGGGCATAGGAATAATGGGAGCATTCCTTAAAATAAGAAGCAGTAATTATCTAAAACCATCAGGCAAGCTTTATCTGTAATGGCTTCCCAATAAGATCAGGGATGAAGCAAGGATGTCCATTATCATCACCATTATTCAATATAGAACTAGAAATGTTAGCTATAGCAATGATAAGAAAAAGAAATTGAAGGAATCAGAACAGGCAATGAGGAATCATTTTCCGATGCTATGATGGTATACTTAAAGAACCCTAGAGCTACAACCAAAAAATTACTTAACTTAAAAATTACTTAAAATAATTAACAACGTTAACAAAATCGCAGGATATAAAATAAGCACACGTAAATCATCAGCATTTCTTTATATGACCAATAAAGCCCAGCCAAAAGAGACAGAAAGAGAAAGTCCATTTAAAGTAACTATGAACTATACATGATACCTGCCAAGACAAACCCAGGAACTATAAGAACACAATTATAAAACACTTTTGACACAAATTCAGATCTAAACAACTGGAAAAATATCAATTGCTCATGAGTAGGCCGAGCTAATAAAATAAAAAATAACAATTCTACCTAAATTAAATTACTTTTCAGTGCCATATCAATCAAACAAAAAAAATTTTATAGAGCTAGAAAAAACAATAACAAAATTCATCCAGAAGATAAAAAGGTCAAAAATATCAAGGGAATTAATGGAAGAAAAATACAAAGGAAGGTGGCTTAGCAATACCAGATCTCAAACTATATTATGAAGCAGTAATCATCAAAACTATTTGGTACTGGCTAAGAAATAGAGTGGTGGATCAGTGGAATACATCAGTTACACAAGACACAGTAGTCAACGACCTTAGTAACCTAGTGTTTGATAAACCCAAAGACCCCAGCTTTTGGGATAAGAACTCACTATCTGACAAAAACAATTGGGAAAACTGGAAAACAATAAGACACAAAGTAGGTATAGACCAACATCTCACACCATACACCAAGATAAGGTCAAAATGGGTGCATGATTTGGAAATAAAGGGCAATACCATAAGCAAATTAGAAGAGCAAGGAATAGTATACTTGTCAGATCTACAGGAAGGGGAAGAATTCATGACCAAACAAAATGTAAAATAGATAATTTTGATTATATTAAATTAAAAACCTTTTGTACAAACAAAACCAATACAACCAAGATTAGAAGGGAAGCAGAAAGATGGGAAACAATCTTTACAGCAAGTGTCTCTGACAAAGGCCTTATTTTTCAAATAAATAGAGAACTGAGTCAAATTTATAGGAATACAAGCCATTCCCCAATTGAGAAATGGTCAAAGGATATGAACAGTCAGTTTTCAGATGAAGAAATCAAAGCTATCTATAAGCATATGAAGAAGTGCTCTTAATCACCTTTGATTAGAGAAATGTAAATTAAAACAACTCTGAGATATCATCTCACACCTATCAGATTGGCTAATATGACAAAAAAGGAAAATGATAAATGTTGGCGAGGATGTGGGAAAATTGGGACACCGATGTGTGGTTGGTGGAGTTGTAAACTGAGCCAACCATTCTGGAGAATAATTTGAATTGTGCCCAAAGGGCAATGAAACTGGGCATACCTTTTGATATAGTAATACCACTACTAGGGCTGTATCCCAAAGAGATCATAAAAAAGAGAAAAGGACCTACATGTGCAAAAATACCCATAACAGCCCTTTTCATGGTGGCAAAATATTGGAAACTGAGGAAATGCCCATCAATTGAGGAATGGCTGAACAAGCTGTGGCATATGAATGTAATGGAATGCTATTGTGCAATAAGAAATGATGAACAGGCAGATTTCAGAAAATCCTGAAAAGACTTGTACAGACAGATGCAAAGTGAAATGAGAAGAACCAGGAAAACATTGAACAGAGTATCAGCAACATTGTGTGACAATCAATCATGAATGACTGAGCTCTTCTCAGCAACACAATGATCCATGACAAGTACAAAGAACTCACAAAGGAAAATGCTATCCATATCCAGAAAAAGAACTGAAGGACTCTGAATGTAGACTGGAGCATATTTTTTCACTTACTTTATTCTTCCTCGTGTTTTTTAAATCTGTTTCCTCTTTCCCAAATGTGACTAATATAGAAATATTCTTTACATGATAGCACATGTATAAACTATATGAAACTGCCTACCACTTTCACAAGAGAGGAGGGAAAAGAGGGAGGGAGAAAAATTTTGTAAATCTTATAAAAATGCTAAAAAATTTATTGATAAGTAACAGGGGAAAAAATAAAACATTATTAAAACAACAACAAAAAAGCCATTAGCCTGTGAGGTTGCTACTTGGTGAGAATCCTTGCTCTGTATAATTCTTGGGGGAAAAGAAGGGCAGGGTGGGAGGAGGAAATCCAACAACACAATAAACTATTAACCTGATTTTAAAGACTTAAAAAAGTCAAATTATTCATATGAAAATGAATCTCCTTTTGTTGATCTATGTATTTTATATTTTTGTAGTATTCATTCACTTCTCTGTGTTATCAGTTTGGCTAGGCTAAAATAGGGGAAAATAGCTTTTGGTAATTTCCTTCATTTCCTGTTCAATTGTAAATTCTCCTTTCCCTTCTTAATGGGTCTATATTCCTCTTCAAAAATCATACTAAGGATCACAGGATTTAAAACTGGAAGGGAATTCAACCTAGTACTTCAATTAGCAAAACCCACTTATTTTACTGATGAGAAAACTGAGATCCAGAGAGGTTAAGTGACTTACAAACAGTCACACAGGTAATAAGGATTAGGGCCAGGACACAAGTGACTTCTAGGGTCCATTCCAGTTCTAAATCTAGAGTAGCATCATCTGAGCTGAATTCAGACTCCCAATCCATCTCTCTTTCTACTACAAAAGGCAAACTATTCTTTGCCTTGTCTTAGTTGGTCAACAGGTAACAAATCAATGATAACAAAGTTAGCAGCATTAGCCGCCCTTAGTGAAATGTCAATTCTAGCAACATCCAAAGTAAAGGCAGCCTTCATACCACAGTAAGTGGAGTAGGTGTAAAAACTAGATAATTGGTTAAAGAGATAGAAAAGAGATCCTAAAATGGACATCCTGGAGAGCAGGTGAAAGCATAAGCAAAATCAATGAAAATGAGATTTACAGACCTCACTCTTGAAGGTGAATGCTCAAAGTTTCAAGGCCCCAGTGTGAACACAGAAAGCCCAGGTACTTCTGTACTGTCTGAAACCCTTGATTCATGTTTTGTACCTCAGACCCAACCACACAGCATCACAGGGAAATATGGTTTAAAGGCATCTCCACTGTGCAGTTTTCAAACCATAATAGTCACTTGGATTTGAAAACCTGCAAGCCAGAACTCCAAATTAACCATTTTAAAACACCATGACTCTGAGGTGTGCAGTTATTAGGTCAGATGTACACAGTATCTGCCTTGTTAAAATATGCATTGATATGGGCCCACATATCTGGGACTTTAATCTGATCCACATGCTTTTCTGTTCCACATTGATCATGTTTTCCTCCTTTGCTCACCCTTTAATTTTTAAAATAACTTCCTTGTTGAAAAGAAAAGGGGTGAAAGATTATACAGCATTTGCGGGAAGACAGGAGTTGGCATTAAAATAGAAAGATGAGCTCTATCTGATCTGGCTGTTTGCATGGCTAATCCAGGATCCTGCTTTGTGTCACTGTTCTGAAGCCAAGGCATCTCATTAGATGAACTCTATCACTCCAGCCTGGGCCCAGGAGATTGTATTTTAGGGAAAGAAAACTTTCCCTGCATGCCTCTCTTTGCATTTTTTATCTAAAAGCCCATGCTTATCTAAATGCTCCAAATGTGCTCCAATAGAATTCCATGCTAAAGAACACCCTTCCCTGTCTTTACTGTCCTTCATGTGTGTGAAGTTTGCCATATCAGCCTCTTCACTTTTTGAAAGCGATGTTTCAACTTCTTCTTCTACTTCTAGCTAACAGGTTTTAATGGCTACAACTCAACTATTGAGTTTCTTATTGTCTCTCCGCAAAAGTATTTTCTGTAGTTTTAAAGGACTACAATGCAAATATATTACCAACAAGAGAATCAACTAAACGTGAATCATGTCTAATTCCTTTGCAAAAATTCATCAGCTACAGATGACCTTGACTGGGACTCTTTTCAAGCTGTATCAGTCTCCCTCACAGCAATCAACTGAGAAGATTCTCACTAGTCCCTTATCAAGCCTAAAATAATATTCCCTTGTTGTATGTTTTACATGTGTATAAGCACAGATGAAAATAACTTCAGGTTTCTCCTGCTTGTTTTTCAATCTGGCATTAATAAACCAATTCAAATTCTTACAAATGCATAGTCCGGCAAGAACTTGCGGGATAACATAGCTATTATCTTCCATGAATCTGATTTCAAGTTTTGATTTGCATTTCCATTAAATGAAAGGTATATCAAGGCTTAATTATGGATAGTGCTTATCCACAGAGGAGGTTAGTTAAACCTTTCCCAGAATAGTTCCAAAAAGAAATGGTTTAAGCTTCATGTAGGCCTGAGAATACATATGCTTTCTTTTAATTTATAACTTCCTCTTTTTCACGCACTCTGCTGGGGGAAACAATAAGCTTCTTTCAGGAAAAGGACTTAAAAAATACACAGAACATATACATAAAAGGAAAAAGTAGTACGGATGTAAACTGCGGCTTGAGAGCTATTTCTGCAGTATCAGAAGACTAAACCAGACTCTGGCCTGGCCATAAACTAAACCCACGCCCCAAATGAGGTGCCAAGCCACAAAAAGCATTTGCGTCAACTGGGAATACAAGGAAAAGAAGGACTTCTAATTATAGGGCCTGGAAGCGGAAACCTTGAGTGATTAGGAGTTTAGGCACTGCTGTATGTTTATCTAGGAGCTTCCTCTCTCTCTCTCTCTCTCTCTCTCTCTCTCTCTCTCTCTCTCTCTCTCTCTCTCTCTTCCCCCCCCCTTTCCTCCCTCCCCCCTCCCTCCCTCTCTCTCTCTCTTTCTGCCTCAGTTTGATAGATTAGAATAGAACAAAAGGGTGGGACTAAAATTTCTCATGGTACACAGTGTTCTCCAAAATACAAGGGAAGTGGAGATGAAATACAAAGGCTTTTTCAACCTTGTAGGAACATAAGTCTTTACAACCAGGCGTCAGCTGGTTAGCCCCAAAGTCAAAATTAAAGAGTAGCAAATCTCTGTTGGGCATTTGCTATAAAATTTAGGGAACTTGAGTAGGTTAAGCCTTTCCACCACATCCTATTTATAACACCTACCTAATTGTGCATTTGTTCATTACACACACAGAAGTGAGATGCAAGTCATGTAATCTCTGGTTTAAGGTGGCAACAGAAAATTTCCTTTCAAAAATAAGATTCTGAATGTATTACAAGTCTGTTCTCCTACCACGCTTCCTCCAAAATGACTCAGATAAAGTATGTATGTATATACATGAATATATACATACATATACACATTTATAAAAATACAGTCTAGCCAAATATTTCCAACAATATAATTACATAAAGGATAATTTTTAAATGATCTATTAAAAGAATACCTTTTTTTGTTTATAGACAAATCACAGAAATGAAACTAGGACTTTGAGAAAAGACTTAAATCCCTGAGACAATAAAGTCATCACAGAGTTCTGTGACAAAAAATTAATATAGCTGTCAAAACAAATTTGAATATTTAAAAACAGACATAGGACAAAGGACTACCATCAGTTAATATCATCACTTGGGCTTCATGCAGCAAAACCTTATGGGATATTTTGATAACTCCCTAATGGACAGGGGCCATTTAATCTTAATCAAGGTCAAACCCTGACAAACACCCTGAAAGCAGAATAAATATGGCTAAAGGGACAAAGGATAAAATTTATCTGTTCTTCTATCTCATCTGAAAACTGACTAAACCCATGGTATGTGGGCCACATCTATGCCCACCTCCTTCATTATTTGTTCTTAGATAGGAGGCTTAAAGTCAACTATAAGTAACTGTAGTTAATAATAAAACATGACATGGGGTAATAGCAACAAAAGATACTTGTCGACTCTAGTGAGGCTTAGTCTCATAAACACTACTTAGGGAAGGGTGACTTTCTAATAAACCACAGGAAAGTACAGACAGGTAGAAATAACATAAAATTTGGAAAGTATGGTATGGTGGAAAAAAAACAATAGATTTGTAATCAGAGGACCCAAGTTTAAACAACACCAGCCATCTGCATGACTTTGAGCTAGTCATTTAACCTCCTTGGGCCTCAGTTTCCTCATTTGTGAAATAAAAGGCTTGGCCTACATAGCACCTATGGGTCTTTCTCGCTCTAAATCAATAATCTTGTGAGCAGAGAAAAAAATAGGAAAGCAGTGAAACTTTAAGATGGAGAAATTTCATAATCAATCCATTATAGATTCATATATTAAAAGTTAGAAGAAACCTAACATCTCATTAGTTAAAAGGAATCCCTTTATATCAGTTTAGACAAGAGAGATTAAATGTCTCACATAAGATCACACAACAGGCCTTTTAACCCTGTATTCTTCTACTATAAACAAAAATTCATTGAGTATCTACTTTGTGCAAGACATTGTGGAGTACGATGCAAACAAAAAATACAAGGCATGGTCTCTATTTTCAGGGAGTTTATAACATCATTGAGACTATAAGGGACAGAGACATAAAGAGGGGACAAAATTTATATACAATTTGGTTAGACTAATGGTATTAGAAAGTACATGAACAAATTGGTATATAAACTAGGACACAGACCAGGAAATTCAGACAAATGGCATAGAAGAATCAGTGGAAGGCTTCAGGATGATTAATGCACACAAAAGAAGAGAGTAGAGACATGGTTGTTTCATCTATCATTTGAAAAGATGGAGAGTTTAGAATTATTCTACTTAGATCTAGGAGACAAAACTAAAAATAAAAGAACACAACAGAGGGAGACAAAATATTGAAAGCAACATCAGGAAGAAATTCCTAACAATTTAGAGTTCTAAGATAAACTAGGAGGAGCTAACTAAATCCCTGTTACTGAAGATATTCAAGAAGATGCTAGATGATCAGTAGTATTAGCAAGTTGCAGAGGGGATTCAAGCTACAGGTAGGGGAATGACCAGATGCTCTATAAGGTTCCTCCCATGATAGACAGTAAAAAAAGGAAAAAATATGGTTGACTTAGATATCATGGTGAAGGTAGGATTTTAGGTGGGCCTTGAAGGATATATAGGCATTAGGTAAGTAGAAAGGATGAGGAGGACAATCCAGAAAGAAAAACAGTATAGGCAAAAAACATAGAAGCAGTAATGGTCAAGGCCTATTCAGAAGATAGTAAACTGAACATCTACTTGAAGCAGAAGAGTCATAATGGGAAGTTATAGGAGATGAAATGTTTAAAAGTATTGGCTTCATATTGTTTTAAAAACTACGGAACTGTAAATGCAAATTTAAGGATCTGGAAATGTTATAAGTAATGATGAAATCATTACATATTTTAGCAAGATAGCTATGATGACAGCATGTTTTAAGTCATTTAAGAGGACATAAATGTAAAGTAGGAATTAGAGTACAGAGAAAGTTAATCAGGAGATAATGTAGGAGGATCAAACTAGTGTCCGGGTAACATTAATGATAAAGATTTGGACTAGAGTCTTGCCAGTGATGATGGCAAATAAATGGTTAGATGCAAAATTATTATAAAAGAGGGTTTAGTTATTTAGTGACTGATTAGCTGAGATAGAATAAAACATCAAAACCTTCGACAAGCATGTATTAAATATGTGTGATATGTAAAGCAGATTTTTATATACTGCATGTGCAAGGCACAACATACAAAATTTAAATCATATCTCAGGACAGAAGTGGATGAAGCTTAGAGAGAATCTAATCTAAACCCCTAATTTTACATGCACATGAGAGAGCTGAGAGTAAGAAAGGGTGAATAAATTTCCAAAATTCTGAGTCTGACTTTCAGTGCTCTTGTCCCATACCATGACTCTAGTCCTTTCTTCAAAAAACATCCACCAGTATTGTGAATAATTCTCAGTCTACTAGAATAAATGATCTGGTGATTCTTGAAAATAATTTTAAAATAATTTCTGTTAGCTATTCTTTATGAATGTCTCTGAGAAATAGGCAGGTTTTTTAATGTATAACTTCTGATATATTGGATACATGCTAACATTGGGAACTAGTCAATATCTGAGAATAATGAACAAATTATCATGTTGTGCTTTTCTTGATGCTACTTTCTTGAAACGATGATGATTTTGTAACATATCAAAAGGATGCATCCTTTCCCAAACCCCTAAAACAACACAATAATCTTAGCAAGGAAAAAATAAATGGGAACAATTTATCACTTGCCACCAGCTGGACAATTTTAATATTACCATGATTTACAGAAGTGACATTCACATAAAGGCTGGATGAACATTATTCACTTTTTTTTTCAACTTTTGGTTGAACTAAATGGACTTTGAGGTTCCTTCTAATTTTTTTTAAAAATGAAAATTTCATAAACACCTTGTTAAGATGATATTCAATCAAAAGGGCAAATAACAATTGTTGTTCTATATTTTTGTTCTTTTTATTATATCTTTTGAAGCCAATATGCACTATTTCATTTATTTGTAAAACTGTAATTGTAGAAATGTTAATTATAAACCTAAAGTTTCACTGGAAAGGATGTATATTCACCAATTAAATAAAAAGCTAACCATATTATTGGCTTTTGTGAACACTTCTCAAAAGCTTCTGGACTTCTGCAGGTATCTCATTATAATATAATCTAAATTTACAACTAATGAGGAAATTCTACTTATAAAAATCTAATAAAATGTCTATTACCTAATCAAGGAGACAAATCTCCACAGGAAAAGGCATTCATTTCCTCTTTTTTTCTGCCCAATCTCCAACATGTCTGTCTGCCAAATGGCAAAGATAGAACCAAGCAAGTGACCAAGCAATGTTACAATAGTCACTATGTTGAGCATTCAATAATTCAGAGCTGAATCATTACATTATGTGACTCTTCATATCGTGGCAACACTTGCAGTCATGGCTTCAAAATGCACCAGCTCCTTTAAAGAATCAGAATGAAAGATTTTGAGTCCCGAATTCACTTATATAAGATTTTGAGTTCTAAATGCTAAAAACTAAAAATGAATAAATAAATAAATAATTGGGGGGAAATGAAAACAAAAATAAACTAATCAGGCTAAAAAAAAATCAGAATGAAATCTTAAAAAAAATACAAGCATACACCAGAAAAAAGCAACTCCACACCCACACCTGCACTTTATTTCAAAGATGTTATAATTACCAAATCTAATTGCCCTCCCACTATCCTCATGCTTCTCAACTCCCAGCAGCACTCACAATAACCTTTTTCTCCTAGATACTCTCTTCTCTCTAGGTTTTTGTGTCTCTTCTCTCCTAGCTCTCCTTGTAACTATCTGATGGTTTCTTCTCTATCTCTGTTGGATCTTCAGCTTGGTCACACCCACAAATTTTGCAAGTCTCCCAAAGTTCTATCCTAGGCCTAGAGAAAATAGGGTGATATCACTTCTTCAAGGTCACATAGTGACTCTGACCATTGCTGGTAATTCATACTGCCTTCACTCAAGTCATTTCTCAACCCTTTCCAATTTGGCTTCTGACTTCATCACGCAAGTGAAACTGCTTTCTCCAAAGTTACCCATGATCTCTTAGTTGTCAATTTTCACAGTCTCCATCCTCTGACTTCACTGGAGCATTTGGCACTGTTTACTGCCCCCTTCTCCCGTATATTCATTCATTCTCTTTCCCTCTCTCTCTCTCTCTCTCTCTCTCTCTCGCTCTCTCTCACACACACACACACACACACACACGAGAAAGAGAGATAGAGACACTATTCTGTTCTCTATCTTGATTAACTTCCTGATTTCACTTCACTCCCCATTTAATACATGCTTATTGACTAACTGATTGACTCAATGGTAATAAGGAACAGGGAAATTAGGAAGAGGGCAAGATTTGGGGGTAGGGAGAATATTAGCGGACAAGATTCAGGTGATAAACAAGGAAAGGGGAGTGAGGCATGGTCAGGGAGTCTGGTGGATAAACAAGCTAGAGAACAGAATAGTGGAAAGCCCAAAGGATACAAAGAATGGCAAAAGACAGTCCTTGTCCCCAAGGAGATCAGAATCTAAAGGGAGAAAACAAACAAACCAAAAATCCAAAAATGCCCAAACAAGCTATATATATATATATAAGATAAAAGGGGGTGGGAATTAATTGAGGGAAGGCACTAGAATTTAAGAAGGGTTGGAAAAAGTTTGCAGTGAAAGGTGGGATTTCAGTACCACCATCCTCCCAGGCACCCAGGCTCAAAATTAGTGTCATCCACAAATTCTCAATGTCTCTCATGTCCCTACTTAATCTGTTGCCAAATCTTGCCAATTTTGTTTTCCTGCCTTATTCCTCACTCTCTTCTATACTCCACATCCAACAGAATGACAAGTCCTGTCACTTTTAAAGAGGTCCATAAGCTTCCTACTTCTTCTATCTTCTTCCAACGATCCTTTCAGTGTACTTTGCAATCTTGTGACATTGGTCTCCTGAATGTTACTCTCACACAACACTCAATCTCCAGACTCTGTTTCATTTAACTGCCTATCTCCCATACCTGGAAGTCTCTCCCTTCCCAACTCTCTCTGAGCTTCCCTAACTAAAATCCCACAATCTAAAAGAACTCTTTCCCATCTCCCCTTAATGCCATTCACTCCCTCTGTTGACTATTTCCGCTGTATGTATCTTGTTTGTACCTTGTTGTTTGCATGTTGTCTCCCCCATTAGACTGTAAGCTCCTTGAGAGCAGAGTCTGTATTTTTGCCTTTCTTTTTATCCTGACAGGTTACCACTGTGCCAGGCACATGGTAGGCACTTAATAGTTTGTTGACTTGCCTTGCAAAGAGCCGGTCATATACTTCAACTTGATGGCAAATTTTCTGGGAATTTTATTTCTAGTTCTTGGACTCAGGCACGAAAATTAAATAAGACCCTGAAAATATACTTCATATCATCATGTTAGCATTAATTTTAATAGGTGCTCCTTGAAAGACAAAGTCAAAGTATAATAAGAGGGAGAGATTGAACAACGGATAATTAAAACTCCAGGGAGTGATCCATTTAATATGCCAAGAGTTAAAAGAACCACTTTACAAGACTGTGGAGTAAACTAGAGCAAAACTGCAATAAAACCACCCTCAACTTAGAAAACAAAAACAAAAACACCTGGCAGCCAATCCTTGAGACTACATTACCAACAATAGACCATGAATGTATGTGCCTGGCAGTGACAAGTCAGAGGTTCACAGAGAAGACAAGAAAAAGGCCAGGTGTCCATCTAGTTCACCTGTGAAGCATTATAGACACTTCCAACAATCTAGTAATCAAGACTCAGTACTATTCTGCCCACTTGCTGTGATCAAGGGGAAATATTTCTGTGCAAAAATTCCAATTTAAACCTCTTTAACTATTAACCCAAGACCACCATCACATTTCAATATACAGCATTTAAATAACCAAAGGAATTTCAGCTCTGTTAAAAATGCAGTCAAGCATCCAAAGGGGTACACAGTTTAATCTGTTTTACTGCAGGCCTAACATTCATTTTCCTGTTATTAATGGATGGAAAAGCTGTTTCCATGCCAAGGAGGGGTAATTATTTAAAATGTAGATGTGTTACACTTCACAGTTCTCAGTTGCTCAGGTGGCAGAAGTAACGCCTCTGGAAAGCAGATCAATTATTTACCAAATTAAAACTAGAAAACATTTTTTCAGAAACATTAGCCTGTTTCATCAAGTTGAAAGTTTTCAACTTCTGTTTCCCATTTCCTGGCTGATAAAAACCAACACTCATCTTCTTTAACGTCAAAGGCTGTATAACTAATAACATGCTCAACTTAGTCTCTCTCAGTCACACATACAAAATGTACCTTTACTTCAAGAAACTTCAAGTATTTTTGATTCAATGGTAGAATTCCACCTCCTATTCCTGAGGGCAACTGGATTTGATTCCCACACAATCACATTTCTATACTCACATTAATATCACAGCCAATTTAAATCTATTATACTCAAAACTCTTCAACATCTCTAGGATCAGCTTGCATTAAACATAATCAGAGAGATAGTGCCTCATACTCACAATATAGCAAAGGGGTGTTGCTCATACTAACCACAAATCATCTGGGGTTCAGTTCTGACCCTCCAATGACTAATTCACCATATGACTATCAGAAAACAAATGGTTCAACTGTCCTCTCATAACAACTATAACATGTGCAAAATGAAGATAGTAGCATATACCTCTTCATCAAGAGGGTTACTAGATTAAAATACATTGAAACCTCAAAATGTAAGTCAAAATGCAAATCATAATAATTACAGCTTTAGAAGTCAACCGGAATAGGCCTATCACTGAAGGCAAGTGTAAAGAAAAGTATACCCCCCCCCAAAATTAAGTACTTGGTAATGATCTATATGAATATCAACTATGAACTTTTTATTCAAGTAACAGCACATCCTGCCCCTGGTCCATTAAAGAATTTCCTAGACAAGTGAGAAGATCCCAAGACAATAGACATTTATAGCCTTCTCACCTCATGAGACACTAATCAAGCAAAGCCCTCATTTGGGAGGTCCCTCTGTTTCTAGTTTGACAAATTCCTTCAATGAAATGAGAGCTGTGAAATACTGTCTGAACCAAAATGAGTAACAATAATATCCCTGTTAAACCTTTGCTAAGTTCCCAAAATGCATTCTAGAGCCATTCAGAACAAATAAATTAATCCACTTTCACAATGCAAAATAAGAAAATGAATCCTGATCCTAGATCATCAACCAAAGTTGACAAATCACCTTCTAAATTCTCTATCTTTACTGTTCCTTTATCAGATGAACTAATAGGTCCTCTCTCATTTATAATGTTTCTATTTCACAGTCTGTATATTCTTTCCTGTTGCTATCATAAAAAATACTGTTGTATCTCATTAACATGAAGTAATATATGATTCAAGAATCATTTGTGTAGAGACCACTATCCTTACTCCTATCCTCATCGGCAGTTGTTGACCATTGCAAGACATGCATATGATGTATCATCAGCAGTCACCACAGTAACTTCGACAGCAGACTTTGCACAAGGAACACTGAGCTTGTATGAATTAATACAATAGTAGAACTGGACGAGACTGCAATGGTCTGTAAACCTAAATCATCTATTCCCTTAAAAACACTCCTGATAAATAGTTATGTAGCCTCTGCCTGAACTAAGTCTTAAAATACATCCTCTTTCTGGCATATTGGGAAGATACTGAAACACAATAGTTAAGTACATAATCTCAAAGACATATCTACAAAATCAGGGGTAACATACTCAGGAAACTCCAACAGGTATTTCTGCCAAAGAATGCTCACTCTTCCAGATGGGAAAGCCTATTTAGCATTTAAATCCTGACAGAAAGACCTACTGATCTAACTAAAACCACAGTGTTTCTCCTGAGCATCTAGTGCAGGTTTGAATTTGCATAACTGTTTCTGGCTAAGGAACAGGTCAACTCCATAAAGACAATATGCTCTCATCAGTTATCTTTATAGCTTCACAGATAGTCATGTAACAAGACTAACATTACTAGTAACATTACTGTAACATTAACAGTAACATTACTAGAATAAGAGAGATGGTACTATCTATCTATCTATCTATCTATATATATATATATAGATAGATAGATAGATATAGATATACAGATATATATATATTTCATATAAATGAAATCTAACCTAAGTCATTATAGGTAAAAGATCACCTAAAACTGAAGCAAAAAGAAACTCATTACTGCCTGTTCCCTCCTTGTGACACATTTTATAGTTTGTTCTAGCCTGTCCCCAGATCAAAATAGAACCAGTTGCGATTTTTCTTTGAAGGACTGAATGCTTATACCCTGTGATCAATTATCTAGTGAGGATTGGCTTTAGATTACAAAGACACACACATACATGCACATATATAATATATATGTGTACATACTTATAAGTACATATGCATGCATGTATAACCACATATATACATTATATATATAGGTGTAAGTATTGTTTTTATATCTTAGATACCAAACTCTTATCGTAGAAATTTCATACAAAGACTTTCTGTCACTTAACAGTTTCCCTTCTCATACTAGGTGCATTAATTTTGTCCATGCCAAAACTTTTCAGTTTCATGTAATCAAAGTTATATATTTTATGTTTTGTAATTGCTTCTATCCCTTGTTTAGTTAAGTATCCATTTCTCTACCCATACCTGTGATAGGATATGTTGTAGTATGCACTTTAATATTAATATCAGGTATCCATTTAGAATCTGATAACATTATCTTTTTGTAATTGCTATGATCCCTTACTTGATTAAAAATCTATCCCCTATTTATAACTCTGAGAATCATATGATCTTCACTGCTTCTAATTTTTTTATAATATGATCTTTAATATTATGATCATGTATCAAAGTAGAATGTATTGTTGAATGTGGTACAAGATGTTGATCTAAATACATTTTCTTCCAGATTTCCCAGAAATTTTAATCAAATGGAGAATTTTTTCCAAAATAATTTGTTTTCCAATTTATCAAACACAGGATTATTGAGTACTATTGTTTCTGATTCTCCCTTGTCTAATCTATTCCACTAATCTTTATATTTATTAACCAATACAAGAGAGTTTTGATAATTTCTGCTTTTTTATAGTTTGAGGTCAGAAAGTGTTCATTTGCATCTCTTTTCATAATTTTCCTCTTTATATTCTAAGATCTTTTGTTTTTCCAGATTAATTTTATCATCATTTTACCAAATTCCATAAAGAATTCCTTTGATGTAGCTTAAAAGTATATAATGAACTTTGGTAGTATTGTCATTTTCATTACATTGATGTAGCAATGTAATAAATCCAGCACTCCAGCTACAAGCACTGAAAAAACCTCCAATAGATAAACTGTTCCTTATTTCAAGAAGAACTTTGCAACTGAATCTATACAAGTGTTTCGTGTGCTTTGGAAGATTGATCCCCAGATGCTTGATGCATTTTGCAATTATTTAGAATGATATATTTCTATTATTGTACCTGTATTATTACTGTTATTGTTATTTAGAAATGTAGATTTTTAAGAGTTTATTTTGAAGTTCAAATCTTTGCAAAAGTTATTGGTTTTGGGGGGGGCTGAGCCAATATGGCAGCTGGAAAGCAGGGACTTGCTTAAGCTCCCCCTAGGTCCCTCCAAACACCTATAAAAAATGGCTCTGAACAAATTCTAGAGCTGCAGAACCCACGAAATAGCAACAGGAAACAAAGCTCCTGCCCAGGACAGACTGGATGGTCACTGGGAAGGGTCTATAGCACAGAGCTAGGAGCGGAGCAGAGCCCAGCATGGGCCATGCCAGGACCAACCAGACCGGGAGCCGGGTGGAACAGGTGTAGCGCCCTGAATCAGTGAGCTGTGGCAGTTACCAGACTTCTCAACCCACAAATGCCAAAGACAACAGAGAAAGTTAGTGGGAAAAGCTGCTGGGACAGAGTGGAAGGAGTTCACAGTCCACCACTGCCCTGGAGGCAGCAGAAGTGATGCAGGTCTGAGGCTGCTTCCAGAGCTACAGATGCAGGTGCTTCAGGCCCCAGGCCCACCTGGTGGGAGGAATTAAGCAGCGGGTTAGAGAGGGAGTGCAAAACCTGCTTTGCCCTGCCTGGATCTGGGCCAAATGGAAAAGGAGGTCCAAAAGACCACTGAAGAAAATACTACCTTAAAAATTAGATTGGAGCAAATGGAAGCTAGTGACTTTATGAGAAATCAAGAGATTATAAAACAGAACCAAAGGAATGAAAAGGTGGAAGACAATGTGAAATATCTCACTGGAAAAACCACTTACCTGGAAAATAGATCCAGGAGAGATAATTTAAAAATTATTGGACTACCTGAAAGCCATGATCAAAAAAAGAGCCTAGACATCATCTTTCCAGAAATTATCAAGGAGAACTGCCCTGATATTCTAGAGCCAGAGGGTAAAATAGAAATTGAAAGAATCCACCAACTGCCTCCTGAAAAAGATCCCAAAAAGAAAACTCCTAGAACATTGTTGCCAAATTCCAGAGCTCCCAGATCAAGGAGAAAATATTGCAAGCAGCCAGAAAGAAACAATTTGAGTACTGTGGAAACACAATCAGGATAACACAAGATCTAGCAGCTTCTACAATAAGGGATAAAAGGGCTTGGAATATGATATTCCAGAGGTCAGTGGAGCTAGGATTAAAACCAAGAACCACTTACCCAGCAAAACTGAGTATAATGCTCCAAGGCAAAACATGGATTTTCAATAAAATAGAGGACTTTCAAGCTTTCTCAGTGAAAAGACAAGAGCTGAACAGAAAATCTGACTTTCAAACACAAGAATCAAGAGAAGCATGAAAAGGTAAACTAGAAAGAAAAATCATAAGGGACTTACTAAAGTGGAATTGTTTTGTTTACATTCCTACATGGAAAGATTATGTAATTCAACATAATTCATGAGACCTTTCTCAGTATTAGAGAAGCTAAAGGGAATATATGTGTATATTTGTGTGTGTGCGTGTCTGTATGTGTGTGTGTGTGTAGACAGAGAGCACATGGTGAGTTGAATAAGAAGGGATGATATTTAAAAAAATAAAATCAAATTAAGGGATGAGAGAGGAATATATTGAGAGAGGGAGAAAGGGAGAGATAGAATGGGGTAAATTATCTCATATAAAAGTGGCAAGAAAAAGCAGTTCTGTTGGAAGGGAAGAGGGGGCAGGTGAGGGGGAATGAGTGAATCTTGCTGTCATCAGATATGAATTGAGGAGAGAATAACATACACACTCTATTGGGTATCTTACCCCACAGGAAAGGAGGAAGGGGATAAAAAAGGGGGGGATGACAGAAGGGAGGGACGAGAGGGGGAGGAGGTAATCAAAAGCAAACACTTTCAAAAAGGGACAGGGTCAGGGTAGAAAACTGAATAAAGGAGGACTGGATAGGAAGGATCAAAATATAGTTAGTCTTTCACAACATGAGTATTGTGGAAGGGTTTTACATAATGATACACATGTGACCTACGTTGAATTGCTTGCCTTCTTAGGGAGGGTGGGTGGGGAGCGAAGAGGGGAGAGAATTTGTAACTCAAACTTTTAAAAGCATGTGTTCAAAATAAAAATAAGTTTTTGCATGCAACTGGAAAATCAGGCAATGGGGCAGAGAAATCTATCTTGCCCTACAAGAAAGTAAGGGAAAAGGGGACAGGGGGAGTACGGAGGGAGTAGGGTGACAGAAGGGAGGGCTGACTGGGGAATGGGGAAATCAGAACATTTGGTATCTTGGAGTGGGGGGAGGGTAGAAATGGGGAGAAAATTTATAATTCAAAATCTTGTGGAAGTCAATGCTGAAAACTAAAAATATTAAATAAATAATTTAAAAAGAAGTTATTGGTTTCAATTAGTGTCTTTGCTGATTCCTTAGGTATTTCCATTATAAATGACTGTATCATCAATAAATAGGAAAACCTTTAACTCCCATTTAACAATATTTATGCCTTTTATTTCTTTCTCACTTTGTTGCTATTGCCAGCATTTCCAGAACTGTATCAAATAATTACAAGAATTTTTGTTTTACTCCTGTAGTTACTCAAAAAATTTCATGTATCTTCTTGGAACATGATGTTTCCTTTTGGTTTTAGATAGATACTTTTTATGATACAAAAAGATCCCTTCATGCTGATATGAGTGTTATACTTGTCAAACGTGTTTTTCATATCTATTGAAATAATGTGGTTTGGAATATTTTGTTTTAAATATGATAAATTATGTTGATTGCTTTTCTAATGTCTTCGCAGCCTTAGCATAAATTCAACCTCGTCATACTGAATGAATGCTTCGATAAATAGGTAACTACAGACTGTTTGACAAGACTTTATTCAAAATTTCTGAACTGATATTCATTAATGATATTGAGCTGTTCGCCTTCTGCCCCTTATCCAAACCTGGTTTAGGTACTGGACCTATATTTGTTCTATAAGAGGAATCTGGTAGGGTGCTTTGTTTTTCAATTTTTGAGAATAATTTCTGTAAAATGCATACTAACTTCTTTAAAGGAGGGATATGGGGTAAAATATAGTGATGTTCAAAAAAAAAAGCAAAAGATTCTATTAACAACTTTAAGTACAGAAAGTGTTGGGAATGGATCTCCCCCCTCCCCTCCCCACACCACTGGTGCCCTTTGCCTATATAGAGATCTCCCGTCATTCATCAGATTCCCATTTGAATTCAGGAATTTCACTTTCAATGGAAGAAAATTCCTCCTTTAAATCACATATTTAGGAGCAAGCATAACACACAGAACAGCATACAAAATAAACTTCAGCTAGAAATCATTTTAGGAGTTTACTTTACACCAAAGTATGAAGTACAACAACTTTATCAAATGCAAAAGCATTTCAACATGCAGTTTATAGGGAAAAAATTCAATAATTTCTACATTAAATTATGAAAAATACAACCAGATCTATGATAGATTCTATGAAAGCTGTTAGCCATTTCCTATCTAAAATCATCCAAGCCTATAACATTGAGCCGTTCTTCAACTCATTCTCCTCTAAACCACCAACACAATCAGTAGTAAAGTTCTATGGATTCTACTAAAGCAATATGATTTGCATTCCTACTTTCCTATGTACTTACATGTTTGCCACCCTAATTCAAAATTGTTCCTAAAATGTTACAATATCTCTTAACTGACATCCCTACTAGTAGTCTCTCTCCTCTTCAACACATCAAAAAGTTACAAAATAGTATTTCAAACAAACAAGTCTATCTGACCATGTCAAGACTCTGCTCAAGAAACTTCAGTGGCTCTCAACTAGCTGACTTGAGGAAAAAATACAAATTCCTAACTCTGGTATTTACAGGTCTCTACAATCTGGCTTCAATTTCATTTCCAGAATTATGGTATACTTAAAACCCTTTCATGAAACCTTCACTCCAGCCAAACTGTACTACTAGCTGATCTCTGAATGTAACATGCCATTTACCACCTTGATCTCATCCCCATGTCTGAAATGAATTGGCAGTGAACTGATGCAAGAGAAAAAGCACTGGGCTTAGAACTAGGGAGAACTGAGTTCAAATCTAGCCTCAGACACTTAGTTGTGTGACCTTAGGCAAATGACATTTGCCTCCATTTGTTCAACTCTACAACTGGGATGATAATAGCACCCACCTTGCAGGGCTGTTGTGAGGATCAAAAGAGATATATTTGTTAAGCACTTGGCACAGTGCCTGGCACATAATAGGTGCTTAATTTTTATTTTTATTTCTTCTTTTCTTATTTCCTTCTGCAGTTCCATGTCTCTGGATTGGTTTCTTAAATCAAGACATAACTCAGAAAATTACCTCTATAAAACCTTCTCGTTTCCCCTACAGCTGAAAAAAATATATCTTCCCCTCTAAGATTTTCTAGCTAAAAACCTCAGTAGTACAGTTCACTTGTTAATGTAGCAGGAAATTGGTTTGCTATTACTCTGAACTTTGCCTACTGCAAAGGTAAAGTGTCACCACCATGTGCACGTAATATACAGTTGTGCAGACTAAATACTAAGGTTGATAAGGTATTTTTACTTTGCTATCAGAACTTAACCGTCAAATACTGACTTTAAAATACATACCACAGAGGAATGCCCCCATTATAGACTAATCAATTAAAATTCTTCTACATTTTGCTCATATTATCAGAAGGGCACACTTTACACAGCTTATCAGCTACATGACTTATGGGCATTATTTTCTGAAAAGGCTCACCCACCATGACTGCAGACTACCTAGCACCACCCATATTATCCTGCCCAGATCTGAGCCCTGAGCCCCTCCCCCTCCTTGCCAAAATCATAATTGCTCCCGTTAAAATATTTGTTTTAATTCTGAAGTCAGAGTCACAGCTAATAAACAAGAAAGGGAATGAGTAACTGAAAAACAAACTAAATACAGCTGTGGGACTAGATGTTTCACAACTCTGTTTAACTGTGTCCTTTAATTTCTCCTCTATGAATAGAGCCCATACACCACAGAATGCATGCCAGCCAGTCCACCAACCAGCATTTTGTCTTCAACTCATTTTGTACCATTATTCCGTCACGTAAATTTTACAGTATTCTTTAACACTGCCCAGGAGATTGCTCTGGTCTGCAGCTCATTGTTAAGAGGCATGCTGCTTTGTGCTCCTCAAAACTTCTATCATAGAGCTAATGACATTTTTGGAACATAATTATCACATCCAAAATCACTCTCAAAAAATAAAGAATTTCTCAGTAAGCAGCAGTGCAAAAATGATATACAAAAACCAACTTGAGTTACTATTATTTGACACAGATGGGATTTTTAAAAATCACACAGTAGACTTAAGTTGAAACCTAGTAAAGTGGCCATTGAGCTTTTTATGAACTTCCCAAAACTTGTTAAAAGTATTATAATAGGTATTATTGTTGTTAGTGGCCTCACTATATAACCTATGAAAATACCTTGACCAAACATACAGGATAACTAGGGAGCTAAATGAGTTAGACCATTCGGAGTCTAAGCAATCCAGAAGAAAGCAATTTCAAAATACTATGTGGGGAAAAGTCAGAGGAAGGAGATCGTTAACCCAGGGCTTATATTTTTAAGATAATCAGTATCTAAGAGAAAAATTGTGAATGTTATCTTCACAACTCTTTGCTTGGTTAATGCTACTATACCTCCAAAACAATTAAGAAAAACTTGGTCTATTTTAATAAAGTCAACCAAATTATTTCATTTCTAACCACATACATACTAAGGAATTTTTTTATAAATTTGTGTTTTGAGAGAGAAGAAGTGACATGGGGTAAGAATGGTAGGGAGGAAAACACTCTTTGTCAAAAGGGAAAGTTTCAAAAAATAGTAAAGAATAAAGAATACATAACAGAAAAATGGTTCAGTGGAGAGTCAGTCAATAAATATTTACTAAGCACCTACTATGTGCATGGTATTGTGCTAAGAGCTGGGGAAAAGAAAAGCAAAAGACAATCTCTGACCTTAAGAAGCTCACATTCTAAAGGACAGACAACATGCAAAGAAATATGCACCAAACATACATATGGGATAAGTGGGAGAAAGTCAAAATATGGAAGATGCTAGCATTAAGGGGGACCAAGAAAAGCTTTTTGTAGAAAATAAGATTTTAGAAAAGACTTGAAGAAAGCCAGGGAACACAGATGACAAAAATTGGGAGACAGAATGTCTTTTGCAAGGAATATGAAATAGGCCAATGTCATTGAATCACAGACTATATAGAAGCGAAGGTATAAGAACACTGGAAAAGTAGGGAGATGGCAGTTTTATGAAGGGCAATGGATTGGATATGGGGGCAGGCAGGGAGGTGCAGTGAGAGAGTTAGGAGTTGAGCATAACAATTAAGTTGAGAGCCTGGGGGACAGAAATGATGGTAGAGTTCTCAACAATAATTGGGGAGTTAGGAGGAGGGGAAGGTTTAGAGGGAAAGATAATGAGTTCAACTTCAGACATGTTTAGTTTGAGATGTTTAAAGGACATCCAATCTGAGATGTCCAATAGGCAGTTTGAAATGCATGTCTGGAGGTCAGCAGACAGGTTTGGGCACAATACTTGATCTCCAGTTGAGGAGACTTCCTCTACCAACACAAACTGACAACTGTTTATCAACTTGGAAAGTTGTCTGTGTTACTGAAAAGTAAATGACTTTCCAAGGGACATACAATCCTAAATCATGGGTAGGACTACATATAATCCTAAATCATAGGTAGGACTGCATACTATCCTAAATCCTGGGTAGGACTACTACTCATTTCTTCCTAATTCTGAGGGGACGTCTCAACTGCACCTGCTCCTAATTGCAGTACACTAAATGTGGAAAAGGTACAGAGAAAAGTCATTTTCCTAAGGTCACCCGGAATGTCTACACTTTCTACCTGAACTTCAAGAGGCTCTTATACTCAGCAGCAATTTTTGTGGCAGCAAAGAACTGGAAATTGAAGAGATGTCTACCAATTGGGGAATGGCTGAACAAAGTGACATATGTGATTGTGATGGACTCCTATGGTGTTCTAAGAAAAGACAAGCAGGATGCTTTCATAAAAACCTGGGAATACATATAAATTGATGTAAAGTGAAGTGAGCAGAACCAGGAGAACATTTTACACAGTAACAGCAATACTGTATGGTGACCAACTGTGAATGAACTATCCTCAGCAATACAGTGTATCCAAGACAATACCAAATTACTTGTGATAAAAAATGCCATCCACTTCCAGAGAAAGAACTGATACAGTTATCATGTTGTTTTAAGTGAAGAAGTCTTTTCAAAAAACATATAATCAGTACCCCTAACTATAGTCAATATCTTTATCCAAAGCATTTAGCAATCAGATTGTGACTTGTCATTCATTTTTCTGTAGAAGATCAGAAAAGGTACATTTGTTAAATTTAATAATCTTTCTATTCCTAAGAATAGCAGTGCAGTGCTATTATTTTGATTCATGAGCAGAAAAGGATATTTGTGTGTCTCCTGTTGCCTCCAGCATAGATGTATTCTGGAGAATTCTGAAGCTACTCATTCTTCTTGATGCTTAACTGAGCTACCTTTTTCCATTCCTGCTCTTTTTAAACCTTATGCATATAATTCTGGGCAGTCTACCATTTAGCATAAAGGTCTTACAGGCTTTTCCATAAACATCCTCAATTAAATAACACCTCTCTATTCCTTAACGTGTACTTTCTGTATGCAACCTCCCCAAGTTTCTTAGCCAAGGTCACTCTAGACACAGTTTACATACTGAACCTGTGCCAGTTTACATCACATAGCAGTCATGTTTCTCCCGTTCATTGTCATCACATCAGCTTTTTGTAAACTGTATCTGCTTAAACGCTTTAAAAAGTATATTTAACCATAGTTCACATAATGAGATTGCACAATATCAATAAAAACTACTACTGGGATAAAATTTCATGGAAATACTTCCCTTCCTCTTACATTTTCATTATCTCCCAATCAGCATTTAATAATGAGTCACTTAGAACACTGTATGTTACTATTTGATTAATGGAAAACAGATTATATGTTAAAAAATATTTGGTTTTTAGTCATGCCATTGAGTCATAGGCTTTAGATTTGGAAGAAACCTGAAAATCGATTGTAGAGGTCTTGATTTTTCAGAAGAAAGTCTTGATCAGTAGCTGCCGATGAAGTCACCTTCTAGAAGAGCTTAAGATTGGGCAAGCTGAGAGAACTAGCAGAATAGCCTAGATGATGTTCTCTTTTATTAGCAGGTCGGTATTTATTTTGCTATCCTAGTCTTTGATTCACTTTTAAATGTTCAATTCCAACATACTGGCAGGATAGTGTGAAGCGGTACAGGGACTACATCATAATATTTCTGGTCACCCTTTCCAGCACAGAACTTCACATAACAAATTCCCTTAATAAAAGGATTTGTTCTGTAAAACTTGGACTCAGTCAAAAGGCCGAACCCAAGGACCTAGAAGGCCACATGTGGCCTTGAGGCTGCAGGTTCCTCACCCTTGCTCTAGTTGTTCATCCTTCCTTTTTGAGGAGGCCAATGACATCACAAGTATGCACTCTTTCCTGCTCAGTTATCCAAAGTTTAGTAGCAAAACAAAAGTCAAGACGACTGGCAACAGCTCAGGATGCAATGGATGACCTTGTCTAACTAAACTCTTAAGTACTCCATGGTGCCTGCTTCAGCTGCCTTCATGGTCACTGGAACAAACTGTTCTCATCCATCCATTATGCTGGGGAAAGTCTTTGCATGCTTGTGATAGACAACCCCCTAACTCCACAACAGGTATGTGACCTGTCAGTTACCCTCAACCTGGTTTAGCCTGCCTGCCCAGGCAGTTTACAGGGGTGTGGCTGTTGTGCATGCTACAGCTTCTTGGAGCCAAAGGTGAGAAGTGAAGATTCCTACACTAATATCAGTGTATTAGTGTATCACTATTATTACCATCGCTACTTCTGAGTTCACCTTCTACAACCATTAGCAAGTACCTCATTCAATCCATACCTACCACCCAATCAAAATTCTGTCAGTTTTTGTCTACTAACCTCCAGGACAATTCCCTTCTTTTCTCAGTGAGTCTAGTGCCTGGCTCACAGTTTTTCTCTCCTCCTCAACTTGCTCCTCATCCTACGGGACTTCAACATACCTGTTGAAATTCTCTCAAACATCCTTACTTCACACTTCCTCAACTTACTCATTTTCCATGATCAACACCTCCAAGGCAACTCAACCACAGAAGTGGTCATAGCCTTTATCTTGCCATCACTCACCAATGCACCACTTTCATGTTTATGAACTCTGAAATTTTTCTTTATCTGATCACTATCTCACTCCACCTGTTCCTCCACCTTACAAATCCAAACCCTGTTCTTTATCTTCACTGTGACCTCCAATCCCACAATACCTTAGTTCTTTCTCAGGCTATCATCTCTGACATAGCTACAACCCTTCCCTATTCTCCTTGGTGAAGTACTTCAATTCTATATTGTCCCTTTCTCTTAAATCTTTTATCCTATCAACCATCTTAGGCCTTGCAAGCCTTAGCCCTTGATCACTCATCCTCCACAGGCTCCCCTCCTACACAGATGCTGCTGACCAAAGTAGCAGAAAATCATGAAACCATTTTAATTGAATCTACTACAAATTAATGTGACCATATTAACTGTGTCTGTACTAATACAAGGTAATTCTTTGACATATCCTACTTTTGACAGTAGCTTTACCAATACTGTTTATCTTTCCTTCGCCTTCCCATAGGTTCCAATCCCTCTACCCTCTCCACAGAAAACTGACTCATTTCACTGAAAACTGGAGACCACTCACTGGTAGCTTTCTGTTCTCCCCTCCTCCTCATCTCACATCTCCAAGATGCCTTCTTCAAGAATCATCACCTTTATCTCTATGTCACATGAAATGGTAGGCCTTCTCTTTACCAAAGCAAATCCCTCTAAATTCACATATTCTCCAGTAGACTGCATTATCATCCCCCCTCTCACTTATCAGCAATCTACTACTGTCTACTGGGTGTTTGTCTAGTGCCTACAAAGATGCACACATCTCCCCAATTCTCAGAAAACCCTCACTTGATCTAGCATCCCCACCAGCTAGCCTTTTGTAGATCCCTTGAGAAGCCAATCTATAACTAGTATGTCTCACTTCCTTTCTTCTCACTCTCTTCTTAACTTTAGAATATGGCTGCTGAGATCATTATTTAACCAAAACTGTTCTCTCTAAAGTTACCATTCATCTCTTAAATGTCAAATATAGTGGTCTTTTTGCAATCTTCATCATTCTCTGATCTCACTGAAGCCTCTGATGCCACCAATTGCTCCCTTCTTGATTCTCTCTTCACTAGAGTTTGATGACATTATTCTCTTCTAGTTCTCCTCAAATCTATCTGATTGCTCTTTCTCAGTCTCCTTTGCAAGATCTGCATTCAGGTCACACACAAATAGAGGGTTTCCATAAGGGTCCTGTCCTGGGCCACCTTCATTACTATTTTGCTTGGTGATCTCAGCAGCTCCCATGGTTTCAATTATCATCTCAAATTTACTTATCCACTTCTAACATCTGACCTACCTTCAATCTTGAATCTCCAACTGTCTGTTAGACTTCTCAAATTAGATGTCCCATAGACATTTAAAGATCAAAATATTCAAAATTGAACATTATCTTTCTGCCCCAAACTTTCCTTTCTTCCTAATGTTCCTATTACTCTTGAGGGTACCACTAGTCTCCTATGCACTCAGCCTCACAACCTAGAGTGTCATCCTCTATTCCTCACTCTCTCTCAATGACCAAATAAAAGCTGTTACAAGAGCCTCTAACTTTTTTCTTCATAGTATCTGTCTCATATGCCCCTTTCTAACTTTTGACACTGCTACTAATTTTGTATATGCCCTCATTACTTCACACCAGGACTACTGGAAAAGACTGATGGCTGATCTACCTGTCACAAACCTCTCTTAACTTCAGTTCATTCTCTTTCCAACTGATAAAGTGATCTTCTTAAAATACAGGTCAAACCACATCAACCCACCCAACTCTATAAACTCCAGTGGCTGCCTATCATCTAGCTAGGTGGCACAGCAGATAGAGTGCCTGGCCTCAAGTCATGAAGACCTGAGTTCAAATGCAGTCTCAGAGACTGCCTAGCTATGTTTATCACAGGGTCCAGCATATAGAAAGTGCTATATAAATGTTAGCAATTATTATTATTATCATCTCCACGATCAAATATAAAAATCCTGTTTGGCACTGAAAGCCCTTCATAACTTTCCACCCTCTTTACCTTTCCAGTCTTCTTACATCTTGCACCACCCCACATAAACCAGTAACACTGGCCTCCTCGCTGTTCCTCAAACAAAACACTACATCAGGCAGGGTCTGCCTGCCTCAAGTCTTTCCCCACACCAAAACACCTTCCATTCATCTAGTAAAGTGATTTTCCTAAACTGCAGATGTAATCATGTCTCACACACACACACACACACACACACACACACACACACACACACACTCAATAAAGAAAGACCAGGGGCTCACTACTGCCTCCAGAAGCAAATAGAAAAATGCTCTTTTGGCCCTCAAATACCCCTCCTACCTTTCCAGTTTTCTTATACCTAATTACCTGATCTTGCTTTGATCTAGTAAAACTTATCTCCTGACTAGTCTATGAATAAAACAAGGCATCTCTCAGCTCTGGAAAATTTCTCTGCGACTTCCCTATGCCTGCAATACTCTCCTTCCTCAGCTCTAGCAACTAAAATCCCAAGCTACCTTTAAGTTCAAACTAAAATCCCATCTTTTACTGGAAGGCTTCTATAATCTCCTTTATTTCTAATATGCTTCACTATGTTAACTGTTTCCTATTTATCCTGTATATAGCTTGCTTTGTATATATTTCTTTACATGTTGTCTTCCCGAAGAGACTGTAAGACTGTCTTTGGCCTCCTTCTGTATCCCAAGCTTAGCACAATGCCTGGTACTTAATAAATGCTGATTGGTTGATTTTATCTACGTACTCTTTTATCTACATACATACATTTTTACTGTCTTTCTTCCAAGCTTAAAATGCTTCCAGGCTTTTCTCCATCTCCTACCTTCCCTAACTTCCTTCAAATCCCAACTAAAATCCTACATTCTTCATGAAGCCTTTCCTGAACACAGGTAATCATAATTCCTTCCTTCTGTTGATTACTTCCAGTTTGTCCTGTCTATAGCATTGCAAAACAAATACACTTTGTCTCCCCTCAATACACCGTGACTTCCTTGACAGAAGGGACAGATTTTGGCCTTTCCTGGTATTTCCAGAGACTAGCTCAATGTCAGACACATAGTAGGTGCTTAATAAATGTTTTCTGATGGACTGAAACTACCATGCAAAGAATTATCTGGCTCAAACACACACGCTGATAAACAGGAATGGATCTATATAATAAAAATGACTGAACAAAATTCAGATACATTATGTGTAAATGTAGTTTCCTAAAATGAATTCTACTTCTGGGGAAAAAAAAGAAAGAAAAAGTCATGGGACCTAGAAAGCCTTACTCCAAAGAGTAGACAACTCCAAAAAAGGGTAAAATTGATTTTAGTATGCCATATATCAGACAAATAATGGCCTGTCTATTAGCATCCTCATTTAGTAAATCAAAAGCTAGAAACATGATGCCCATACGATGACTTTCTTGCAGTGGCAGTGAGGAATACAGCAATAGAGTATTTTGATGAGGAAAAGAGGTTTAGGAAAAAAGAGGACAAAATCACGTGCCAGATTCAAGTGTTATTTATTCTAAGTTTCAGTCAAAAGTGTAATCAACAGATGGCTGATGGGAACGAGATGAAAGAAGGATAATATGATTTTAAGATTTCTTTTCTGACAGAAAAAAATTGTACATGATATGGAAGGGATAGTAATATTATTTCCAGAGTTATAGAGTATGTTCTCATTATAATGCTTAGAGTCCTGAGCAGGAGAAAACACAACTTTGAATAAAAGAAATACTCAGTAATTCAGACTACAATAAACTTTCAAATTTCAAAGAGCCTCATTGGTCACTCTCAGAGCTGTGACATAAGGTCCATTTAACTTCTTTGAAATGTAACTTCTTTCCCAGAATCAAATTTCAATTCATGTTTGATATCATTAATTAAGCCAAGCCTGTTCTACTCACTCATCGGTCATTCTGGTGATCATCAGTCAGTCAGTCCAACATATTTCTCTCTCTAAAAATGACTAATGAAGATGTTACTGTCGAGCAGACTCTATTAATCAAAATATTATAACGCTTTGCTACCACTGCTCAACTAGAAAGATGGGGAGATAAATATGGATTTTGTTTTTTATTAGTTTTAAAGGATCTGATCACAACTGAAGATTCAAGTAGTAAATGTATAGAAAATGTCATATTCCTTAGATACATAAATGAAATGGGTAACATGAAATAATTTTAAGTCTCATATGGAAGAAAATATTTTATTTGTTTAATAATAATCTATTACAATAATAGTCTGGACAGTGGATGGATATGTTATAGATCCATGAATACGTGGACAATGGATACGTGACTTTAATATCAAATGTTATACTATTTTTAAAAATTAGAAGAAAAATAGATCATATACCTCTTATTGCTAGGGGAAAGAAATGTATTCTTAACCAAACAAGAGACAGAGGAAATTACTAAGGATAAAATAGATAAATTTGAATACTTGAAACTGAAAAGCTTCTACCAAACAACATTAATGCACCTAGAATAAGAAGGGAAGTGGTCAAATGGGAAAAAGAATCTTTGTATCAAATTCCTTTGATGAGGGTTTGGTATCCAAAATATATAAACAATTAAAAATATATATGACTGATAGCCATTTACCAATAGATAAATGGTAAAAGGATATGATCAAATACTTCTCAAAAGAATTGCAAAGTATTCACAGCCACAACCAGCTCCAAATCACTAATAAGCAAAATACAAGTCAAAACAACCCTGAGATTTCACCTCACACTTTGCAAATTGGCAAAAGTAACAAAAAATAGTGACAGAAAATGTTGGCGGGGTTGTGGAAAGATAGGTAAACTCATGCATTGTTGGTGGAAGCTGTAAAAAGGCACAAGCATCATGGAAAGCAATTTCGAATTATGCAAATACAGTAACTAAAATGCTCATATTCTTTGAACCAATCCTGGGCTTGTACTCAAAGAAATCATCAATAAGATAAAAGTCCCAATATACTCCAAAAATATTTATAGCAGCACTTTTTTTATAATAGCTAATAACTGGAAACTAAGTAGATGTCCATCATTTGGGAAATGGCTAACAAGCTGTGGTACATGAATGTTATGGAATATTACTGTGCAGCACGAAATGACGTGTGATTAATACAGAGAAGAATGGAAAGATCTTTATGAATTAATGCAGAGTTAAGCTACTAGAGTGAAAAAACAATATTCATAGTAACTACAACAATGTAAATGTAAAGAACACACCAAAAAGTCAAAAACATATGTAAGAAAATTATAAATATCAAGTAGGACTCAAATGAAAAGGTATGAGAAAACATCATGGAGACGGAAGTTTCACAGTCATTACACATTACACATGTTTTAGAATTTTTTCGATGTTTCAATCAGGTCTAATGACATTTTTTCCATTCTTAAAAAATACTGTTAGTCATTAAGCCTTGGAGGGGGAGATGTACATATTATGATGGTGTCAGAAACAGAAAATATCAATAAAAACTTATTTTAAAAATAAATTAATATTTTCCTGTTATATCTGATTGCAAAGCAGTTCACAATTAACTAGATAAATATACAATACTATTAATATTAATGAAAGACAGGAGATTAAAAGGTTTAAAAACTTACATCCCCCTCTCAAACATTCTGAGTTAGAAGAATTAATTTATTTTAATTGGCTCCTCTACGAGTTGTATTGTCCAGTTCATAAATGGTCAGAGGATATAAAAAGTCAGTTCTCAAGGAAAGAAATACAAGCTATATAAGGTCACATTTTAAAAAATGCTCTAAATCACTACTAATCAGAGAAATGAAAATGAAGCAATTCTGAAGTTCTACCACGCACCCATGATTGGCATAAGATTTTTTTTAAACAATAAACAAACAAAGCAGTGACAAATGATGGCTGGGATGTAGGAAAACAGGCACACTAATTAATGCACTGTTGGTGGAACTGTAAATAAATACAACAATTCTGAGGAATAAATTGATAAATACTAAATGCTAAAAGTTACTAAATAAGTTCCCAAGAAGTTACGAAATGCTGCATACCCTTTTGATTCTACTAGAACTACACCTCAAAAGAGAGAAGACCAATATAAACAAAAATATTTACAGTCTCTTTTTCTGTGGTGGCAAAGAACTAAGGGGGTAACTTTCAATGGAGGAATGGCTGAACAAAATATGGGCTATACGTGGAAGGAATACTAATGTTCTATAAGAAAAGATGAACGGCATAGTTTCAGAGAAAGCTGGGTAAACAAGCATGAATTAATGCAAAGTAAAAAGAACAGAGCTAGAACAATTTATACTAGAATAAGAAACATCGTAAAAATAGACAACTTTGAAAGACTGAAGAATGCTGATTGATGAAATATCCAACCATGATGCCAGAGGGTCGTGAATAAAAAATGCTACCATCTTCAAATATAGATATGTACAATGAGACAAATATTTCTAGGCATGGTTTTGTTGACTGTTGTATAAGTGTTATATTGATGCATATTTCTTACAAGGGTTTTACTTTGCTTTGTTTCACTCCACCTCTCAATGGAGAAGTGGAGTACATAGAGAAAATAAATGCTTCCTAATTAGAAAAAATTTAATGTACTAATGATAATAAATTATTGGTTTACCCTAGCCATGGATAACAATATGTAAAAACAGTGGCAAGAAAAGTTGGATTGGGTGAGAACAATTTACTGACTATGTCTAAATCAGAGTTCTGTAGTAAAACAAGAGTCCATTAAAGAACATTCACTCTAACTAATTCAACTTCAGAAATTAACAAAGCAATGCCAGAAAAACTACTCACCACTTGTGTTAAAAGCCATACAGCAAACAGGTTTTTCATGGGCAGGGAAATGGGCCACGATGCCGTTGCCATCAGAGTCTTCACTTACAAGCACCTACACAAAACATAGAAGACAAGTGAAATACTTCTTGGATAACAATATAGGGGAAAGAATTATTTCATTTTGTGGAGGGCCACATCCTAGCACATAATAAAAACGTTTGGTCTCTGTTTAAGGGACTCTTAGAATGGAGAAATGGGAAAACATCATCACACACAGTGCAGCTTAACCTGATCACTACAGAAAAGGGGTAGAGTTTTCAGTCTTTGAGTCATAAGGGAAAAAAAAATTAGTTTCGTTTATATAAATAGAGCACTTAATTGTGTTCTTTTTCCTTTCTTTTCTCTTGGATTTATAACTTTGATGATTTTTTAAAGTTTTTAACAAAATACCACCACTTAGAAAACAGCTGAAGTATCCATACTTACATGCTTAGACCAGAATCCAGTACTAGGAAACTACTCCACTACTGTTTGAAAGACCCCAATCAGTGTTTTAAGTAGTTATCTTATGATTCCTGGTCTCACAAATAGAAGAAATTAAGCAAATTACATTAATAACATACACGGTTTCCAAGAAAACTAATATTGGCACTAATGATTTTGTCATTAGCCATAAAACGGATATAGCAGAAGTCAGGAAAGGAGTGTGCCCAAAATAATGAGCAAAGAATAAGAGGAAAACTCTTTAAGTTGAGAAAAGATATGTAAGCAGTTCTTTTATCCTTTAAATGATTAAATCATATAATAAGCATGAATCATAAGCAATATATTTTGTTTCGATTTAAGAATATGTCTGAAAGAATTACTTGACCGGGGAAGGGGGCGGGAGTAAGAGCTAAGATGGCATAGTAAAGGCAGGGACTCAGCTAAGTTCTCCCCCAATCCCCTCCAAATACCTTTAAAAATGACTCTAAACAAATTCTAGGGCAGCAGAACCCACAAAAAGACAGAGTGAAGCAAATTTCCTGCCCAAGACAACCTGGACGGTCGACAGGAAAGGTCTGTTACCCTGGGCTGAGAGAGAAGCACAGTCCAGGTCCCAGCCAACCCAGAGAAGGCCTAAGGAGACTGAATCACTGGCAGCTATGATAGTTTCCAGACTTTTCAGCCCACAAATGCCAAAGACAACTTAAAGGTCAGGAGGAAAGGTCTATTGGACTTGGGTGAGAGGAGCATAGTCCAGCACAGGCTGCACTAGCACAGCCCTGGCCCCAGTAAACCAGAAGCAGGCCTTGGGATTGAGTGAACTGGCAGCATCAGCAGCTGCTTCCAGAGCTCTCAGCCCACAGCTGTTAAGAGGATCTAAACATTTGGTCAGAAGGAGATTACTGGGGTCTCTTTGCTGGCACTGAGGCAGGACTCGGTTGTTTTGTCCATACTTGGATCTAGGTCCCAGTTCTGGGTGGCAGTCCTGAGATAAGGAAGGGCACTAGCATAGCAGAGCTTGCAGTAGCAGTGGAGAGGGGATACTCCTCACAGTTCCAGGGCAGAAAAGCATGTTTGTGGTCACTCACAGACCAGAGCACAAGCCAGCAGAGGGGTAACACCTCTCCTTAGGTCATTCTACCTTGGAAGAACTGAAAACTTACAGGTCCCTAGAAGTATCTCTGAAAACAGCTGTACAAAACCCATAAAGCTTGGGACAGTTCTCCCTCCACACTGGAAGCAGAGCCCTACCTTATCAAAGAGTTAAAAAATCAAGTAACAGACTAGGAAAATGAGCAAACAACCTAAAAAAACTCAGACTATAGAAATTTACTTTGGTGAGAAGGAAGATCAAAACATACACTCCAAAGAATACTACAAGGGCAAAGATCCTACATCAAAAACCTCCAAGAAAAATATGAACTGGTCTCAGGATATAGAAGAGTTCAAAAAGGTAAACAAGAAAGAGAAATCACAAGGGACTTAATAAAGTTAAACTGTTTTGTTTACATTCCTACATGGAAAGATGATGTGTATAATTCATGAGACCCCAGTATTAGGGTAGCTGAAGGGAATATACACACACACACATACACACATATATATACATACATATACACATATATATATATACACATATGTATATATATAGACAGAGGGCACAGGGTGAGTTGAATAAGAAGGGATGATATCTAAGAAAAAATCAAATTAAGGGATGAGAGAGGAATATATTGAGACAGGGAGAAAGGGAGAGATAGCATGGAGTAAATTATCTCACGTAAAAGTGGCAAGAAAAAGCAGTTCTGTAGGAAGGGAAGAGGGGGCAGGTGAGGGGGAATGAGTGAATCTTGCTGTCATCAGATTTGACTTGAGGAGGGAATAACATACACACTCAATTGGGTATCTTACCCCACAGGAAAGAAGGAGGAAGGAGATAAAAAGGGGGGGACAATAGAAGGGAGGGCAGATGGGAGGAGGAGGTAATCAAAAGCAAACACTTTTGAAAAAGGGACAGGGTCAAGAAAGAAAATTGAACAACGGGGGATAGGATAGAAAAGAGCAAATATAGTTACTCTTTCACAACATGAGTATTGTGGAAGGGTTTTACATAATGATACAAATGTGACCTATGTTGAATTGCTTGCCTTCTTAGGGAGGGTGGGTGGGGAGGGAAGAGGGGAGAGAATTTGGAACTCAAACTTTTAAAAGCAGATGTTCAAAAAAAAAAGTTTTTGCCTGCTAGTAGGAAATAAGATATACAGGCAATGGGGCATAGAAATCTATCTTGCCCTACAAGAAAGTAAGGGAAAAGGGGATGTGGGGAGTGGGGTGACAGAAGGGAGGGCTGACTGGGGAACAGAGCAATCAGAATATATGCCAACTTGGAGTGGGGGGGGGGGGGTAGAAATGGGGAGAAAATTTGTAATTCAAACTCTTGTGAAAATCAATGCTGAAAACTAAAAATATTAAATAAAAAAAATTCAACTAAAAAATATAATTGAAAAAATATTTTAAAAAAGAGTACTCACGTTACCAATTCTCCTAAATACCCTCTCTCTGCCCCCCCCAAAAGGTCTTCTTTTGTAACAAAGATAGCAAAAAAAAAAAAAAAAAAAGCAATCCACACTTTGGCCATATCCAAAAATATATCTCATTCTCCACCTCTGGTTCATAAAAGCTCAGAAAATACTCAGTATTCTTTAATATTTGGGATACACACATACATGTTTGAATTTGGTGAGAATATCACGCAATATGTTGATATAATTTCTGATGGCCTGTACAACAGCTTTCTTAAAATTTCCTATCAAATAGGAAGTTCTTTCCTGAGTAATTCATGCTTTCATTTAAAAAAAAAAACCATTGGATTATCAAGTTCCATTATTTCAGATTCTCTCTCATGGAAACTGTTTCACTGACCTAATTTTATGGGGGGTTTTAACCGATGCCAAATATTTTTAATGACTACTGCTTTGTAATATATTTTGAGGTCTCAAAATTCATTCCTAATATTTTCCATTATTTCCCTTAATATTTCAGATCTCTTGTACCTCCAAATGATTTGTTATTTTACTGAGTCCTGTAATATATCTGATTGGTACTTAATTTGGTCCTACATTAAATCTGTCAATTACCTTTGCTAGTATTGGGATGTTTATTATACTGAAATGGCGCAGCCAAATGCACTAAATATTCCTTCAACTACTTAAATTAAATTTATTTCTTTAAGGAGCATTTTGTAGTTGAATATATATAAATATTGAGGGTACTTTGGTAAAATGATTCCCAAATACTTTATGCATGTTGTATCTATTTTGAATAAGACATCCCTTTGTATTATTATCTCTTGGATTTGTTATTATTGTTTATCGTTGTTGTTTGTCCCTCATTCTCAAAGAAAACCATGATATCAGGAAGGCGATGTCATGACTTGCAAGTGAACTAGATTTAAGTGAGGCAGAGATGTGCGAAGTCACCAACCTCATTCTCTCCTCCAGTGCTATCTGAGTCCTGTGGCAAGATATAGATCAGGATGACTGTACTTGTTATGATATAGAAATGCTGTTGTGGTGGTGGTGATTGTTTTCTGTACATTTATTTTGTAGCTCACAATTTTGTTGAAGCTTTTATCTCAATAATTTTTTCTGTTGATTTCCCAGCATTGTTTTAAGTAAACCATCTTGTCATTAGCAAACCAGGATAGCTTATCTCCTCTTTGACTATCTTTATGTCTTTAAATTTCATCTTTATGTTTCATGCTTTTCTAGCATTTCTTTTCTTTTTTGGGGGGAGGGGAGGATGATGCAGTCAGGGTTAAGTGACTTGCTCAGAGGCACACAGCCAGTAAGAGTCAACTCTCTGAGGTCAGAGTTGAACTCAATTGACCTCCTGAAACCAGGGTCAGTGCTCTATCCACTATGCCTAGCATTTCTAAACTATGACAAATAGTGAGAATGGGGCATTTTGCTTTTGTCTTGTATTTACTGGGAAAGTGTCTATTGTATTGCCATTGTATAGGATGCTAGCTTTTGGCTTTAAATATATTTTTATGATGTTAGGAAGAAAAAAAAACCTTATCTTCCTCTTTGACATCCATTTCAGCTCTAAATCTAAAATAATAATGGTGATGATGATAATTCACATTTACATAGTGCATTAAGGCTCACAAAGCATTTAATACACATTATTCTATAACAGTTCTATAAAACAGATGTTACTGTTATTACCATTTTAAAGTTGAGCAAACTATAAAGTACAGAGAATCTCGATCCATGTTGTTCTGCCTTGCCTAGAGGAGAAACAGCATGGAATGATAAGAAACATACCAGCTTTGGAGTCAGAAAAACTGAGTACAAATCTCACCTTTATTATTTACTTTCTGTGTGACCTAAGGCTAGTCATTTAAGGTCTCAGGTCCTCAACTGTAAAATGAAAGAGTGGTTCACCATGGCTGAAGTCCTTGTGGCAGTACATTTATGATCCTGACATCCCCCACTTACCTACCACTTATTGAAATTTCTCTCTCAAATGTTACTAACGATGTTCTCTGTGGTAGATTCATCAGTCTTTTTTGAATCCAAATCATCTATTTCTCAGTAGCACATGATGTCTGAAAACACCTCCTCCTTTGGTTTGTGTAACATGGAACTTTGATGATTTACATTCATTTCTTAATGGTGTATATCTTTCTAGATCCTGTCCTTAGAAAGTCTTTTCTCTCCTTTTTAATTCCCTAATGAACTCATCAGCTCTCATGGTGACCATCATCAACTACTCCCTATATCCATATTTCTCCTTGTCAGCAGTGGAAGAGAACTGTCACTTTGGGCAAGTCACATCCCTTCTATTAGCCGCATTTTCCTTACTTTTAAAAAATGGAGCTGGACTATATCAACCACATCGATGAGCATTTTTAAAGCACATCAGACCAGTCAACCCTTCATGTAGAAGAAAATGATTCAGCTGAGTCATAAAAGAAACCAGAGATTCTAAGAAGCAGAAGTAAAAAGGGAAAACAGTCTAGGCACCAGTGAAATGGCATAGAGTATCATACGCAAGAACATCAAGAAGGCAGTTTGTCATTTATAAGAAAATTTAAAATGTATGAAGGGGCTTGGTTATGCATGGTTTTAAATGCTCTGCATAAAATTATATAATAGATCCTAGAGGTAATATGGAGCAACTGCAGACTACAAGAAGAGGGGGGAGATGACTTGGTCAAATCTGTGTTTTAGGAAAATCATTTCAGCAGCTGAATGGAGAAAGAAATTGAGAAGAAAGAGCCTTGAGAACAACGAGATGACTACTGCAGTAGTCTTAGGTGTGAGGTCTTGAGTACCTGCCTTAGGGTGAAGGCTATGTGATTCAAAAGGAGTCACATAGTAAAGACATTGTGAAGACAGAAACAAGACTCGGCAACAAATTAGATGTGTGAGATGAGTGTGACAGAGGAGTCGAGGAGTCTAGTTGACTGGGGGGATTGCAGTGCCCCACAACAGTAAAAGGAAATGAATATGGGAGGGTTTAGGGAAAATGTAATGAATTCTGTTTTGGTCATCTTTGGAGCAGATAAACTATTTGCAGACAGACATGGATAGATAGAGGCAGTCACTGAAAAACCAAAAATAGCTCTCCTATATTCATCTTCTTTTCCACTACTAAAATATTAACCACTATAAGAAGTGAATCAACTGGTAAAGCATTATCTGAACCCATAGAGAATGGGGTTCAAATCTTCTTCAGTGCTTCAAACTTCCAAGCATAATAGATGGGCATAGTCATGCTGCAGCTCACAGAACAAATGAAGGGAGCCATCTGTTTCTTGGAATCATTCCTGACAGGCCCTTCATACAAGCTCCTGAATTGTTAAAAGTTTTTTCCTCAGTTCTGTAGTCATCACCAATGAACAAACAGTATGGTAGAGCTCAGAATATTGATATCTACTACACAGAATAGTCTTCTTTCTCTACACTAAACATAGTTCAGTCACTTGACACTTCTATTCACTTTGGACACCTCCCACCCAGCTCTTACCAAACTGCTTTTTATACATCTAGCTTTGTACATCTTCCTCATTAATAAGGACTCAAGTACTGATAGTGCCACTACTCTATGGTTTCATGCACAACCCTCTAGGAGATGTTCTATTGCACTCTTAAACTCACTGCTCTAATGGCTAATAGTATTTTGAGAAATTAAGTCCTGTGGGAGTTATCCTTTTCAATTGAAACCACCCCTAATTGATTCAGAATAACTAGGGGCATTCATAATATTTTTATTTTTTATCTCTATTGACTATTCTAGGAAGTCCTGAATCTGTCTATTTTCCTATGATTCCACGAACATATGATCTATGACTGTCCCCTGTATATGAAGAATCCTGATTTGTATAGAATGAGTATGTTAAGGAGTGATTCATCTCTTTACAAAAGGATTACCAATAATGTAATTATTTATAGTGAGCTTCCCAAGCACATTATAAGTAGGGACAGCACGATACAGTGAAAAGCACCTTGAAGGCAGGAGTCAGGTATGCAATCTAAGTTTTCTCACTGTCTTAGCATTATGATCTTGATCAATGAATTTGACCTCTCAGGGTTCAGTTTCCTCATCTGTAAAAGGGGGAGGGGGAAGGCAAGAGTGGACTAGATGATTTTAAGGAGTTTTGCCATTTCTAATCATATTACTAAAAAAAATCAGGAGAGAAGGAGATCTCTTCACTACTATAGGTAGGAAATTTAGTCTTTTTTTTTTAAACAAATTTTTTTTCTATTGGCAGAAATCTGTCTTCTCTTTCTGACATCACTCCTCCTAATTGAGAATGAAAGAAAAACAAAACCTCTGTTGCAAACATGTATAAATTTGCAAAACACATTTCCACATGGGAGATTTATTCTTAACAAGGGACAGAGGAAATTACAAAAGATAAAAGATAGTACATTTATATTACATGATTTGCTGTCACAAAAAGTGGTGCTATTACTATTTTGGTACATGTGAATGCTTGCCTTCATTCTTTGATCACTTTGAGTATATTGTTATATTATCACATTGAGTATATTGAGTCTATTATTGAGTATGCTGTTATTGTTATTGTTGTTTCTGGGTTAAAGGGCTAGCACAATCTAGTAACATCTGTTGTATTTCCAAATTGCTTTCCAATTTTTCAATTCTCAACTTTATCAAAATTTCATTATTGTTTTTATTCTCCTACATCCCATCCAGCATTTGCTATTTTGCTTTTTTTTTTTGTTATCTGCCAATCTGATGGGTGTAAAGTAGAACCTCAGAATTGCTATTACATTTCTCTTATTATTAGTGATTTGGATCACTTTTATGTGGTTGTTGATAGTTTGCTTTTTGTCTCTTGGGAACTGACTTCATATTTTCACCATTTATTCACTATTTAATGGACCTATTCTTGTATATGTGAATCAGTTCTATGTAAAACTAATTCAAAGTTGATATAGAAATGAAACTTTTATAAAAGATACTTGATGCAAAGATTTTTTCCCCCATTTATCAGTTTCTCTTCTAATCTTAGTTGTATTGGTTTTGTTCGTGCAAACTTTTTCAGTTTTACATCAAAAATTTTCTGCTTTGGGGGGCAGAGCCAAGATGGTGGGTGGAAAACAGGGACTTCCTTAAGCTCTCCTCCTCCAAACACCTGAAAAAATGGCTGTGAACAAATTCTACAGCTGGGGAAGCAACAAAATAGCAGAGGGAAGCAGGTCTCCAGCCCAGGACTGCCTGGATGGTCGCTGGGAAGGGTCTATCACATAGTGCTGGGAGTAGAGCACAGCCTAGCATCTGCACCCTGGGACAGACCAGACTGGGAGCCGGGCAGAGCAGGCCTCAGGGCCATGAATCATTGAGCTGTGGCAGCTACCAGACTTCTCAATCCACAAATGCCAAAGACCACAGAGCAGGTTAATGGGAAAACTGCTAGATCAGGTTAGAAAGTGGTCCGTATTCAGCTCTGGGGGTGGTGGAGGTGGTGCGGTGGTGACAGCAGCAGCAGGAAGCTCCTGCGGCTGCTTCCAGAGCTCCAGCATCAGCTGCTTCCGGAGTCCCTCGCTCACACGATAGGAGGAATCAAGCAGCAGACCAGAGATGATGTGAGTAATTCATGAGACCTTTCACAGTTTTAGGGGAGTTGAAGGGAATATAGACAGAGGGTACAGGATGAGTTGAATAAGAAGGGATGATATCTAAAAAAATGAAATAAATTTAAGGGGTGAGAGAGGAATATATTGAGAGAGGGAGAAAGGGAGAGATAAAATGGGGTAAATTATCTCACATAAAAGTGAAAGAAAAAGCAGTTCTGTTAGAAGGGAAGAGGGGGCAGGTGAGGGGTAATGAGTGAATCTCGCTCTCATCGGATTTGACTTGAGGAGGGAATAACATACACACTCAATTGGGTATCTTACCCCATAGGAAAGTAGGGGGAAGGGGATATAAAAGAAGGGATGATAGAAGGGAGGGCACACAGGGGGAGGAGGTAATCAAAAGCAAACACTTTTGAAAAGGGACAGGGTCAAGGAAGAAAACTGAATAAAGGGGGACAGGATAGGATGAAGGGAAATAGTCTTTCACAACATGAGTATTGTAGAAGTGTTTTACAGAAAGGTACATGTGTGGCTTATATTGAATTGCTTGCCTTCTTAGGGAGGGTGGGTGGGAAGGGAAGATAGGAGAGAATTTGGAACTCAAAGTTTCAAAATCAGATGCTCAAAAGAAAAAGTTATTTTTGCATGCAACTGAGAAATAAGATATATAGGGAATGGGGCATAGAAATCTATCCTGCCCTACAAGAAAGTAAGGGGAAAGGGGATGGGGTGGGGGAGTGCAGTGACAGAAGGGAGGGCTGACTGAGGAAAAGGGAAATCAGAATATATACCATCTTGGAAAGGGGGGGGGGTAGAAATGGGGAAAAAATTTGTAACTCAAAATCTTGTAAAAATCTATGTTGAAAACTAAAATATTAAATAATTTTTTTAAAAAATCTGCTTTATCTCCTGTGATACTCAGTATTCTATTTTTGATGAAGAACTCTTCCTCTCTCAGGTGTGGGAAAACTGGAACACTAATGCACTGTTGGTGGAGTTATGAACTGATCCAACCATTCTGGAGAGCAATTTGGAACTATGCCAAAAGGGCAATCAAACTGTGCATAATACCCTTTGATCTAGCAATACCACTACCAAGTCTATATCCAAAAGAGATCATAAAAAAGGGGTAAGGACCCACATGTACAAAAATACTTAAAGTAGCTCTTTTTGTGGTGGTAAAAAAAAATTGGAAATTGAGGGGATACTACCCATCAATTGGGGAATGCCTGAACAAGTTGTGGTATATGAATGTAATAGAATACTACTGTGCAATAAGAAATGATGAGCAAGATAGTTTCAGAAAAACCTGGAAAGATCTGCATGGACTGATGCAAAGCAAAATGAACAGAACCAAGAGAACACTATAAACAGTAACATCAACATTGTGAGATGATCAACTGTGAATGACTTAGCTCTTCTCAGCTATATAATGACCCAAGACAATTCCAAAAGACTCATGATGGAAAATGCTATCCATATCCAGAGAAAGAATTGATGGAGTCTGAATTCGGATAGAAGCATACTATTTTCCTTTTCTTTATTTCTTCATGTTTTTTTTTCCCTTTTGGTATGTTTCTTTCACAACATGACTAATATAAAAATATGTTTTACATGATTGCACATATATAACATATCGAATTGCTTACCACTTTAGGAAGGCAGTAGGGGAGGGAGGTGGGAGAAAAACAATGGAACTTGTCAGAAGTTTTAAAAATGAATATTAAATTGAATAAATGAATATTAAAAATTCTTTACATGTGATTGGGAAAAATATACTATGTAAAAAAGAACTTTTCCTCTCTCCACAGCTGAAAAAGATATCTCCTTAACTGCTCTTCTAATTTCTTTATAACGTGATTTTTATATCTAAGTCATATATCCACTTATGAAATACTCTGTTAATCTGAATTGTTATCAGATTGCTTTCCAGTTTTCCCATCAGATCTTTGAATCTTTGGTTTGTCAAACACACTATATTAATATATAGAATTGATTCTGGCCTTGTATACATATATAGTCATTTTGACTACTTGACTTTTCTATTTTTTAATCAGTATACAACATTTTTGAGGATTATTAATTTGTAATAAAATTTGAGATTTTGCATTGCTAGATACTCTTCCTTCCAACTTTTTAAATTCATTATTTTCCTTGAGATTCTTGAATTTTTCTTGTTTGACATGGATGTTATTATTTTTATCAAGCTCTATATACTATAAATGATTAAGTACTTTGATTGGGGCGGAACTTAGTAGTTAAATTTAATTTGGGTAGTACCGTCATTTTAACAATATTAGCACCGTCTAACCCTGAGCAATAACTATCCCAACTTTAAGTCTATTTCTTTTTTTCTTTTTCTGTTTAAAAAAATCATCCAAAACTTTTACTACAACATGGCCAATTCTGTGTGTGTCAGGAGTTCGATCTCAAAAACAATGTTTTCTTTAAGTGTCTTCATGATCAACAATCTCCTTTCCCTTTTTATATAGCAACTGCCCTTATGACTATGTTATTGAAAATGTCCATAGCAGTGCAAAACACATATGGTTGAACAGTTAATTCCTACTATTCTTCAACAAAGTACATTCAATGGAAAACAAAATTAGGCATTAATTACCAGCTATTTCATTTAGTAAAAGATGTACAATAAACACTCAAGTACTATAATGGTTTTATAACCATTATTACACCTTGATTGGCATTTCAATATAAGGAGGTCAAATCAATGTTTTGAATTCATAGTTAAACACACATATACATATATGATGCTCTGTCAAAACAATAGGTTTATTATATGTATGAATGCGTAAGAACTTCAAGGGAACTGCAATCAAGTGCAAGTAAAGTCAACAAGTATTGACTAAGTGCCTACTATATTGCAGGTACTGGGCTTAGTTCAAGGGATACAAAGGCAAACAGTTTCTGCTCTCAATGAGAACATAATCAAACTATAATAATGAATTAAGCTTATGATCTGACCTTTGGATACACTTTCAAGAATCAGCTTATCCTCTGCAGTTCTCTAAACAATAACCATCACATTCACCTTAGCTCTCCAAGGGATGCATATGATACAATTTGTTTTGGTGAAAATATAATGTGAGAGCATTCCTTGGGTTCCATTAAAATTACCAGCAAGAAAGAGTCTAATGGCACTCACTGTTAGGTTGCTTAAATTAACATCTCCTTTATGTTTCCAGGGAGAATATGATAGAAAATAAAAACCTAATATTATTTCAACTAATTGAGATGCAAAAATGGAAACTAATTCCAAAATGGCACTTCACTGTCATCTTATAAAGGTCTTCCTTCAAGTGAAACTGCTACATTGCTTCTTGATTTCTCTGGGAGTGTTGAATAATCCTCAATATTACTAGCCACTTGTGTTCAATAAGTGTAAATTTCTTTTTAATTGCATCACTGGAAATAGCAGATATCATCATGCTTTTTTAAAAGTCTACTTTCTGCAACCCAAATATAAATGCTAATTCTTCCTTCTTAGATTCTACCGCTGCATATGTGGCATTATAGAAAACATATCTATAAAATCATTCAGGTATAGCAACCAACTTCACAAAAGATATGTAGCTGTCCTCAACTCACTCCGTAGATCTGGATGTAGGAGAAATAGGAGAAGCAGCAGAAGGAGCAACAGCAGAAGATAGATGTGTTTGATAAACATATCCATATAATTCTTTTTTGTCTCTTCTTCGGTGTAATCCCAAATATTTTACACATGCAGTTGAATTTTTAAATAGTTTTTCTTTCTACCTTTTCCTGCTTGGTTTCATTGATGATATGCAAAAAGCCTGGGTTTATTTTATATCCTGCAACTTTGCTAAAGTTAGTATTGTTTCAATTAAATTTTAAATTGAATCTCTAGATCCTCTAAGTCAGGCCTACACAACCTGCCACTTGTGGCATGCCAAAAAATTCCCAGCAGCAAGTGGAAAAATGTAGAGGAAAACATCCTTTGTATGTAGAGGAAAGCCTCTGGTGTGGTACAAGTGGCCCACAGGCTGTAAGTGGCCCAAGTAAATCAACATATCATCTGTAAAGGGGGATTTTTTTTCTGTCTATGCTTATTCTCTTTCTGCAGCATCTTTTCTTTTACCTGGAAGCTTTGTATTTTTACTATGACATTCCTGAGAATTTTCCATTTGAATTTATTTTGAGGAGGCAATCAAAGAGTTCTTTCTTTTCACTTTGCCCTCTGCTTCTAATAGATTTAAATAGTTTTCAAATGGTACTATATTTCTTTTGCAATTCCTCAAAGCAAATAGTTCTGTTTCTTTTCATAGAATAAGTACTTTTATTAACAAACCTATATATGGTGGTTTTAAAAAAGTGGACAAACAAAATATTTGAAAAATTCAGCCAATTTTATGTCAATTCAGATAGGCACTTAAGGAGGCTAATTATTAACTGTTAGTTATTAATTATAATTCCTTGAACAGTAACTCACAAAATTTACATTATGAATTAAAGAATAAGGCAGTTTTAGTGGTTAATTCCTTTAAAATAGAAAGAAGTCATCTTTATGGCACAATATTAATTCATATTTTGTGTGCACACCTACCCTAACATTGTCAATTACCTTCGTTTGGATGAAAAATTTTTCAAGAACATGTACCATTTTGTAAGGATGCTACAAATCAAGAGTAGTTACCATCATATATCTGTGTATGAAGGACTGCTTCAATTTTATCTTTGCATACATAGAGAATACTAACACGGACTAAGTGCTTAATAAATGCTTACTGATTAAATGACTGGTATATGTAAAACACTACACTATGTGCTCTAAGGGTAAAAGTCTTTTTCATCAAGAAAGTTATAATCGAGATGGGGGGATAACTATATGAAAAAAGACATAATTTTCATTCAAGTATACCACCATTACACTTGCCCACACGAACATACGATGGAAGCAAAGCCATTTGCTTAATGTAAAGTGGTTATACTGAAATATATCCTATAAAAGAAATTAACCATATGAAGATTTAATTAGTTTCTTTAAAGATGCTGAAGGTATCCAGAAATTTTATGCAGTGGAGGAACTATGACTTAAGTCCATTTTATTCCATTAGAAAAACAATGCAGTAAGAGAATCTGCTCCACTTGAGGCATAAATTTCTATTCACTGAGAGAAATATGGACAGTCTGGTACTTCAACCATAAACTTCAAGTGAAAAGCATATTCTGGATTGACTGAAAATATTACCAACATCTGAGTATACCCTGAAAAGACAAAAGCTTTCTGCAACTTTGAAAACAGTAGCAATGATACCACCTGGACTTAATATTCGCAGCAAACCCTTCGTTACACAAGAAGCCAAGCACTACTCAATCTTTTTAGATTAATGCAAAAATCATCACTTTAGAATATAATCCACTAAAAATTGGTATAGAGGAAGAACACAACACACAAAAAACAACAGCTCTCATATTAAGAATGCCTTTAAGCTGATCATTTTCTCATTCTATAGAATGCTTCCATTAAGAATTTGCTACTCATTTTTGTACTCAGTTACAAAATCATTTGGGCCTACATAAATTTGCCTGTCTTAAAACTCACTGAGCCAACTTGAAACTGTTTAATTGCCACTTCAAAAAAAAAAAAAAAAGAAATTTTCAAGTATTTAAATAAGTCACGAGTAAGGTGAAGGGCATGGGCCTCACTAATGCTAAACATTCAGGTTACTTGGCACAATTGTATCAGTATGATAAATACTTTTCTTTCTGTTGTCTGCATTACATATGGATTCTAGAACCTCTCACCAAATGTCTGGAGATGCTCCTAAATGCATTTCAAAGAAAATGCATTCTCACACCTCAACTGGAAAAAGTCGTAGTCAAGAACTACAATACAATGCTTTTTCCTACTTTCTACTTTTCAAACCTCTGTCCAACCACAGGCTTCTTAAAGATTTGTGTCCTACCATCATAAGCTGGATTGAAGATGGAGGTAGAACAAGAAAGGCAAAGGAAGAATTTATTCTATTTTAAAATGTAGTGATGAGTTATGCTAATTTCCCCCTTTTTTCTGTTTTTTTTTTAAATAATATTTGTTATATGAGATTTCTGGGAAGGGAGAGATACTATATTAAAAATGTATTAATAAAACATTTTTAAATAAAAATATTTTCTGACAAGAATATGCATGATTTATTATTACAAATATAAATAGCAAATAAATTGAATATCTATAAAAATGAATTAGACAGTTCTCAGAAATGAAGCCAAGAGAAGTAATCGCTTGATTCTTATGAAGGCAAGTGAAAATCTAGTATCTGCCTATCATGTGAAAAAAACATCTATAACAAACTCAACCTTTAACTATTTAAGATTCCATTTGTCCACCTCCAAAAGACAGAGAATAGAGTCAAAAGACAATTGGGTTATGAACCAGTTATTCTAGAAAATTTAAGTCTTTTAAAATCCAAAGTAGGGATCATTACGGCATTCTCCTTTAATGGAGTTAGTAAGTCTAAAACTGGAAATAAGCTTCCTCCTTCTACTTATAATTGCTTGGAATATATTTATTCTCTAGTGATTTTTCAGAGAAACTTTCACTGAAACCCAACTTCTGCAACAATGAAAAATAGCTCTATACTCTGAAAAATAGAAGAGATGAGGAGGGAATCTAAAACTAACGTATGTGACAACAAAAAAGGTTTTCAAAAATCCGAATTTGAAGACAAACTCTTTCTCTCACATCTTTACATACACACACAAACATATATACAATCCAATTCCAAAAGTTGAATTATTAGTATATAGTATTGTGGTAGACAGAGAACGACTCGGATTTTGCAAGTTGCCAAATTTCTATATGCATCAGGCAACTAACTGCCTAGGACTTCTATACTAAGCTACAGACCCGCTGAAATCACAGATCCTACATGTGTTTTGGTTTGGCTTGTTACTACGCAGTTAAAAAACAGGATGGAAGTACATTTTCTCATTATGATGACTATGGGTGAGGAAGACTGAATCAGACTCAGTTGATGTGTTAGTTTTTTTGAACTGCCTTTTGTATTATTATTATTATTGTTGTTGTTGTTATTGTTATTATTATTATTACAAGGCAGGGCTTTCTAGGGAAAGGAGGGAGTAAAGCTATATTTGGAAATGGTAATGTCACTATATATAAACATATATACATATATGCATGCATGTATGTATGTGCATATATGTGTGTGTGTGCATATATAAAAATTTTAAAAATAAAAACAGTGCCCAAATCATGTCTTCAAAAATATAAGCTGAAAAGCAGGCATGCCTTTCATGCTGAAGTAGAAAGAACTTAGCATCCGGGAAACCTAGGTCCTAGTCCCAGCTATATTACTAAGTAGATATATTACCTTGGAAAAGCCGTTTCCTTTTGCAGGGTCTCATTTTTCTCATCTACAAAATGTAGGAAGACAATCATTGCTTAAAAGCCAGTGTAGCTCTAACATGCTGTGATGTGATAACAAATTATGTGCAGCTAAATTTAATCTAATGGGCAGCTAGGAGGCGCAGTAGATAGAGTGGCAACCCTAGAGTCAAGAGGACCTGAGTTCAAATCTAGCCTCAGACACTTGTGTGACCCTGAACAAGTCACTAAACCCTGTTTGCCTCAGTTTCCTCATCTGTAAAATGAGATGGAGAAGGAAATGGCAAACCACTTCAGCATGCTTGATTTCAACATTAACTTCTGAGGTCTCCTGTCACATTCACTCAACTCTTTTCTTGAACTCATTATTGATAACCAATCTAGTACCAAGTCTTGTCACTTCGCACCACCTCCCATATACATCTCTTTCTTCTTTTTTCATTTTTTCATTTAATTTTATTTTATTTTCAGTTCTGAATTGTCTCACTCTTTCTCCCTTGTTGCCTACTCCTACCCAATGATAAAGAAGGAAAAACAAAACCCATTACAAATGTGTAAGATCATGCAAAGCAAATTTTCATGTCAAGAAAAAGAAAAAAGAAAAGAAGGAAGGAAGGAAGGAAGGAAGGAAGGAAGGAAGGAAGGAAGGAAGGAGGAAAGGAAGGAAGAAAGAGAAAAAAGAAAGAAAGAAAGAAAGAAAGAAAGAAAGAGAAAGGAAGGAACGAAGAAAGAAAGAAAGAAAAGATTCTTCAATCTATTCTATGAATACATCCGAGTTGCTAATAATGAATACATCAGAGTTGCTAAGTTTTTCATATCTTTAAAATATTGTTGTTATTGTAAAAATTGCTTAGGTCTCCTCCCTTCACTCTGCATCAGTTCATTTAAGTTTTCCCAAGTCTTTTGAAACCATCTCCTATAGCATTTCTTATATCGCAACATTATTTCATCACCTTCACATACCATAACTTGTTTAGCCATGTCCCAGTGGAAGGCCATTCCCTCTGTTTCCAATTCTTTGCCCCCAGAAAAAGAGGTGCTATATAGTTTTGTACAAATCAGTTATTCAATAAGCATTTATTAAGTGCCTACCATAAAGGTGCTAAGTAAGTCTTTTTCTTCTTTTTCTGATCTTCTTGGGACATGGACCAAGTAACAGTATCACTGGATCAGAGGGTATACAAAGTTTAATAGCTTTTGGGGCACAGTTCAAATTGTTTTCTAGACCAGGCCACCGTTCCACCAACAGTGCAATAAAGTACTTGTTTTCCCACAACCCCTTCTCCATTTGTCATTTTCCATCTTTGTCAATTTAACAAATCTGATGGGTATGAGGTGGTATCTCAAAATTGTTTTAATTTGCATTTCTCTAATTATTAGTGATTTAAAACATTTTTAGATAGCTACTGACACTTGGATTTCTTCCTCTGAGCAGTGTATATTCGTATCCTTTGACCATTTATCAATTAGGGAATGGCTCTTATGGCCCCTTCTTTCTATTGACCTACTCTGATACAGGCCTTTTCACCTCACACCTAGGCCACTGCAATAGCTTTCTGGTTGGTATCACTGTATCTAGTCTCCCTTCACTTCAATTAATCTCCCAATCTTCTGCCAAAGTGATTTTCCCAAAGTACAGGGCAGGTCATGTCTCCCCCTGCTAAGGAAACTTCAGTTGTTCCAAGATCAAACATAAAATGCTCTACTTGGCATTCAAAGCACTTGACAACCTGTATTTCTATCTCTTCTTACACTTTTAATTTCTTGAATGTACTTGGCAATCCAGCAATACTTGCCCTCTTGCTATTGCCCTCTTCTGAATCTCTGTCTTTTCATCTGCTGTCTGCCATGCCTAGAATTTTCTCTAGCTTCACCTCTGCCTGCTAGCTTCTCTGACTTCAAGAATCAACTTAAATGCCATCTTTGTCAAGACACTGATCTCAATCTCTTTCTATACTCCACTTTCAGACTCCATGACTGTGTTAGTGCCTTCCTTCTGAGACTATTTTCTATTCTGTATACATCTGTACGTACATAGTGGTTTATATAGGTTGTCTCCCCCATCAGAATATGATCTCCTTGAGGTAGGAATCATGTTTTTGCCTTTCTTCTATCCCCAGTGCTTTGCACAATGCCTGACACATAGTAAGTGCTTAATAAAATACTTGTTGATTGACAATATCTTTTTAACAGGAATTAAGTTTTAAAAGCATTGAAGTTCGCTGAAGGTTAATTATAAAAGACTCAAATTACAGGAAGATGGAACCAACATTCTACCCTCCTACAACATAAAACTTTGCCTTTAGTGTCAAGACCCTATGGAGATGTGCAACAGTGCACAAAATTAAAGGACTTCTAGCTTTGATCTGGTCATATCTACTGTTCAGATTAAGAAGCTATGATACTATAGTGGCAGAGGTCAATGGAAGAAAGTAAACAAACGTTACCAGAAAATTATGAAAATGACGCCTTCTCTTAACCTTGGGAACAAGTAGAAGTTTAGTGTGTGGTGAGGAACAAGTCATGCAACTGTCCTCAAATGGCCTATTTTTAAAAATTTAAACAAAAATACAAGAGAAGACCTAACTTACAGGAATAAAGGCCATAAGAATGCCATTATTACTCTTCTTAGCCGGCTTTATTCAGGAATTAACTACAGACAGCCATGCTGACATACCCAAGTTGATTCTCCCTTCTCTTCTTTAACTCTTCTCTCTTCTCTCTCTGTGCTGGTATTCAATGTTTACTGAAGCATTTTTGACTATATGTATCTTGCCTTATCAGACCTCCTAATCAAACATCCTTTTCCCTCTTGTTTTGTACATTTTCTTTTCTACATCTCCCACAGCTAGGTGTATTTTTCAAAATTCTGGAGGAAGAAGTGAGCTCTAAATAAAACTGCTCTCTGGACATGGTCACCCGTTCACCACAGTTGTACCACAACAATTCTACACTGCTGTAGAAACAGACAGGGATCGTTAGCCACTTCTTACTGACTGCCTCAGAACTGAGGCACAATGAAAGAGGAGGGCTTGGCCAAAATCACCGAACAAGTGAGGCAGAAGCCACATAAGAATTTAGGGACCCACTTTCCTACTAGGCCTCCCAAACTCTGATGGTAGTTCAATGCATGGAGAAAAATGTTACATCTGCCAGAGTTGGTCAAGTATGCAATACTGTTGATTTCCGTTATGTTACTGAGCAAACTGCTACAGACATACAGAAAGCTGGTGAACTGGTAGCCCTTGTGCTGGACCTTTACTTTCTTCTCTTTCTAACACAGTAATCTTGATGCTATATTTCATGTCAGTATGAATATGAACCATGAAGCCAGATGGTGAAAATACAGATGAGCTTGGGTTTCCTGCAGGCCAGTGTGTCGTCACACAGGAAGGAGATGTTTTTTCAATATCCTCTCAATAGGTTTCACGACCACTAAAAGAGAGGTAATTCCATATAACAACAACAAGCTCTTTTGGGGAGGGTCCACAGAATCACTTCTCATCCTGTCTAAACTGCCAGGACGTCAGCACCACCAGACAGCAAAATATAATTTTCCAAAAGACCAGTCTCTACTCACCACTTAACTGAGCGCACTGAGTCAATGAGCAAGCATTATCAACTTGACTGTATTAAAGTTCAACAGAACACCATAATTGATACAAGATGGATAAGCCAGTCTCTGTCATCTGAATAGAGAGCCTGACAAAACACCTAGGGGATCACCAAAACCAGCATTTGTTTTCCGGGTAAGGGGTAGCGTACATTTTTTATCCTCCCAAAATATATTTTTCTTCATTTTGAGAGAGATCACAACTGCTGACCAGTAGTCAAAAGCAATTATGGGAGCAATTATAACAATCCTTAACGGCAAATTACACCACTTAACTTACCCATGTATGGAAATGCTTTTATATAAAACATGAAAGTAACATGAATAAAAATGTGTAGAAATTCAATCAAATTGTTTTTGTCCTTAATGCAGTTACTAAAGAAGGATCACGTCATCATAAAACCAAACAAGTCAGATTAGCATCACAAAGATGACGAATCAGATTTTATACCGCTCTACTGTAAACATGAAAATATCTTTATTAAAGGCTTGATGGATTTAAACAGCAAAAACCAATGCATTGTCAGCTTCAGTTCCCAAGATGTATGAGGAAGAAAAAAACATTATAGCTAAGGTCAAACATCAGTAGAAAGGGGCTAAAAGTGATAAATCTACAACATTAACTACTGCACTCCTTTTAATAGAATCCAGCATAAACTCAAAACAGCCTTGTGCTCAGACTGAACTATTTATCTGAGACAAAAATGTCTTCTTGACAAAAAACAGATTCCCTTCAATAAAAGAAAGGCAGACAAAATTATGCTCTGAGGGAATCCTGTTCCTTTAAAAAAAAACAAAGAATTATTCTGTAATACACGTAGAAATAAGCCTAATTTTACCCAAATACTTTCAAAAAATGTATGGCAATAGAATGAAAATAACACAATATTTTAGAACATCTATCATTAACCACGGGTGAAAAGGTACTACCTTTTTCTACATGAGAATTATACATGGGACAATTTGTTGGTGTTGAACATCATTCAGCTTTTGGCATTTGAAGAGCTAACATTGCTATGATTCCTTCTTCTTGATAAGCATCTTTATTTGGTTCAATTGCTATCAATTCCTGATTAAATGGAAATGAACCTTTCAAATGGCAGAGGTCTATAGTTCTTCCTTCTCTCCTTTCTCCTCAAAACTCTACCTCCTCTACCAAGTCACAGAGAATTCCTTTTTAATGTAATAAAAAGTTAATAAGGAACAGGGAAAAATCCAATCACATTTGAAAACACAAAAAGGCCAAAATCCTATGCTTTGACACAGTAACTCTTTTTCCATTTTCTTCCTACATTTTTCTATACTTCAGATAATATATGAGAGCACTTAATTAATATGCCATTTTTCACCTATTTCATCAAAAACATTAAAGATCAAATTTTCTACTTTTAAATGACCACCTATCTCTCTGTCAACAAATGTTAGATGTTTAACAGACTTATTTGTAGTCACAAAACTGCCTAGTGTTGAGGAGTCATTACTAGAAACTAAATGTGGGTGGCCTAGTGATGAATTAATTAAGAATCAAGAATCAAAGGTCAAAAGCAAATATTTTTTCTTTAAAACTCACAAACCACTTAAAGTTTATGTATTTAATTCTAAATTTTAAAAGGGGAACATCTGTATAGGTTTATTTCTATCCATTTCAGCTAATTAACAGGTCTAAATAAATAGCCATTAAGGCCAACTGAAAAGTTTGCTAACACTTCATTAAAAGGAAGTTTAAACAAGCACATGAGCCTTGTTAACATATTTTGGTTTACCACAAAGTTACTTGGGGTTCAGGAAAATTATTTTTATTCTGTTTGAAAATAAAATATGACAGCCAGATCCACTGGCTCAGAATTCTGAAGCCTTTCTCTTTTCACTACGCTATAGTTCAAACTTTCTCAAAGTGTCACTGTTTGTTAATGCAGGATCTCACTCCTAAGCAGCTGCCATATGCCATATTTCACCAAGATGTCTACCACAATATACTAAAAGCATATTTTCTCAAGGAACATTTGATATTTTGGGCTAATACTTTAATGCCCCCGATACTTTCGAAATGGTATTTTCTGAAGAAGAAAATGAACATATGCATGGCATAAAGCTAAAACAATTTTAATTCCATCAATATTGAGCTCTTATCTCACACAAGGACTTAATTTTATATTGTATTTTAATAAAAACATTCACAAACTGATAGGAAGAAAAAATGAATTTTTTCTTTACCTGCAGAATTACTTTAGAAACATTCAACTGAAATTATTGCATCAATTCTTCATTGTACTGAAAAATCTCATTTATTATGCTCACATTTATTCAGTCTCTTACTTGCAAAAGGAAGACTGAAATAACATCAGACTTAGGCCTTGAAGATTTTCAATTGCCATGGCTTAGAAAGCATATTGCAAATTGAGGTCACAAAAATTATACCCATATATTTATTTCTGGGGCAATATTATTTTTAAATAATGACTATCCTGGATTCCAGTGTTTAGGCTAAGATATTTTAAGAACAGAAGGGAAATAAACATTTTAACTTTCTAACAATGGTTGGGATTATTCATCATATGGACATATCACATGGGCAAAGCCAATGTTATTCTCTAACACAGAACAAAAAAAAAATCCCACATTAAGGTCTGTTTACTCCTGGTGATTTGTAAATCTCTGCCATAGAAATTAAATTATTTCTCACGTTTCAAATCTGTGCTAAAAAACCAGTTTCCAGTTAAATATTACAAAAGACAAATACAAGCAAGGTTTCATGAAATCCTAAAAATGTTGTAATTGTTCATTTTTGTCTTCAGGTAAGAAAATAAAACATGTCCTCATAAATTGTGGAAGGGAAGAAAATATTTCAGATCCCTAAACTCATCTAACTTGACACTAGTGCAATTTGAAAAAAAATGTATTTATACTGCTATCATTTCTAAAATAAAACTCTTTTTCTGCTCCTACATTTACATTATATTTAAATAAGGAATCTCAGCTTCCAGTACTATTTTTTGCAGAAGTTTGCTATCCAATTTTTTTAAATAAGTAAACAGCAAACAACAGAAAATAGTTAAAGTTATAATATTTGAATCACTGAATCTTTTTACTCATCTTTCTTACAGAGAATTCTAAATGTGAAGTTGAGATAGAAGGTTTCTAAATTCATTTAGGTTTCCTTTTTCTTCCTAAAGCAAATGGATTACGAGAAACAGGATTTATAGCTGTTTTCAACATGCCAAGCACCACCCTTGTCCACTCAAATTTATTTCACAAATATTCCAGCTCACTCAAGTTACAATGGACTCCTAATTACTCCTTCATTACACCATATCGAACAGTTCACCAAGATTCTAAATCCCAGTCAGAGTTTGTTGCTACACTCTGCATTAATAACTGTAATCAGAGCAACACCACCACTGGTCAGCATAAATCAGTGTCAATGCTGAGCAAGTGTGAGGAAAGCACAACTGACAGTTCACACTCGATGTTGTCAAAATGTCATGTAAATGAGCATTAAGGGCTGTATACATGTTGGCTCAGCTGGATCCTCAATGACGCTTCACCACGCAGGCAGCAGAGCAAACATGCAGATGCTGCTGACCTGGCAGACACAAAGACACTCCCCATTGCAATGAGGCAAGATAAAAACAAGGCAATGCCTGTAAGAAGTAGAAATTCAGAAAAAAAAAAAAATTCATCTCTGTTTTGCCACATGCAACAGAGCCTCTTCTTACCTGCCCTTCTCCAACCGTCTCCGTGTCAATAACTGTGATAATTCCTGGGACAAGAGGACTTCGGCGAGTATTGCTGTGGATGGCAACATCCTCCTCAGTTACACCCGAAGGCAGCGTACCAGTCAGCTGGGTAACCACTTTCCCAACCATTGTTAGTCCAGTTTTCAGGGTCTATAGCAATGAAAAGTAAAAAGGATGACACTTGGATTTCCCATGCAAATGGCCACTACATTCAGACTCTAAACCATTTCTTCTCACAGATCTGAAGTAGCCTCTAAAAACCCACAAGCTACTTTTTTCATGACTTTAATAAAAAAGAAATCTCATTAAGGCTGATTCAGTGCCTTTTAACATGATTTTCAGATGGTACTAAATTGGAGGAGTATGAAAGCAAAGGTTGGTAGATGTTCGCTCAGTTGACATAGAGGTGTGGGGGGAGGGATGGAGAGGAAATTTTAAAAATCAGGAAATTATTTTACACACACAAGATTCAGAGTTGGCAAGGTACCTTAAAGATACCTTAGTATTCAGCCATAATTCTGTAAACTGAGGCCCAGGGAGAACTGACATTAGTAGTAAAATGCAGATCCAGGGACATCAAATCTACCAATTTTTCAACTCTGTCATAACATCATACTACCTTCCACTACACAATGTTATCTTAGCATGAATGTAAAATGTTATAAATATATTAGTATACATTTATGTATACACACACACACAAAGAGATACACACATAATTCTTTTAAAAAAACATGGACATCATGATATGCCACTCTCTTGTTGAAATATTCTACTCATAATTCTGTCCTTTAGTTAAATCAGATCAAATTACATTGGTAATTCTGCCAAGCAGTTGGGACTGCTCTTTTCAACATAGCTAAAATTTACTGTGTTTTGTAATATTGTATCTTAACCATGAAGATCTGGCATGATGAAAATGCCATCTCCCACTAAAATGCTAATAACTGGTAAATGGAGTATTACAAAAAATTAGCCTTGAAGTCCTACCCTACATGGAAGAAGAAAACACTTCAATTTGTTTCAAAAATACCATTATGGTTAGATATCATGGAATATTTTCAAAGATTATGAAATGGTCCTTTTCCACTTAAAGCAAACATATGACCAACTGAAGCTTGATGTACGCAATATCTTAGACGTTAAATTAGAATCCTTTTTGTTCATATGGAACACTCATTAGAGGGATACAGGATGCTTTATAAACAAGCTACAATATGTAGAAGGGTAAAAAACTTATAAATTATTATGAAGAGCCTCAGAAGTGTTTAGGAACTGGAATATAGGCTAGGACTCATCTCTGTCATCAACCCAACAAAACAAGTTTCTTTTATAAAGGTACTCCATTTTTATTACTACTTGTGATTCACAATTGGTTGGATATGCAAGCAGGCCACTTGTCCTAGGATGGATCCAATATCAGTCATACCTTATAAGAATGGATAGGAAGCTAGATAGTCACTCTTCAACTGCCTTTTAGATTTATACAGGGGGGGAAGGGGACAACTAAAGAATCATAATACTGCGTCCTAATAAATACTTAACTAAAATGACCAGCAAAGCTGTCTGCTGAATTCAAATACAAAGGCAGAGTTTGCTGCAGACAAACCCAGGAAAAGCCACAAATCAATTGTAACTGTTTTGTTTAGTGCTAAAAACTCAAACTGCAGTGATTAGAAAACACATTAGTGTTCATCAATTAGCAGCCAAACGTTTGTTTCAATAATTCATAAGAAATGACTTACACAGAGTCTGTTAGTGTGCTGTCAGGAAAGCCTCTGAAGGAGCAACAGAATTAGGCGCCACACAGTATTGACAGCAAAGGCCAGCCAGGAAGCGTGATTAACCTCTGAGATGCCTTGGCTGATGTACTTACTCCATTAATGCTAATGGAGGTGCTCCCACTTACACGGAGGAGCCATTCCTTTATCAAAGGAATGCCTCTTGGTTTTAAAGTCTTTAGTTGTATAACCTCCCCATTTGCCCCTGAGCTTCTTGTTTCATGCTCTCATGCCAACGAATGGGAATATAATTAAACAAGTGAAGCACACGAGAGGCAAAGTCATGCACCAATGCAAAGCGCCAGATGCTAAGAGAGGTTAATACGCATGATGGACAGGCCTCCTTTGGAGGAGAAATAGGGCTGAGCAGGGCATCTCACAAGCCCAAGGTTTGTATTACTTGAGGGGCATTTGTAGCTTCAAAGAAAAGAAATACCATCGTTGATTTAAAGTATTGCTCTATCAATAAGTGGCAATAAGCCTTCTTTTCACAAGCTGCTATCATTAAAAAGTTACGAGGTCAAAAGGGACCAGTCCCTTGTCCTCAGTGAATAGTCTCCAAGGACCTACCAGGCAGAACAAGAAGCCTGATGCACTCTTCCTCAACTCGTCAACTGAGAAAGGACAATATAAAAACATAATTTAGGAAAGGATGTAGCTATGAGAGAAACTTACTTGTCATTAGTCATAGGATTTGGACCTGCAAGAAACCTTTAAGATTATCTAGTCCAAACTCCTTTTTCTATGGTGACAGAAACTGAGATAGAGAAATGGGAAGTGATTTGCCTGAGGGCAGCCACATGCTGAACTGACCAAGCAGGATCCAAAGTTGGCTCCTCAAATGCCAGGGCTAAGGCTCTTCCCTCTCCTATTTCAAGCTGCCTTCTTCCATAAGGAGTCTTCTTGCTTACTCTATAGAAAGTTAGTAGCTATGTTTCAGAATCAAGCAAAGTATATTTCCAGTATCATGTGGGTATATTTCCAATATTATGTGGGTATTCAGGGACCTCTGGGTGCTACTTTTAAGAAATACACAATCTCAAAATATTTAACAGCTTCCACATATTATGCCAGGATGTCTCAGGCCCCCAGAGAGCAAACTGATGGCATTTACTTCTCCTTGGCTTGTAAAGCTAATGAGCGGTGCATTTTCAAAGCAGAATGGAAAACATGGGAAGGCCTAGCAGTCAGAAAAAAAACCCTCACCCTCTCTCTCAAGTCTGTACAAGAGAGACAATGAGATAAAAACAAGGAAGGTGGTTTTCACAAGCATTTACAGAAAAAAAAAAACCTAGTTTGATCAGGATAAATTAAATTAAATTGAGGGCAGCTCACAAACTGAGGAACTTAAATAGAAATATTAGAGACACCTCTCCAACATCTTTGACATGACTGTGAAAGCCTAGAATAAACTCTATAAGAAAGAAGGACAGTAAGAAAGGCAAAGAAGGCATTTCAATCCATTATGACAATAGTGAAACACTCTCGTGGTCCTTAGACCCTCCTGTCACAAGCACACTTGTCAAAACTTTCCTGATATATTAGGAAGGCAGAATTTATGATTTCAAAGAGAATCTCATATGTGCCTAAAAGGTCCGGAACCGCAGGATATAAGGAATTCTCTAGGCAGAAGGCAGGAGAACTAAAGCATGTATTTACACTCCACAATAACAAGCCCACAAACCAGCGTCCCCATTTTGATATTTTCATCAAAAGCTTCCAGGCCCAATAAGTCCGCCTTACAAGGGTAATCAAAAGGCCACAGAGAAGCGAGATGGTATAAGGCAAAATCGTATACATGCTTCCCCTCTACGGTAAGAAGATTACCCACTAGACTCTAGTCAGCTCTGCTACCGGCAGCTCAGCTTCGGCTGTAGGTGTCTCTGGCTCCAACCGGAAAAGGAAAGGAGAATCTTCAAGCTGTCCTCTCCCCTCTTATAGAGTTTTTGACATCATCAAGCGCCGCCTGAACGACCAGGGCCGATTGGTTCTTGACTTGGCCCCTTCCCCAGCGTAGACCACATTAACACACCTCCCCTCAGCCAGCAGCACGACTCATCACACAGGAAGCTCTGGTCCTGCCCCGGAAGAGCAAGCCCCAGCGTCCAGGGAAGCTCAACGAAGCGAGCTGAGTCATTCAAAGAAAACAAAGTCCATTCTGGCTACACCTGATCATCCTTAACCTTTTTCCCATGCTATATCAGTTATCCTTCTATCCATTAGTATTAATAGCCTTCGTCTCACATAAGCTGTTAGTTGTCGTTAAGAGGTTATCAGGTAAAAAAAAAGGAAGTTATCAAGTAAGAAGAGAAAACAGATGCATTTTTGCCAAACCAATTTATCACCTTGGCGTTAAAGACAATAAAAGAAGAATCAACTATGGCAGTTAAAAAGTGAGCAGAAGACCTAGATCAAAGTTTTATGGGAAAGACTACCCAGGTCAAAGAAAAAGCAAAAATGTATCTTTTATTCAGAGTAGGAAAATTAAGAGGCCAAATTTTGTTGTTTCTTTTAATATGAGCCAACTAATAACAAAAATTCAAGAAATTATCTGAAAATTATAAAGGAAAGTAATTTTATATATTATTTAGAACATGAAGAGGGAAAAAACCTACCTCCTAAATTGACAATCTCCCAAATCAGTGTACACTTCTTAAGCCGGAACTTTTTCCCAAAGAGTTCCAAATATATTTCCATATATCTATATCCCACCCCACCCTGGCCCCAAACTCTCACCTCTTCCAAAACTTCTCTAGTTTTGGAAAAAGCATCAATATCCTTTCAGTCTCCCAGGTTCATAATCTCAGTGTGATCTTTGCTCCCTTCTATCAGTCACTGCACACATACAATTGATAACTAAATTTTGTCCTTTCTTACTTGTACATCTTTTCTCTACTGATAGCTTTAGTACAAGACACTATCACCCCTCACCTGGGGTATCATGAAGACCTCCTAACTGATCTCCTTCACACTTCCGCCCCCCGCCCCACCCAGTTCATCCCTAACACAGCTGCCAAAGTAACTCTCCTAAGGGACAGAACTGATTTTGTTATTGCCCTACTCAGTTAACTCCAGTGACTCCCAATTGACTCTGTTCAGATTCTAAAGCTTTTCACATGTGGCCCCATTTCCAGCTTCATTATACATTGCTCACCTTCCTAATATTCTATACACTAGCCAAATAGCAGGCACTCAAGCCTGGTTTGGGTTTCAGCAACACTAATGCACCTCTCCACATGCAAACAGTTGTTCCCGGCACTGATTTGGGTCTCAGTAACACAAGTGCATCTTCTAACATACAATGAGTTGCCCAGATTGTAATTGGTAGCTCTGCAATCTCTCTCACATGTGGTATCATTTCTTAAATCCTAACGGAAGCATCTTAATTCAGATGTTCGTCACCTCTGGCCTTCACTATTATATTAGCCTCTTAACTGGTCTTCAGGTACCAGTTTCTCTCTACTCAATTCATTCTATAAACCACAGCCCAAATCATCATACTGCACCACTATCACTGCTCTACTCAAAATAGTTAAGGGATTTCCCCAATAACTTCTAGATAAAATATAAACTGATACTAACATTCAAAGCCCTCTAATTTAACCACCCAATCTTATTTCATAATAATCCAGTTCATATTTATTATATTTGAGCCAAAATGAAATATTTTCATCCACTACCCCCCATTCTCAACCTGCCGTTGCCTATACCCATGTAGTTGTTCAATGCATTCTCCAAAACTAGAATTAAGTAGCCCTGTTTCCATCTGGTAAAGTCCTTCTTTCATTTAAGACTCAAATCAAAAGGACCTTTCTTCATGAATCTCCAAATCCCTCAAGCTTTCACTCATCAGATGTCTTACACTTTTGTTAGACATCATGTTTATATTTATTCCATTCCCTGTTCTGCCACCAATCATTCTCATTCTTGCTAAAAGTAACGTCTGTATCAGTTATCTTTGAAAGCCCAATGTCTAATATGGTACAGCACAGATAAGAAGCCCCAACTGAGGTTTGTGGAATTGAATTTTTCAGTAGGTACTCGAAAGGAAAGGCAGGGAAGAAGGAAAGAGTAAAATTCCATCCATTTAAAATCTTGGAAACAAGAAAAAAATGAAGATGTAAACAAGAGAGGAACAAAACTCATGCAAACAAATCACAATTTGTTTCCTATTGATAAAGAAGAAAGGGAAAACATGATCGGGTTAAATGAACCCCCATCTACGTTGTCCCCTTTAACATTTTCAGCCCAATTAGGTAGGGGTTTTATTTTTAAAAAGATAAAAAACATAAAATTATTTTTGTATAAGTTAGTTTCAATTTATTTTGAAGATTCAGATACAGATTTAGAACAAGAAGCAGCAAAGCTTATAATTTTTAAAATCCCCATAAGGATAAAAAGAAGTGATTTCTGTCCACAATGGCTAGTAAGCTGGGACAGGTGGTACAATTCCAACACCTAGATAGCAGCAAAAATGGCAGATCTTATAATGATTGAGAAATCCAATGAGCAACTAGTGTAACTTCTTACACTCTAGAAATAAACAAAAAAAAAGCAAGAAGCCCAAAGGCAATAGAAATGGGCTGCCAGCAAAACCATACCTGAGCTCAGGAAAACAAGTCAGTATCTTTGCAGAGCACCAGAGCCTTCAATGCTTTGAGCGCAAAATCAGAAAGAACAGAGAGTCCTGTTATGAAGGCTTCAGGTGGGTCAGAAATGCCTAGCATAGACCAGGGGTGGGGAACCTGGGCCTGGAGGCCACATATGGCCCTCTAGGCTGCAGGTTGCCCACCCCTGGCAGAGACCATAAATGTGATGTGCAGCAATGACCAGTACAGAATGCCTGTATTCACATCCCAGGTCTGGGAGTTCTAAAGTTGCCTAGCATGCTGTCCTGAGATTGCAGAGAGGGCTGTCAAGGTCCTTACAACTTCAAAGATTAGAGAGCAGAAGGGAAGGAGGAAAAATCTAACCCCAAGAGGTAGAGGTACGTACAAAAACCCAGATCAAGCAAGGACTAATCACCATAGTCAAGTGTATCAAGAAGGAAAGCCTGCCACAGCACAAAGTCCCAGTTCTGGAAATAATTTATGTCCATAAGTATCAACAAGAAATATTAGCCTGTGTGGATAGAATTTGTATCTCTGAAAGGTGAAAGAAAATCATATACAGTCCATTGTGGTGAAAGAACATCTGACACAAGATGCACAGGAATACCCAACCAGGAATCAGAAACTGCTGTCAGGGGTTAAGAGGTGGCAGGTGAAGTCTTTTCCTGACATCCCTGCCAAGGAAGAGATTTTGAAAGCAAACTACTTAAAGAAGACTTGCCCTTGTCACAGATAAATAAGTCTCAATGCATACCTCACAAATTTGAGGAGGCCCCTCCTGAGCATGCTGAGGACACTGGGGTTTGAGCAGAAAGTTCAATTAAAGCAACATAATGTGTGTCTGTATGTATATGTACCAAGAATGATATGAAAGGTTTCCCACCTTCCAAATCTTCTGATTTAGAAGCAAGGGCCAAATTAACACAGTGAAATGTGCTTTAGGGGTCTCAAAAAATGGAGACCTCGAGACTTACAACTTTGGATAAGAGAAGATACAGTGATCAGTGTCCATATCGTCAGCAAGGTATAAGCTCAACTAAATAAGGCTGGTATTCAGGGAGAGAGGACCATTGGAAAATCATCCCATGGAAAGTAGTTGAAAGATGAGACAAAGAAAATAGCTATAAAGAGTGGTCAGTAATCATCACAATCTCATGCTGCATATTAGGGAACTATTAAGATACAATGAAGGAAGATTTAAGGAGTCAACCAAACAGAATCTAAGACATTTCATCAGTTGCAGACAGACTGCCTGTGCTAGTTATTAACTCGGATGATTCAGATGAGGAAAAAACTGAGTAAGGGTTCCCAACAAAGGGTCAGAGAAGAAGTTAAGTCTCTGACATCTCAAGGAATACATGAACAATAATTCCAGGCATAGGCCCTTTGTTGTTTAATGTTCCATATGAAGTGACAGTTGAGAAACAAAGGATACCTATGCCACCCAGACACAGTGATAGTCAGGTTAGGCCATCCACAAGAGGTCCATCCTCTAGAGTTTACTGAGTAGGGGGGTGATGTGATCATACCTGTACTTCAAGAAAATTTCTGACTGAATGGAGGATGAACTGGAGCAAGAAGAGCCTTGGCTGGACATAATTAGTGATATAGAAAGGGGGCTACAGAGTCAAGAAAGTAGGACAATGTAGGATTCAACTGGTTCAGAGTCAAGAGTCAAGATGGGGAAAGGAGGAAAGAGTGATTAGTGCAGGAGAGTCAACCTAGGAGAGAACTGAGAGCTCAAGGGATTAAAGGTCCTGGTACGGAAGAGGAGTCTGGTTTTGTAAGGGAAAGCAGAGGGAGAGGTGAGAAACATCTGTTCAAATAAGAAGATTTTAGAATTCTTAAACAAAGGTCATAGATTTGTGAATGATGGCAAGATCAAGAGTATGACCATCTTTGTGTGTATCTGAGGTGGAGTGGAGAAGTAGGTCGTGAGAAGTTAGTAGGTTGAGGAACTGAGTGGTTAGGGTGCTTAAAGGAGAGTCAATATGTATACTGAAGTCTCCTAGAGAGAGAGAGTAGGAGTTGCAGGAGAAAGAAAAATTGTGAGCTAGATCTCAAACTCATTAAAGTAGGAAAGGAAACCACCTGGGGACTTATAGACAACAGCTATCAGGATTCTGACTGGGTAGCCAAGATGAATAGCATGAATTTCAGAGGAGGAGGGGTTACTGAGTGATGGAGGTAGGGAGAGAACACCAAAGTAGCAATGGGGAGCAGGAAGTATTCCAACTCCCCAGTTAGCCCAGGGGAACGAGTGAAAGTATAGCCAGTACGGGAAAGGGTGACCAGGAAGGCTGTGTCATCAAGGGAGAGAAAGGTTTCAGTAATAACAAAAAGATAAAAGGAGTGGGAGAGGAAAAAATTTAAGATAAAGGGAAATGTGTTGTCTATGGAACAGGCATTCTACACAGCACAGTGGAAGGGATGGGAGGTATCTTGTTGAAACTTTGGTGGGGAAGGGAGCAAAGAAAATAAAGAACAGTGTAGTGGGGGTGAGGAATAGTGTTTGGGGAATGATCAACAGGGGTTTAGAATCACTAGGACATGAAAAACATGATCAGGTATAAGAATGTTCATCACTGAGTGGAAGGTGCCACTCTTCCCAATGGAGAGTTATAGATCAGGCTGAAGGCAAGTACAGCATGAAATGGAAGGCACAAGGTCAGATGGTCAGATGAGAAGCCCTGCTTTACTACTCCTCTTCCCTCTGAAGGATGGAGATTAGGAAGGAAAGGAGCACAGCAGTAGATGGAGGTTAAACCTGCACAGCAGGAGAAAAAAGTCCCATTCCCAACCAATTTTCCTCTTCCTCTTCCCTCAAAGGGCAAGTGCAGCAGGAGATGGAAAGTCTGAGGTCAAAGGGTAAGTTGCTCCTCTTTTCACTTGAGGTTCTCCACATTCCAGTTAGGATATAAGGTTGGCAGCAGGAGGCAGAAGTTGCGTTTTGTTGACACAGATGGCAATTGTTGCTTTGGTGCAGTAGCAAGTCCTTTATGACAAATGGAAAACGCGCAGAGTTGCCCCTGATCACCTTCCCTCAGGTTACTCACTGCACCAGCAAAAGAAAGAAGGCACAAGGCATAAAGGCAGAGGAATTCTTGGTCCCTCTTCTAGAGAGAGGCAAAAAAAAAAAGTTTCTCCTATCAAGTTGCTCACAGGCAACATACAAACAACATGTGTACAGAATAAATTGGAAATAATCAACACAGAGAAGGTACAAGAATCAAAGGGGATAGAAAAAGGCCTCATGTAGAAGATGAGGTTCTAGTTAGGACTTGAAGGAAGCAAGGAAAGCCAGGTGGAAGGAACTGAGGAGGAAGAACATTCCAAACATGGAGAAAGACAGTGAAAATATCTGGGGTCAGGAAATGGAGCGTCTCATCCAAGGAACAGCGAGAAGGTATATGTCACTGAATCACACAGTCTGGTGTGGGGGTGGGGAGCGAGAGATTTAATGTATAAAAACACTACAAAGGTGAATAGCAGAGAGCAAAGTTATGAAGGGCTTTAAAAGCCAGAGGACTTTATAATTGATCCTGGAAGGGATAAGGAGCTACTGAAATTTACTAAATGGGAGAATGAGGTAGAGGAGAAAGAGACCAACATGGTCAGACCCGCACTTTAGGAAGATCACTTTGACAGTTGAGTAGAGGAAAGCCTAGAGGGGGGAGAGACTCGAGACAGGGAGACAAACCAGTAGATTCTTGCAATAGTCCAGGTGTGATATGATGACAGCATCATGTGTGACATGTCATAGGAAAGAGAGGGCAAATGACAGAGCTATATATTGAAAATGGGGGATAGGAGAGAGTGAAAAGTTGAGGATGACAGCTAGGTTATGAACCTTTTTGAATAGAAGGATGTTAACACCCTCAATAGCAACAGGGAATTTAAGAAGATAGGAAGGTTTTTTGGGAAAGATATTGATTGAAAGATATCAATTTTGAACATGTTGAGTTTAAGGTGTCTACAGGATATTCAGTTTGAGATGTTCAAAAGTGGAAATATGAGACTGGAGCTCAGCAGAAAGTAGAGAGCTGGATAAGAAAATCTGAAAATCATCTGGACAGGGATGATAACTAAATCCATGGGAGGCAATAAGATTAACAACTGAAGTAGTTTAGAGGGAGAAGAAATACGTCCCCAGACAGAGTCCTGTCTGACATCAAGGGTTAGCAGATGTGATCAGGATGAAGATCCATCAAAAGGAACTGAAAAGGAGCAGTAAGATAGGTAGAAAGAGATCCAGTAGAGAGTAATGTCATGAAAGCCTAGAGGGAAGAGAATATCAAGGGGAAGACAGTGACCAACTGGCACAGTCAAAGGCTACAGAGAGGTCAAGATGGATGAAGACTGAGAAAAGACCTGCAGATTTGGCATTTAAGAGATGACATTAAAGAGAGAAGTTTGAATGATGAGTTCAGAGGCCAGAGTGTAAAGAGTTAAGCAGAGAGAAAGGAAAGGAAGTGGGAGGCACCTATTGTATATAGCCTTCTCAAGGAGTATAACAACAAAATGGAGGATAGATACTAAAGTAAAATCAATAGGATTTGGCAAATGATTTGATGGGGACAAGGTTTAAGAGGAGAGAAGGAAGAAAATGAAGAGCCAATGTCTCCTAACTCCATGTTCAGTCCTTTTCCCATTATTCCATACTTCTCATATGGTTTCAGAATGAAGAAAGGCCTGATAAAGAGTAGTGGCAATGAGACCGAAAATGAAGAAATGGTCTTTAGAAACATTAGAAAGAAAGAATTGATGAGACTAGATGAACAATCCCAAGTGTAAGACAAAGCTTAAAAAAAAAGGAATCAAACATAATTCTGAGTTCTTGAACTTGGGTTACTAGAAAGGTTTCTAAGGACTTTAGCAACTACCCCCTGCTTCCTACTTAAGAGCAATTGACAATGTATTATATAAGATGACATTTCTCTGGTATAGAAAGACAAATATAAGATTAATAAAGATCCAAATTTCACCTTGAACTTCCATAAAATCAAGAATAAATTACACCATTGGAACATGAAACTAAGCATTTCCTAATGTACCTATGCTTTCACATATAGCATTAAACATTTAACAGAAGGAGTGCAGACCATGCTAAGAAAAAATATCAAGGGTAATAATGAATACTAAAGATTTTAAAGAGTCTACTTTGATAATTTGCTCCAAAGCCTACATGCTGAAGGCTACACCAAGCATCTGAGAGCTCAGAATTGAGCTCTGATAAAGCACTTGAAGATCCCTGAAGATCTGGAAGCCGCAGGGGCAGCCTAGCACTCACAACTCGTTGAAGCCTGTATAGATTTGAGTCGTTGTTCACCATTTTTGTCCCACAACTAAAATGGAATCCAAGGAAGAGCCCAGAAGCTTGAAGTCTCAGAAAGAGCCAGGGATGGAAGCCTTCTCTTTCTGTTCTAAATCAGTGTATCGTTTTCAGTCCTCACTGCTTCCCTCAGGAAATACCTACATTCTCCCAAGCACTTCCCAGCAAGCACTTCCCAACCCAGAGGCGCTCCTATTATGTCCAGGTGACTAAAGAATCTGAGTATAAGAAGCTGGACACCTACCAGAGATTTGAAGTGTCCATCTGGAATTATGTTCCTGCAGGGCCAGCCCAGGCTGACCTTGTGCAGTGGTTTAGGCCCTGGGAGACAGGACCAAGGACAGCAGCTGACGAAGAATTCAGCTGGACCACGGGTCAGCTTCTGCTTTCCTTGGCAACCAGACAGATCCAGAAGACATCCAAACCTACAGTCCAGCAACCCCAAATCAAAAGATCTGCCTCCTGTCCTCTGAAGCATTCAGCCAGGATCCACCCCAAGGTCAGGCAAAGACATACCTCTGATCTTCTACCATGCACTCACCTGACCCTTCCACTTTACTCCCAACCCCAAAGAAGGATCTAATCCCTTGTTGGCTCTCCCTTGCCAGGTCTACCACCTTGGATAAGTCACTCCCACTTGGGGGTGGGGGCCTCCCTTTCCTTCTCTCTCAAATCGAGATCTTCTATGCAATGTTCTCTATGGTCCCTTACTCATCCCTACCTATCTAAGTTTGACAATAAAAAAAATAAGGCTTTAAAAAAAAATAAAAATAAATAAGTTCGCCCTTAATAGACAGCCCCTACACTCTACTGGCTATAATAGGTAAGTTATTATTAGATTTTGTATAAAAGAAATTCCATCAAATCAAACCTACCTGAAGCAAAGTAAAAAGAGCTGTGAAAAAATACCTATCCTTCTGATGATACAGTAGAGAGGTCTGCACTGTCTTTTAGCTAGAAAACATAACCAAGATGCAAAATGAAAGCGCAACTAACATAGCAGTTGACCTCCCACATCTGATGAGAGGACAGGAACTAGAAAGAGGTCTACTTCTGAAAGGAAAAACATAAAAGAGATCTTGATTAATAGAGTACAGAATTTTTTTTAAAGCATAGACTTTGAGGATATTTAACACCTCTAATAATCTAAGAGGATATAATGCTAGGGAAAGAAGTCTTATTACTAAAGGGCAACTTTTATGTCCCCAAATCCAGAGATAATGGTGACATATCAATAGCATAAGGGCAAATTAATCTTAGGGAAACAACTGGTTAGGTCCACTTAGTTAAAATGAAATCATATTCTCCTGTAGGGGATTTTCCAAGGAGTTCACACTGGACTGGATAATGTGCCAAGAAAGAACTCCATAAGTTTGAGCACCAACTGGCCAAACAAACACAAGAAACTTTTAAAGTTATTTAAAAGGTATGAGCTAAGGTTATATTGCTCCCAGCCTCTCCCATGCTAGTGCTGCTGTACAGAGACTAACCAGGTCAGGGGGTTAATTGTGATCCAACTGCTGGCAAGTCTGGTCTAAGGATATCCAAAGTGGACCTGAAATGTTAATGTGTGGCTCTGAGTTAGATCTCAGACCCTACATGGAGCATCTTTCTTCCTGCTGCCTCACAGTTTGCAAAGTTACACACACACACACACACACACACACACACACACACACAAACACACGCACATGTACACACATGCACACACACATGCACACACATGCACACGCACATACACACACACATTTCAGCTTGCTCTTTTCAGAAATATATTGTGTCTGTCTTCACTCAAGCATGTCCACAGAAAACAGATTTACAGGAGCTGGTCAACTATTCAATCCCACTCTCCATTTACAAAAAAAATCTAAATATTTCTGTCAAGAAAAAGAGGAAAAACTATCTTCCATGCTACAGGTGACAGCATTCAGACTCATATCATAAAGGGCATTCCTGAAAAACATATGCAAGGCAGCTGGAAAAAGAAAAGTCTAATGCTTGTGATGAAGGTGGTATAGTGTAAAGAGCACAGGGACTGGAGTCAGAGGACCTGGATCTCATGAAATTCACAGCCTCACTGGGCCCAATTTCCTTGCTGCAGAATTGGAAAGAGAGGTGGGCTCAACTAGGTGATCTTTAGGTTTCCTTCTAAATCTGTGACCCTGTGAATGTGATGTGTCATCAGAATCAGCAAACTGCCTTATTTTCACATGGGGGCTGGGGAAGGGTTCAGAGAGGGGAGGATTGGAAGGATTCATCTTGAAAACAAGCTTGAAAGTCTTGATTGTAGAGTGCTAAGAATGGACTTCAGTGACCTAAAAATGGGAAGTGTTTTTCTCAATCACCCAGAGGACAAACTCAAAAATGCCTCAGTTAAGTATTTCTGATCAGTCTTAAAAGTGTTTTTATTTCAAGTTGGAATTTGCTTTATGTGACACTGCGTTACTTTTGATTTCTTTTCTGTGGACTCTTTTAAATTGCTGTTTTCTTCTGTATATTTGTGCTTTCCATTACGTGCTGTCACGCAGATTCACATTTCAGTCTCTATTATTAGAAGGGTTTGATTGTATACTTCACAAATCAAAAGGATGGCAGTTATAAGAAAAGATTGAAATGAGCATGAATTTGGCCAGCTGATATACAAATTCACTTTCTTTTTCCTTCCTTTGCTTTTTTCCCCCAAATAGAAAGAACTCATTTGATAAATGCTAGGGTAAAAAGGCTATTTGATATGAAAGAACCTTTGGATACTCTAGTGGCTTGGCGAAAGTTTTCCCAAAGGATGTTCTTTCTTTCACATAAAGAAAACCCAGAAATTTTCAAAGACGCAAAGGGATATTGTCCTGCAGCTAGAAGACTCGTGGAAACCATGGACAAAAGAAATGAAAAAGCATCACTCCTTTCGAAATATAAGGCTTCCTTCAAAAGTTGTATCAATTAAAATAAACAGAGGACCTTGGAAAGAACTATAAAATAAGATGATAAACACAAATAATGCAATTGGCGCTGAAGAAAACGAAGTGCACTTGAGAACATAGAGGGATCAAGTAACACATCATTTAATCAGCAATTCTTATGAGGGGCCAAACAATTCTGCCTGACTTCTTCAGTTTTTCTTTCATTTGAGAAAGAGAAGAAAAAAAAAGCAGCTTCAACAGAGTCCAGCAGAGAAACCCGAGCGTCTCTCCAACATGATCACCTCTCCCAGGGGCGGTAGAGATACTCACTTTGGCAGCACTAATGACTGTGGCGGTGTAAGACTGAATGTTGTCTCCACAGGCTCCACCACGGGACTGATGGCACCGGATCAGCTAGAAGAACACAGCCAGAAAGTTAGCACTATTAAAATCTACAACTCCACGATCTATTAACATGTGGCCTACTTACTATACATGTGTTAGTATGTGTGCAGTTGTGGGAGGCATTTTTTCAGACAAAAAGCAAAAAAAGCCCTGCTGAGATACTTCACAGCTTTTTAAAAATCATCTCCTGGGTGCCACTCAGACAGCTGCATTCTCAACTCTGGTTTTCAATTACAAGATGCCTACTCCCTAAGAATCCATAAACTTTGAAATGGTAGGATTTGGGGTCTGGCAGCTTTACCACAAATAAATTTAAATAAATATAATCAAAGGCCTTAGCCATGTCTTTGTAACATTAAATATTTGACATTCTAGGAATTTGGATAACGCTAGTTTTCTTTTCCTTTTAACTACCCCAACTTAGTTGTTTTTTTTTTTTTTTGGCAAAGAATTTGCCATATACCCATTTCCAATTGTGCTTTGGTGCTGACTGAGAACAGGAAAGGAACAGAAGTAAAGATAAAGAAGTAAAGACAGATACCTGCAACATGCTTTCCTCTGCTTATTCATGCCCTATGTATACAACTCTCTTAGTGATTTTCTCAGTCAGTACAAAGTACTTCTTGCTTTGAAACAGTGGAGGTGGTTTAAAATTGTCATAGAGCTCTCTTGGTGCAAATAACTCAAAATTGCTGTCAATTCCTGAAGATAAATCACAGATTTCCTTCACAGAAAACTGTCATGAGAAGTATAAAAAAAAAAAAAAAGCCACAGTTTCATTCCATTCTTCCTATTTTACAGGGAGGAAGAAAGAAGCAAACAAAAACAAAACAAAAACAAACCAACTTCCCCAATAGGGTAAAAAGCATAACAAAAAAAACCCTTGGATAATCTATTTAACATATGAAAATTTTCATTGTCCAAAATCATCTCATAAGAACTGAGCTTATTATTACATGTATTTGGTTATATTATGAATCCTTCATTATTTTGTCCTGAAAAGAAAATTTATCCAGGAGACACAACGGAAATACTGGAGGACTTTGAATCAGAGGACCTGGGCTTGCAACCTAGGAGGACCTGAAGCCTTCCGTGACCTCTGGCAAGTTGCTTGCCTTCTCAGTTTCTTATTCTGTAAATGATGGGGGTGGATGACAGGAGCTCTAAGCTTTCTTCCAGCTCTAAACTTATGATCCTAAGAGCCAATGAAAGCATTAAATAACAGTGAACCTGTAGGGTGTCAGTCCTGATCATGGATACCAAACAAAAAACATGGTCTACCATGTGATAATTACTATGAAAAGGAATTTTTTTAAAAGCAATGCCAATTTTGAATAAAATACAGAATTTGGCATAAACATCCTTTTATCAATGAACAGAAATTAACAAGTTACACCAATCTTTAACAACGTGCTATTCTGAAATTTTTCAATAGAAACAGCTGCTGACTAGAACCAGAGAAGGACTGATAAGAAATTACCACAGAAGTTGAAAAGAAATCACTGAGCTGGTGAGGTGAGAAATATGAGAGCAACTGTATCTCTTTGCTGCCTCCTGCTGGCTATCCAGAGAGAAACATGGCTTTGGAAATGTTAGCATCTTTCCACCCCACCCCCAGGTTCAGGGACTTAGAAAACAAAAATAAAAAGCTTCTGGGTTAAAAAAAAAAGAGGACAAAGTTCCTTTTCTTTCAAGCTAACCAAGTTGAAGTTTCCTACCATGATTTTATAAAAAGCACACATAGGGTGACATGACAGGCCATCAACTGAAGCAAGCCAATCTCCATGTTATTCAAAAAGTCAATCAAGATCAAGGAGTTGCTTTGGAAATTGTTGAAATTCTCAGACTAACTTTACTGGCATTAGTTTAAGGGCAACTACCATTGCAGAAAGGAAATACAAGATTGGTATGTTGCACGGATTTTCAGCCTTTTTAATGTTTGGATCCGTTTGGCTGATTTTTTTCTATTTCAATTCTCTTTTTTGTCTCTAAAAATATTATTTGATATATGGGAAGGCTCTCTAGGAGGGATACTAGGGGAAAATTTTGGTAGTTTAAAAAATATATCAATAAAAGTTTCTTTGAAAACGTAAAATCAACTAATGATAATTACACCAGCACTGAACACGCGAGCTGACCCTTAGCAACTGCTTAATAACTTCTCACTGATTGATTGACTGGCAATTTGCTTCAACCTGGAAACCCTAGTAAAAATGGCATTCTAAAGTAATTGCTCAGAAACAATTATAAGAAGAAATAGGACTGGCTATTGTGGGCCCATAGAATTCCAGGACCATTCATCTCAGCAGGAAGAAAATAGCTTCTGGAAAGCAGAACCAGTGTTAGAGTAGCAACTTCTTTCTTAGTTGATCATGCTGCAGTGTCAGCAGTGTACACAAATTCTGGGCCTGTGGTCTGCCCCAGCTTGAGCTCTCACAAAATCACCCAAGGTGTATAGTGAGGAATGATTGTGTCTACAACAGCGGATCCACATTTCAACTATGTGATCACAAGCCTTTCCCCATACTCACAAAATTTAATTATTTCCACAATACCTCAAAATGTATATGCAAAATATGGCACATATAAGGATCCATTTATAATCGCCAAAAGACAATGTATAGCCTTCCATTTATATGTCTCTAGCCCTCAACAGAAATGTATTACAGATGTGAACATCAGAAGATATCATTATGTCACCATACAGCATTGCAAACCATTTGTCAACAAAGTCAGAAAAAAATAATTCAGAAAGGAGTATCGTCAGGAAAATTTAACTGGAAAATGGCCAAGAACAGCCTAACTAGGGCACTGGGTCAAATGCCAAAAGCCCATGTGGCATAAAGGAAATTTTGGACATATCACTGAACGTATCTAGGAAAAAACTTACATAATCATGGGCTTTTTAAAAAACGTGATGCATTTTCAGAGGCTGAGGATTTACTAGCTTTGTGGGTTCACCAAATAATTATTTTCCTTACCACATCCTTATTTTGTCAAAAGCTCTTTACTTCTGCTTGGGACTAACTAATAGTAACCATTCCAAATTTAGCAAAAATGAAATTGGATTGCTGGTCATCTTTGAGATATGGAACAATTGGCTGTAAGCTAAATTTATTAGTATTCAAATTCCTAGATGCCATGGAAAATGATGATTTTTTGGAGAAGAACTTTCTTTTACTATTTATGGAAAGATGCCAAGCAGGGAAGAAGAAAAATAAACACACAGTTTCTATAAGAAAGAAACTTTGTCCAGCAGCCAAACTCCTTGACGGGGAGACAAGAGATGTGAGATCCACTCTCAGAAACAGCATCCTAGGAATAGCCAGAACCCTAGGTAGTTTAGTTGGAGTACTATGACTTTAGATATCTAAATAATTAAGACCTGACCCCCTGTTTGATATGGCTTTGACAAGAGATTAAAGTATTGACTTTGGAGAAAGATTCAAGTACTGATTGAAACAACTGCTTCAGTTTCCCCAATTTAATGATAGAGACAATGGGGTGAACTGCCACCCTCAAATCTTATAAAAGTAATTAATGTTAAAAGTATATTTAAATATTGTTATCTTTGTTATGCTTTTGAGTAACTGGAAGAGAAGCACTTTAGATGGCCTTTTATTACCAAAACTTTAACATTTCATCACCTAATCTCAATTCCAATTCTCTGTTAAGAAATATAAAATTAAAATTCTTTATCTAATTCAAAACCCTACAAAATTACAAGCAGCACAGAATTAGGGAGAAAGGGCTCTGCGCTGGAATGATTACCACTCAAAGATGAAAAGACCATAGTTGTATAGTGCTTTGACTAGTATGGAAAATATTTCTTGGCTCTTGCAGGAAAGGTAATTGTCAAAGCATATATTGTCTTACCTTGTTTTCTGCATATGCAAGCCAGCGGCTTCCAAGAGCAATGGGATTCATGTTTGGCCCTGGACAAGGATAGCAGCCTGAAAAATTTCAAATGGCAACATTAAGAAATTTCTTAATTGCTATTTAGTAGGAATTTTATGTATTAGAGCCAGGAAAAGAGACCCCCAAAAACTCTAAACAAAAAAATTTTTAAATGACAAACAATCAACAAATGCTTACATTTTTTAAGTGGAAGATAAAATTCCACTGACACAAGCCATCATTTTAAGAGTTAAGTGAGTGTGAATGTTCGTTTTTCCTTCTGCCTGACCTTTCTTCCTGATTCTGACTCATTTGGAGAAGAGGAACATGTTGCAGCTTTTTTGCATTATCACATAAAATTTAGGTGGAAGTATAAATTACTTTTTAGCAGAAATTGGGTAACCTACACATCTTTTTGTCCATGCCTTCTACAGTGAGATGCAACAGTAACTTAAAAATACTGGGAAGTATAGGGATCTTCAAGACCCAAATATGCAGAACAGGAAGAGAATTAGGGAAAAACAAGGTCAGAATGAAATCAGGAAATTTAGTGGAAAGAAGATCATGCAATTCTAATTCTATAATCCATATGTTTCTCAGAAATTATTCTGTGGGAGAAAAGAAGAAAAAAGAGGGTGCTGAATCTATTGTAGAATGGCTATGGAACAGAAGCAAAAAGGAAACTGAGGCAGAAACATAGAAAGAGCTTTCTTGGTAGAGGGATGGTGGAGAATCATTCATCTAGCCTGTGCATTTACACTTAGCATTCAATTTCATCTCCTGTGCTTCCTGTCCTGACTATTAATAGCAACACCAAATCTAGGTTTGTTTCCCTCCAATCAGCAAGATTTAATTCAATATTCTTGGCAGCACAGAACTAAGAGTCCTGGAAAAACCTACATACCCTTACCCAGTTCCACCAACAATGAAACATTAGATCAGTCAACAAATGCACAAGGGTTTACAATCAGAGAGACTGAAAACTCCCAGCTTTACCACTAACTTCCCTTGTTGGTCTAGACAATGCTCCTCCTTCTCAGCCTTGATGTCCTCATCTATAAAACGACTGAAGTAGTATGGAGAAGCACATAAGACAATGTAAAGTATTCACAAAGAATAAAAACAGTACTGTAAATGCTGATTTATTGATTGTGTAGGATGCTTCTCATGAGCACAGGCTGGTCCCTTAAACAATTGTCTCCAATGTGCACAAGGATGATAAAGCTAAATATTTGTGCTTCAGTTTGGAGATTGAATTTCTTTACTGTTTTTTTTCATACCACTACATAATCAAGAGAAATTAATTATTGACAAGGACTCATTTTTAAATGGCAACTGAAAGCAAAGAAGGGAAGAGAGGGAAGGAAAGAGATAAAGACAAAAGAAAGAAAGCCAAGGAAAAGCATGGAAATGCTGTAATAGGCATTGCAGACAATATATATCTTACAGTACCCTACTGAGCAGGATTTTCCAATCTCTTATTGATCCTGAGAGGAAGTGCCTAATCAATGTCTATCTTCCTTACTAGTTGACTACAGAGTAAATAAGTCAATCATTAAGCAAACTTTCAACCCATCATTAGTAGAAGACTAGCCAAGAGGGATTCTCTAAGAGGTCACAGCAATGGGGTCATTATTTTTTTTTCCTCCAAAGAAGCGAGTATCTTTATCATTGGTAGCAAAAACTGATCTATGATTTAAAGGAACAAAAAGCAGCTATTAACAATTCTGTGGACATAAAATGAGGAGATACTGATGTTCAAGAAATACTGGTTACAGTGTTGCTGGAATTTGGGAATAAAAATCTAATGAGCCCGCAGAATATAGTCTGAAGTCCTGATTATGAAAGGAACAGGAAACCCATATTTATCACAAGATAATACAAATGTGAGGCTGGAAGGGCAGAAACCAGCTTTAAAGGTTTTGTTTTCTAGCAGAAGCCTATGTGTTTTTGCACAAGCAAATCCTGAAGATACATGCCAGTCAAATCACAGTTTTCTTTTTAATCAAGTATGGCCTTTCATGAAGTGAAAATACTTTTGTAACAATAAATACAATTATTCATTTGAGAACAAAGGGAATATACCAATATCCAAACTACACACATTTAAATTTTCCCTTATAACAGAACCACAGCTGTTGGAAGGAATAAATGGGGGGGGGGGGGGGCGGAATGTAGGGACATCAAGTCAAGGACATAAAATTCAGCCCAAAATTAAGACAGATGTTAAAAATGCTGTCACCTTCCTGAGCTTTGTGTGATATGGGGGTAGCAGGAGGCTATTAAGAAGGAGAAAAATACAGTGCTCTTTTAGCTTGTAAATATAAATGGGTTCTTCTATTTCAAAGTCTCTTGGCTATGAGTTAAACTATCGTCCTCTCTCAAGAAATCTGAATCAGTTTAACTTAGGTGATGTTATTTAGGCGTTTTTTTTACCTTGCTAATGAATAACTGACTTTAGCCATTTACAAAGCAGGGCCAAAGAAATATCTGCAGGGGTCCAGAAGTGAATTATTCATCTGAAACCAAGCCCCTGCACCTCCCATCAGCCCACCAGATCATAACTCTATGGGCAAACCAAAAGAATTGTGGGAGTTCCTCTTCCTGTAGGCTTAAAGAACATGAGAAAAAAATTCAGGTGAAGTACCTTAACTTCCTCAGTTGTACAAGAGAGATGAGAGGTAGTGGAGCAGAGGGACTAGAGAAATGGCCTAAGAATCAGGAAAACTTGGGTTCAAATCCTGCATGTGACACACAAGTAAACAAGTCATGCCAGATTTCAGCAACTCGGGCAGCGCTCTAAAACAAGGTACACATGAATTGCTCATCTCCACTGGTGAAGGCAATCTCCACAGTGAGGGATCCCCTGCAGCTACCTAATCCTTACCTTCTCTTTCTTCCTCAAGTTGTCTATTCACATCTCCCCCTCCCATCTCTTTCTCAACTGAAGATATTTTCTCTTAATTAAATGAGAAAACTGAGGTCATTCAACATGAATTCTTTCTTTCCCTTTTCTCTTCCTTAAAATACCCATTAACATCATCCCTCATTCTGTTCTTTCCCATAGTCTGTGACACTGAGGCAGCCTTTCTCCTTGTGAAGGCCAACCCTTATAAATGTACACTTGAAGCCATCCCCTTCTATGTTCTCCAGCAAATTAAGCAGCATCCTCAATAATTTTCTCTCATCCTCTCTCTCTCTAATCTTCAGCTTTCAAACATGCCCAAATTTCCTTCAACCTTCAAAAACTTTTACAACAAGCCTACATTCCCTTAGAGCTATAGTGTTTTAGCTCTTCTCCCTTCCTCATGCAAAGTCCACGAAAAAGCTGTCTACACTTACTACCTAAAATTAATTTCCTCTCAATCACCCCAATCCCCTTTGTGATCTGGCAACTGTCCTCACTCAACTCAAACTGCTCTCTCCAGAGTCACCAATTATCTCTTAACTACCATATGTGATGGTAACAGAAGTATGAAGAGACTTATATGACATGATGAAAAGGGAAGTAAGCAGAGCCAAGAAAACAATGTCCACAATGAATAAAACACTGGAAATGAAAAGATGAACACAAAAATTAGATATTTGTTGAAAATTACAAAGAACAAGCTTGGTCCCAAAAAAGAGATATGAGAAGAGACCTCTGGTCAGTTCATTCTAGAGGTAGGGGGTCTACAAGGAGCAAAACTGCACATATTCTCATGGTTCTTTCCTCCACATATTGATTCATTTTGATAGTTTTTCTCTTCTTCCTCTTTTTCTTTAAAAAAAAAAAAGTTATGTAAAATTGGTCTCTGGAAGAGGAATAAAGGGGGAAATTGAAACAATGCCAAAAAAAAATTTTAAATAAAAATAATAAATTTTCATAAAATTTTTTATTTCATACTTTCCTAACCCTAATTAAACCTTTCTAAGTTGACTCCAGTTATCAGATTACAGATGTTAAATAACTGTACAGCACTGTAACCAAATGCCAGCTGCAGAAACTACTGAGATGCACAGGGTTATTTGGTCCAGGAAGACCACAGAATACAGGTATTTTAATAATTCTATCTGTATTTTATAATTTTAATTTGCCTTCAATAATAGTTTTCTATAGAATCACCTTAGAGACCCTGTATTCAGGGGTGGGGAACCTGCGGCCTTAAACCTCTAGGTCCTCGGATTCTGCCTTTTGACTGAGTCCAAGTTTTACAGAACAAATCTTTTCATTAAGGGGATTTGTTCTGTGAAGTTTGGATTCATTCAAAGGGCTGCACTTGAGGACCTAGAGGTCCACATGTGGCCTTGAGTCATAGGTTCCCCACACCTGCTCTAACCCAATTCCCTAACTATAGAAATGCAGAAACTGAGAACTACAGAGGTCACGTGATTTGACCAAGGTCAAACTGGTGGTAAGTGGCAGAAATGGTATTAAAACCCAAATTCTTTGACTGAAAAGTCAATATATTTTCCAAAGTGCCATGTTAAATTTCTTATCACATGCTATTCTTATAGTAATGGACCTAAAAGCAGCTCTACAATCCTCCTACCAAGTAAACTGTTTAAGCTTTGTGATAGCAATTTTCCTCACTGAATTTGCTTCACTCACTTCAAAGTTTAGGCATTTGTTACAGATCAGTAAGGTTGCCAGATAGACCTCCTGATAAAATTAGCATTAATGTTTATAGTAATAGACATGATACTCATATAAAAACAAACATAAAATATCTCTCTTGGAATAACTAAAGTCTTTTATTATATGCTATCCATACTATGGATAACATAGATTAATTTTTAATTAACAGTGAAGTAATTTAAATTACTTATAAATGCACACAATATATTTTGTATGCCTCACTCAAGCAAGAAACAAACATTTTCTTACTTGAATGAACACCTCTTCTCTTTGCTTCTCAAGCCTCCCACACTATTTCCTTCCCAAAACTTCTTGGCTAAGCATAAGCAGTCCAGCAGGAAATTATATTTGATGCCAATTAGAAGCTGGTGGAATTTATTATTTAGGGAAGTGACACGGTCAGATCTGCAGTTTAGGAAAAGGAAACTAAACTCATTATTTTACCAAAAAATAAAAGACTATTATAAACCAGATTTCTCTTCTCCATATCTCAACACCTAAAAATCCCTTGACACTATCCCCCATTCCTTTCTTCACTGGAGAAGTTTCCAACGAAGTGACAAACTTTCTACTTGCCACACTCCTCTACATGCAACCTTAATTTTAGCCCCAAGGAAGAAGGAGAGAAGAGGAACGAAGGAAAGAAAAAGAGGATAATTAAAGAATAAAGAAAAGAGGAAGGAAAGGAAAAAAGAGAAAGCAAGAAAGAAAGAGAGGATGGAAAGAAATGAGGGAGGGAGGGAAGGAGAGAATTGTGGGGACAATTGAGCAGCAGAAACAATAGGGATGGATCATGTGTAGAGGCAGAGGAGCTGGACTTTAAGACGAAAAAAAAGATAAAAGGGATCTAATTTAATCCAACAATCTCATTTTTTAAATGAGGAAACAAGCCTAGACAACTGAAACTCAGATCTAGTTAGTACATTAGTCAGGACAAGAATTCTAGTCTCTTGACAGCTAGAATCCAGTGTGCTTTTGATATACAAAATTCTTTCATCAACAATTTTTTGAGTTACAAAAATTGGGGTTGACGTAAATATATTTCTATTTCTAGCATGAAAAATTTGAGAGGCTGCATGACAATACAAAGAGAGTTGCATCAAAGTTAGGAAGACCTGGGTTCAAGTCCCACCTCAGATATACACTGGTTGTGTGACCCTGGGCAAGTCATTTAACATCTCAATTCTCTAGGCAAAAAAGATGCTAATCTACATTGGTAGAAGGTGCTTCCTCACCGTAGGGTTCACTTAACCAGTGAAATCATATGATCAATCCATGTCCCATTCTATTCTAACATAAAATACAGTACTTTCTAGTGGTCAGGATGAGCTTTATACATAATTTGTGAGGAGATGGCATTTATTATAAATATTGTTTTCAGAGGATTCTATCATTACCTTAGAAGGAACCACCTATATTTAAGTAGTTAATATATCTCCTACATTCAATATAGTCCAATAATGACCTTAACTGTCTTAAATGTCAAAAATGTTTCATAAATTCTGTTCTACTGCAAAAAATCCCTGAAAAGCCAAGTACAATTTACCATTTTCCATTTCCACTTTTGGGGCTGCTTAACTGGAAACACAGTGCACCTCAGGGCTGTACAATGTTGGAATGAAAAGCAAATTGTTTTCTTTCTCTCCAAAAAACCCCACTTAGCACTGGAGTCAGCAGAACAGCAGCCACTCAGCAAAAGAAAGGGCTGACAATGTGACCTGTGCTCACTTCATTATCCAATCCTTACAAGCGTGACCCTGCAAAAGATTAACTTTTACCTCTACTAAACTTTGAAAACAACCAAAGAAAAAAACAGATCTTCTGCAATCTCGGGCATAATTCTAATGTGTTTACAATGAACACTAGCAGAGTGAGAAGGTAGGGCTAGCTGTCTGAAGGACCAAAGTTTCCAAGTTTAAATGGAGCTATACAGAGGTCATCCAAGAGAAGAGCACTAAGTGAAAGTCCTTCCAAAAGCATAGGCAATCATGCAAGTACTTAACAAGCCACTAGAACACATTCCAATTACAGATGGAGGCCTTTTGGAAAGTTGGCCCTTATCAAGAGGTAAAACACAGAACATGAGCACATCTGACAAAAACTGATTTAAATGCCTCTTGGTAGCACTTGGTCTTACTATATCCTCTAGGGGCACTCACTGGCAGTCTATGCAAATGGGCCAGATCACTTTTTAAAAAGGGGATGCCAAAAAGAATTTGCATTTTACATCTGCAGTAAATGGTGAACGTAGTATTTTTAATTAGTTATTTATGGAGGCAGCTGTTTGCTAAGCATGCTTTATAAAAAATAGACCATAGAGGCATAGTTAGAGACCTAGAAAGGACCTCAGAAGCCAAAGTAGAATATTTTCATTTTACAGATGAGGACATTGAGACCCAGGAAAATCAACTGACTTGCCCAAGGTAATTCTGGTAATAAAAACCAGAGTCAGGATTTGAATTCAGGTCTGTTGACCCCAGAATCAATGTTTTCCCCCTGTACAATGTATCCCGAGTAGGTTCTGGGGAGAATATTTCAAAAAGGATACTCCACCTACCAAATAACCCATTTGTGTCATACAAAGAGTGTCATATAAAAGTTTATTTAAGGATAAATTTTACTTCTGAGAAGGCTGTGCATGCTCATTGCATCTCATAGAACAGTCTATTTATTCTCTAAATTTTCAAAATTTATTTCTTAAAAGGAATTTAAGCCTTTATGCATTTTTCTAAAACTTGGAAAATATATTTAAAGAATGAAGGGTAATCAGATACCAGAAAATTCAACAATACGATTATTTCAAAAGACTATCTGATTATGGACAGATTTTTTACTTTCATATGCATTTTTTAGATTTATATTTGGTTTGAGTTTTTTAAAAATTTAATAGATGTGGGGCAGCTAGGTAGCACTGTGAGTAGAGCACTGGCCCATGAGTCAGGAGGACCTGAATTCAAATCCAGCCTCAGACACTTGACACACTTACTAGCTGTGAGACCTTGGGCAAGTCACTCAACCCCAACCCCCCTGCCTTCCCCCCAACAAAAAAAAAATTAATAGATGCGATGGTCATCTTACACTTTGTCTTCTTTATATTTAACTAAAATAAAAATGATCTTTCTATTAAATTTTAAAAATTATTCCCTAAGACTAAAAATCTCTTGTGACAAGAGCTACAGATCTGCAAATAAAAAACTTCAAATGACTAAACAATATCACCAGCCAAGCTCATAAATTCTGAAAATAGTAAACAAAATATTAAGATGTTATTTTTGTTCCTTGTTTTCAATGTGGCCACCTTCACAATGGGCATCTGTAATCCTATAGAAAAGAAAGCATGAGCTCCCAGCTGAGTCCCTCCAAAAACCTATAAAAAATGGCTCTGAACAAATTCTAGAACTGCAGAACCCACAAAACAGCAGAGGGAAGCAGGGCTCCAGCCCAGGACAGCCTGGATAATCTCTGGGTGAGGTCTATCCCACACGGAGCTGGGAGCTGGGAGAGGAGCAGAGCAGAGCCCAGCATGAGCGGCAAGGACCAACCAGACCAGGAGGCGGGCGGAGCGGGCCCTAGCGCCCTGAATCAGTGAGCTGCAGCAGTTACCGGACTTCTCAACCCACAAACACCAAAGACAGCGGAGAAGGTTAGCGGGAAAAGCTGCGGGAGTGGAAGGAGTTCGCGGTTCGGCTTCCAGCTCCGGGGGCACCGGAGGTGGGGCAGCTACAGCTGTTGTTGCTTCTGGCCCCAGGCCCACCTGGTGGGAGGAATTAAGTGGCAGATCAGAGCAGGAGTGCACAGCCTGCTAAAGATCTAAGCCCAGTCCGGGTTGGGGGTTCTTGGGGAAGGAGTAGTGCTGGTGTGGCAGAGCTGGCACCTCCCCCCAAACGTGGGACATAGAACTCTTTAGTCTACAAGCAGTCATACCCCACTGAAAAACTCAAGGGTCAAGTTAGTTGGTTGGGAATATGGCCAGGAAGCAAAAACGCGCCCAGATTCAGTCTCAGACTTTGCATTCTTTCTTTGGTGACAAAGAAGACCAAAACATACAGACAGAAGAAGTTAACAAAAGTCAAAGAGCCTACAACAGAAACCTCCAAGAAAAACATGAACTGGTCCCAGGCCATGGAAGAGCTCAAAAAGGATCTGGAAAAGCAAGTTAGAGAAGTAGAGGAAAAATTGGGAAGAGAAATGAGAAGGATGCAAGAAAACCATGAAAAACAAGTCAATGACTTGCTAAAGGAGACCCAAAAAAATAATGAAAAATACACTGAAGAAAACAACACCTTAAAAAACAGACTAACTCAAATGGCAAAAGAGCTCCAAAAAGCCAATGAGGAGAAGAATGCCTTGAAAGGCAGAATTAGCCAAATGGAAAAGGAGGTCCAAAAGACCACTGAAGAAAACACTACCTTAAAAATTAGATTGGAGCAAGTGGAAGCTAGTGACTTTATGAGAAATCAAGATATTATAAAACAAAACCAAAGGAATGAAAACATGGAAGACAATGTGAAATATCTCACTGGAAAAACCACTGACCTGGAAAATAGATCCAGGAGAGATCATTTAAAAATTGTTGGACTACCTGAAAGCCATGATCAAAAAAAGAGCCTAGATATCATCTTTCAAGAAATTATCAAGGAGAACTGCCCTGATATTCTAGAGCCACAGGGCAAAATAGAAATTGAAAAAATCCATAGATTGCCTCCTCAAATAGATCCCCAAAAGAAATCTCCTAGGAATATTGTCGCCAAATTCCAGAGCTCCCAGATCAAGGAGAAAATACAGCAAGCAGCCAGAAAAAAACAATTTGAGTATTGTGGAAACCCAATCAGAATAACCCAAGATCTGGCAGCTTCTACATTAAGAGATCGAAGGGCTTGGAATACGATATTCCGGAGGTCAATGGAGCTAGGATTAAAACCTAGAATCACCTACCCAGCAAAACTGAGTATCATGTTCCAAGGCAAAATATGAATTTTCAATAAAATAGAGGACTTTCAAGCTTTCTCAGTGAAAAGACCAGAACTGAATAGAAAATTTGACTTTCAAACACAAGAATCAAGAGAAGCATGAAAAGGTAATCAAGAAACAGAAACTGCAAGGGACTTACTAAAGTTGAACTGTTTTGTTTACATTCCTACATGGAAAGATGACATGTATGATTCATGAGACCTCAGTATTAGGGTAGCTGAAGGGAATATATATATATATATATATATATACATATACACACACACACACACACACACACACACACACACATCTATGTTTATGTATATATATAAGTGAATGTGTATGTATGTATATATCTGTGTGTGTGTGTGTGTGTGTGTGTGTGTGTATAAAAGAGAGAGAGAGCAGACACAGGGTGAGTTGAAGATGAAGGGAAGATATCTAAAAGAAATAAAATCAAATTAAGGGATGAGAGAGGAACATGCTGAGAGAGGGAGATAGGGAGAGATAGAATGGGGTGGATTATCTCGCATAAAGGTGGCAAGAGGAAGCAGTTCTGTGGGAGGAGGGAAGAGGGCAGGTGAGGGGGGAATGAGTGAACCTTGCTCTCATCAGATTTGGCTTGAGGAGGGAATACCATACATACCCAATTGGGTATCTTACCCCACAGGAAAGAAGAGGGAGGAAGATTAAAAAAAGGGGGGGGATGATGGAGGGGAGGGCAGATGGGGGTGGAGGTAATCAAAAACAAACACTTTTGAAAGGGGACAGGGTCAAGGGAGAAAATTCAATAAAGTGGGATGGGTTGGGAAGGAGCAAAATGTAGTTAGTCTTTTACAACATGAGTATTGTGGAAGGGTTATACATAATGATACACATGTGACCTATGTTGAATCGCTTGACTTCTTAGGGAGGGTGGGTGAGAAGGGAAGAGGGGAGAGAATTTGGAACTCAAAGTTTTAAAAACAGATGTTCAAAAAACAAAAAAAAAAGTTTTTGCATGCAACTAGAAAATAAGATACACAGGTAATGGGGCATAGAAATTTATCTTGCCCTACAAGAAAGGAAGGGAAAAGGGGATGGGAGGGGAGTGGGGTGATAGAGGGGAGGGCTGACTGGGGAACAGGGCAACCAGAATATATGCCATCTTGGAGTGGGGGGGAGGGTAGAAATGGGGAGAAAATTTGTAATTCAAACTGTTATGAAAATCAATGCTGAAAACTAAATATGTTAAATAAATAAATAAATTTAAATTTAAATTAAAAAAAATTTTAGTAGAACCAATAGCCCAGACCAAAAAACAAAACAAAACTTCTGAGGAAAAAAAAAAAAAAAACAAAAAAGCAAACTGGTGAAAATTGTGAAGAGGAAGAAACAAAGTAGAGTGGGCAAAGAGCCTCAGCAGGAAAATAGTTCTATACCTGTGTCTGGTCATCTAAGGAAAGCTAACTGGAGTCTCTGAATGAGGAATGCAGAAGTAAAGGGATAGGCTCAATTTTGATCTAACCTGTGGATCTAGGGAAGAGGCATCTCAAAACTCCATAAAATATTATCTATCATAAACAAATGTTACAATCTTTTAGTGTTGTAGTACTACAGAGAAAGCTAGCCAAAACTTATTACCCTGACTTGCACATTATGTAAAACGTATCTTATTTTCCTGTCATTATTTTAGACACTGTAGCCTGGTATATCTTGGCTAACTTCCCCGAAATCTTGGAAATAATAGCAAACCAAAATCCTTGTCACGTCAGGATTAACTACAGATTAAACTATAATATTAAATAATGAGCAAAATCCTAACATCAAATTTTAACAGACTTTGGCATTGTTGATGATAAAGTGACACCTTCTTGGCTTAGGAAAGTGTGCATATATTCCAAAGGGCTATCACTCCATTTTCAACTGTTCTTGGTCCATTTTAATTATAACTTTGGACTAAGCATGGTGCCTTTCACATAGTAGGCACTTATTAAATGCCTATTGACTTAGACTAAATCTAAAGAGAACTGATAAATTGACTTACATGCCTAAAAGCCGCCACATTCCTGTATATGGGTATAGGAATCTCAATAAGATAACCTGGGTGTACTTCTGACAGTGAATAGACCAAAATCTTCTCATTAAGGCTGCAAAATTCTTCTGCCTGCACTCAAAAAGCAAAGGGATTCTTTCTTACCTTGGAAGTGGACAAACAAAACCTTCAATTATCCAAACCGAACCTTATAATTAAGATTTCCTTCTGATTTAGCATCAGACAGGAACGAAACTACCAACAATAAGAGAAAAGAGCTAAAATATATGAGACCTGTAACTTAAAGGTAATTAATATGAAGTGATTATTTACAGCATGAGTATACACATATAATATATGTCTATGTACCAATCAACATACACAAGTATATGTGTGTGCCTATACATACATCTTCCTGGTATAAATCAAATGGAAAAATGAATCCTATTAAAAGGATGTGAATCATTGATGAATAATTTAAATCTAAGTGCTATTTAACAGTTTCTTTAACAGTTTCATCAAAATCAAAATTTTGAAAAGGAAATGCCATACAAGAAACACACATTTCTTCAAGGTAAGTACACAGGATAACCCAGGAGGCTCCACAATTGTGCACGTGCTCATTTGGGGCTACGTATCTAGAGGTTCTGAAAATTTGAGCTAATGGCAGCTATCAGCCTTTGCCTTTTGTTTCCATCATCTTGCTTGGGTTTTCAGTTCCCAGTAAAACGGCAACATCAGTAAGCTGCTCCTGTCCACCTTTTCTATGTCATCACTGACAAAAGTGTCTCCTTTCGGATCATATTGTCTGTCTTCCTTTCCCAAGTCCCTATCGGATCTCTCTGCTTTTTCCCTCCCTTACCTGGCACAAAATGCCAAGATAGCTACACTGATGAGCAGAGCTGTCCCTACTTCTCTTACAGTCCAAGCATTGTATTTGCATACACACACCTCAGGAGCTTAGAATTGTGTTGAACAGCAGCTTTTCAAACTATTTTATACAGTCTGATGATCTAATGATTCCCATTAAGCTGTGTAATTAGGCTATTTTTTGTCATTCTATAAGGGCTTCTCAAAAAAGATTGGGTCTTGTTACAACCTCACTGGCAGACCACCAATACCTGTTTGTAGAAGTATGAAATGTGTGGCAATATTCCCCTTTTGGTTATCCAATCAACATGCCAATGTCCTGCAAGATACTAGGGTCAATTATCTGTCTGTCACCCAGTGCTATTATGGTACATACTACCATGGGCGTGTGCAACTTGCAACTAGGTAAGAATGCTTGGGATTAACCTGGAATTTTGGCCAAATAGTGGGTTAAACATAAACACCACCCCTCCCCCCACCAAGAGCAGAGGTCGAGGGTGAGGTTTGAGGAAGGGTAGAGAAACACAATACATTTTCCAAATTAAATAGGATCAGCATTATTCTGTGGCCTTGAGAATGAGTGCTACAGAGCTGTTGATTATAATTCTACTGAAACCACAACAGAATTCAGAGAAGATAGATCTCTTTATAAAGGTCGTTGTTCACTGAGAATCATCAATAGCATCAACATAATATCACATAGGCAAACCTGTTTTTTGACAAAAGAGAAAAATCTAAGACAGTTTATGTTTAATGCCATGACAAAGAGACAAGACTGATTAGGGCACTATAAATGAGATTCATTGCCACTAAAAATTCAAGGGAAAACAGCTCCATCTTTCCATCCCTGAACTGAAGTTGCAACCTCAGATTCTATTCTTATCTATCTCTACTTTCTATGCTCCGTCTCCTCTGGAGATCTGTTTCAACAATCTGGCTAGCAGCTGCTGTGGGGGTGAAAAACCAACACAAGCCCAACAACAAGAACGCTGCAAACATAGGTTCTTTTGATCTGTTTTACTAAGGAAAGCAACGTTAAGGGGTTAACAAGCTTACTTTAATCCAGCATGCAAATATCACTCACTTAGTTCAGGGGAAAAAGCCAGCACCCTGAACTTCAGAGCAAACAAATCACAAACAGACTAAACACAATTCGTAGTTACTAAGAAAACCAAGTCCGGACAACCGGGCAAGCTGGAGGGCTCTTAACTACATCAGCACACCACCAAGAGTGAGAGCCCTGAGCAAATGACTCTGTCTTCCCTTTTTTTATACAGTTTCAGAAGACATCAAACGTCATCTGAGCGACCAGAACTTAGGCTCCTAGGATTGGCTCTGGAGTTAGCACTTCCCCATAGGACCATGGGAGCTTCACACCCACAAAGGCTTAGCACCTAGTAATCAGGGGTTTGGGGCAAACTTAGGAGCAAAGATCTAATCAGGCCTCCCTTAGTTAGCCCCACCTTGGGCCCAACCTTAGTTACCAATCCACACCCACATAGGTTTAGCGCCTAATAGGGGTTTGGGCCTGGGGCTTAGCACCTAGTAAGACTCAATGAAATACACTGAATTAATTGAAGGAAACAAAAGCCAAACTCTTCAAGGATCCCCAATACAAGATCCTATCTACTCCTATAGCTGGGGCTAGCTATAAGGGACTAGCAATTAAGGGACCTTTCAAAGGATGGAGCTCCCCTCAAAAGGCACCAATCACATTTGTACCTTCATCTGAACCAGGGAAGCACAAATTCATCACAAGCAATAGTACTAAATATGCATGAGCAACAATTAGGACAGCAAATCCCTCCTGGAATAGGTGCTTTCTCAGCAGAACATATGCACAATCACAGAAGAGAAAACACTGAGGTACACAAAATATTGCAATTAAGCAATCTTAACACAACCATAATCCTACCTAACTCATCCATTTTTTTCTGTACTTGATAACTCTGTACCTGCATATTAACAAAATGAGTCTCAAAGATACCAGGACTGATTGTGTGACTTCTCACTGTCTAAATCAACTGGTTGCTCAAAGCCTCCAGCATGAGTGGACATACTAATGCACGGTCACTTCCCACTGCTGCTCTCTCTGCTAAGACTTCCATTATTACCTACATATAGCTGGCTCCAAAATCTGCATTTCTAGTCTTGACTTCATTCATGAGGCCTACCATTTCCAAATATCTACTAAGACATCTACTCCCGTACAACCCACCAGTTCATCAAACTCAACAGAATCAAAATAAAACTCACCAAATTTCTCCCAAAGTTGGTTTTTAGATTTCCCTATGTCTGCTGATGACAACTATTCTTCATATCACTCCAGCACAAAATCTCGTGCTAATATCTCCAATCTCCCTCCTGGCAAAGTGGTGGTTGTCCTATTAATTCCACTTCAAAAATTCAGAACAGAACTTTGGGGACAAGAAAAGACCTTAGAGATATTTCTGTTGCATTTCCTCCTTATGTCCCCACTAATCTGATTAAACCTTTTTTGGGCTCCCCTCATATCTTGTAGTCTCTTCTGCCTCCAATCCAACCTCTAACGTGTTATCAGATTAATATTCCTAAATTACTCTGATCATATCACTCCCTCCTCTAAAACATTTAAAGGCTTCCTCCTGTCTACCAGAATAAGTCTAGATGCTTTATCTTCATACTGATCACCCTAAGTCTGGTACCAATTCACCTCTTACACTTGATAATTCATTTAAATAGCTAGCCAAATGGGTAAAATCATCATTTCACAAAGACACTGAATTTGTGATTACCCTGCCCTATTCCACAGGGTGTCATACAGATGTATGCTCTTATGAATCATCTTTATGCTCACACACATCGTCTCTATGCTCTCCCAACTCTCTCTGTCTATATTGGAAAAAGGCTTTGCTACTGACCTCAGCCAAAAGTGAGCTCTCCCTCTCTTGAACTACTGCTGGGAATTGGCACTACCCTTGCAGTATTGGTTTTATTTTGCTTTTCACTGACTATTTTTGATGTGTCTTCTCTGTAAACCCACAGAGGATGAAAGCTCAGTCTTGTCCATCATTATTCTAGGGTACCTGGAAAGAGGATATATACAAAGGATCCTAAGATCATAGATTTAGAGCTAAAGAGAATCAGAGGTCTCATTTTAAAGATGAGCAAACTGATTTCCAGGAAGAAGTTGTCCAAGATAATACAGGCAGTAATTGTCTGAGCTGGGATTAGAATCCAGTTCTTCTGACTCCTAAGCCAGTGCTCTTTTCATCATACCATGCTGTCTTCAATTTCGGCATAATGAAATCCATTAAATCAATGGCTGAAAAAGGAGTTCCTCATAATTACTGACAGAGCATGATTATAAAGGGAAAAAATACTATTAATAATGTTTTAATGGTATTTTTGAACTCTGAGTTTAAATAGATGATTTAACTCTGCTCTGCAAATATTTCAAGAAATTAGTAGTGCCAGAGCACTATTTACATTTGTGAATGTGTCAGCATTAAAAATTCATACACACAAATTTCATTGTCTTCTTGGTCCTAAAACATTTTTCTTCTTTTTTCTTCTGTTCTCTTAAAAAAAAAAAAAAGGGCATTGTTACATGGGATGGCTCTCTGGAAGGGAGAGGGGGAGGGATAATGCGGCAAATTTTGTTGATTTAAAAAATAAAACACATCTACAAAAATTTGAGGTTGAAAAAAAGGATCTACATTCTCTATTCAATCAGATAGTTTGGGAGCCTAGAAGGACTTTAATTCTATCTGACCAAATGAAAACTGCTGTAAAACCCCTATTCTGAAGGTATGTGACAATCCTAATCGGGCAAAGATTACGCAAAAGTCCCAACAATAGGCTTCAAGCCACTTGGTCCAAATGATTTTTATAAGCTACTTGCCACTTATAAAGTCCCTTACTTCATTCTTAGAGGGACTGGTAACTCCAGATCTCTCCTTCCTACCATGAACCACTGACAGAACACAGCAAAGGCTTAAAAAAAAAAAAAACCCAATGCAGCAAGACAAGCAAAGGAAAGCAAGACGGAAACATTTAAGGATACACAGCACCGGGGTCTTAAGGGGGCTAAAAAGAGGGATGGAGGGCATTCAAGAAGACTGCCAACAAATCAACCCGATATTTTATTTTCACAAACTTTGTGGTTTCTGATTTCTCTGGAAATAGAAGGCCCTATGTCGAAAAGTACTAGTTTGAAAAAGAGACCTGACTAGGGAAGTTTTTATCAGACAACCAAAGAACCCAAGAGAGATTTGCTAACCAAACTGGCACACACAAACTGACTATTTTAAAACAATTTGATGCCCTTGAGTCACTCTAAAGTGACTTTTAAGAGAAATCATCTTCCTCCTCATCTTAATGAGAGTCTATTTGGGGCCAGATGGATAATATTTCTGCCAGTGGTTACTATATAAAGCTTCCTATGAAAGTGCACTATTGTTCTCGCTGTTGTTTTGATGTTTTTGTTGTTGTCCTTGTCATAAAATGCTTTCTTCCTCTTCTGACAGAACATCCACCACTGCCAGAAGGTTGAAACAAATGTATTCATCTCTGAAAGACAGCAGCTTCAGGCTAGACAGCCCAAAAGAGGCAGCCAGAACAGAATCGATGTTGCTATGAGACTTCCTAGGGAGGGGCTAAAAAGAAGGAGGCTCATCTCTGTGGGACCTGATCCAAGACAAGGCACCATGGTCCCCATGATTCCTTTTGTCCTACAGCCATTTTGGGAATGATTTACACGAGGAATTTGTAACTTTGGAGAGAAGAGGGTCAAAAACAAACTTGGTTCTTACTTGCCACAAAAACACATATGTTACTGTATGGAAGAAAACACACCAACTTCACAACTGGGAACCTCAATTCTCTTAAGTATTTTGGGGAAATGCTCAGTACTCTTAAATTTGAAGAAAAAAAAAGTTATGCCACTTATGTCTATGGAAAGAACAAACTAAGCACACTGAACTGCTTCAGAACATGAACATTCCTCGGGCTAAAGAATCTGGAGACAAATCCAGCCACTTCTTTTCCTGACTAACTGGAGGTCAAGGGCACCAAAGCAAATCTGAAAGGTAGTGAGATCTATGTGTAAGGATTCACCTTCCCACCTAGACCTACTGCTTACAATGAAACCCTTTTTTAGTATGAATTCAAGGAGTTCTGGAAAGGTAGACTTTTGAAGAAAACTGTTCCAAACAGCCAAGTCTCAGCCGTTTTTGGACCAGCTCTCTTCTTCCATGATGCAAGCTCTCCCTTGGTTACAGTACCCAGGCTGTTAGGAGGGAGAAGGTTGGAATGCTAGTGGAAACAGACAGTTATGAACACTATACAATCTGATAGTCTGCCTTGTCTCTGCTGACAGGTGTTGAAGAAGAATTGCCGTCCATTTGAACTGATGGATAAACAAAAAAATAATAAGAGAAAAAGTTTTATCTTCACATTCAGAGACTACTTGTCTACAATAATTCTATATGCCTTGCCACCATAGGTGAGGCCTATACCTGGAATGACATTGCTGTGCTAAACAAAAAAAAAAATAAATATGCTGGACCTGTGCTGCAAAAACACAATTACACATTTACCAGATAAACAAAGGCTTGTGTAAATAGAAAGAATTTCTAGGGTCCAGTGTGCAGTTAACCATTTTGAGGTGAAGAAAAAAAAAGCAAGAGAAAATACTACAATGAAAAAGTCATTTAAAAACACAAATAGCCACTTCATAACTTAAAGCTTAAAGGCTTTCACACTGATCCCCAGCACAACAAGTATTTAAAGTTAACAAATGTGAGAAATGAGGTTGGAATCCTTGGACAGTGTAAATGATTTATCATTATTTTCTTTGAGAAGCAGGCTTTGTTCGGTGCTTCATTCTATCAAATTTTTTCAAATACATCCTTTCTTCTATCTTTCCTTCTCAGAATTTGGAAGATAAAGGTAATTAAAGTCCTGGTGACAGTACAAACTGTATCTGCTGCTCCTCAGACCTCAGACTGTCACAGAAGAATGGGAACAAAACTATTTTATGGGGAGGAGGAAAAAATCTAACTACAAAACAGGAAACTTCCTAAAAGCTTACACTAGGGAAAAAATCCAAAATCAACAATTTGACTACCTTATTATATTGACAACTTTTTAAAAATTATTTTGGTATAACCTCAGGTTTTTTAAACTAGAATTTGGCTTCATTCCTTAAGAGTTTTATGAGAAAGCAAAATACATAAATTGTGTTAAATATACCAATTGTAGCACTCTAAAAGTGCAGATGGATAAAAGAGATAAAAAGACCCCCAAATTTATGCTCATCATGTTCTTAGATTCTCCAAAATTTTTAAATCATCAGCATACATAATTTGTGTTTTTCTTCACCAAAAAAGAGTAATGTGATAGTTTCATTCTTATTCCAAAGTTTTAATACAAATTAGGTCTTACTGCATATTTCCATGGCTTTTCTTTCAAATTAGATCTAAAGCTATTTCACTTTAGACCATACATGTACAATTAAGTTCATTCTATTTTAATCTGGTACTATTACTCATGACTATGACCTAGCCCTAAAAAAGTCCAAAAGTAAATTATGTAATAATTCTAAAACCAATTCCTTCCTTCAAACGTGTAATTCACTGTGTCTTCTGTCTGGTGAATGTTCCTGTAGAATATTCCTAACAAAGGGAGAAACTGACACCTATTGGTAAGTTTAATATTACTTCTCCAGAGCTCATCTTGACCAGTACACAGGCACATGGTTTCTAAAACCTGGATATTTTCTGGATGTGCCTGCCACCCCTTCCCCTACCACACCACACACATACACACATACACAAAAATCCAAAACCATAGCTATTCACATTAGAAAATGAATGATGGTAACTTAGAAATTTTAATTTTGTTCTCAAAGTCCATACCATAAAATCTTTCAAAAGTAGCAGCTCCACATTTGTTTGTTTTTGGAAAAGCTCAGAGAAAAGAAAAAAATACCACTACGAGGAAGTGTGGGATGTAAGTACAAATTTATGGTGGAGACATAGTAGGAATGAGGTAACCTGTCTCTTTCTCAGAAGAGACACACATTTGATTACTGAAGCCATGGATAGCTGAGTGCTGATAGGGTCTCAGAGCAAAAGCACAGAAAATCCTAGTAGTTGGATCTCCCTGTTTTTTGAGCCATTGGCCTTTACCCTGCAACTTAATAAGAAGGCAAAGGAGGGAAGTGGGGCAAGAAGAACAATCTCATGCTGCCCTGATATGCTCTTCTGCCTTAATGTGGGGGATAAAATGAGGAATAAAAGAAATTCACCCAACAGTTTCCAGAAAAATTAATACATGGTCATATAAATATGAAAATATATTAACATATCATCACTGGGGCAAAAACCTGAGATATTGAGAGAGAGAGCTCAATTTTATCAAGTCATAAAGCATATAAAGCTACTCATGGAATACATTGGTCCTTGTGCAAAGATGGTGCTAGCAAAGAAAGTATAAGAACTCAACAAGATTATACAATCCTGGATGAAAGAGATCCTCTGCTGTATTCCTAGGTAGAGTTCATGATATTGTCCACAGTAAATACTTGATCAACATTTCTGAAATTGATTCAACTCCATTTTAACCCTTAAGTGTGCCTCAGACACTCAAGCTGTTTTTCATAAAGTGGTGAAAAGACACACCTAACTATCCATACTCTTAATATCTGACCTCCCTAAAGATAACACTGCTATTGATCCACCCAGTACTGGTCCACCTCTGGGGGGAAAAATTTGGGAGGGGACAAAAAACAATAAATAGCTGATACTGAAATTGTACTTCAAAGATTGCCACAGGCTTTAAATTTTTTCCTTTCTATATCACAACAGACAGAAAACCATTAGCTGGAAAGGTTAAGTGACATGTCCCATGGTCATACATCTAGAAAGAGTCACCAGGATCTGAACTCACTTCTTGACTCTAAATTCAGCACTCTATTGAGTACCTTATATTACAACAGGCTAAAGGCCTCCATTTTCTTTGGATTCCTGACAGCATTCACTCTCCCAAACTCTAAAGGAAGTCTATTGTCATATTAACCAAAAAAAAAAAAAAGACATAAAATAGAAAAATTTTAATTACATTTCAGTCCTTCTGCTTCTATTAGTGACATGATGGGGCAAGGAACAGAATGACAGTTCAAGACTGAATTCATCCTCATTTTTGCCCTACCAAAGCATGCAAGTACTTAGGGGAAAACCTATTCTGGCATCACACCAAAAAGTATTACAAAAAAATGCACAAATGTGTCTATTGCAAAGCACCCACGTGCAGGTACATACATCAGAAAAAGGCCAAAAACTTCACTTAGTCCAGCTACGATCCATTTGATATTAAATGCAACAGAAGCAATGGGAGGGTCCATAAGAATTTAAGCCAAGAAGCCAAAAAAAAAAAAACAAGAAGTAGGATAGGGTGGGAAATTATTTTTGTTTTTAAATTTATGTAATTTATTGTAGAGAACAAACCCCTTTTACAGACTGCATTTTCTACCACAAATTATGTGGCCTCATAAGTGGCATTCTTAGAGGAACTGAGTGGCAGGTCCTTAAGCACCCCCACCTCAGTCAGTCACCTCATGCAAAGGGCTTCATGTCTATAAGACTCCACTCCCTTGCTTCTGAATTGTACATTTAATCTATCTCCTTTTTAAGAATGCCATATTAACTGAGCAAATGCTAACTAACTGGAAATGCTTTAAAACCAAAAAAAGCATTATGAAGCCATAATTAATGAATAATTAGGTACTCCTGTTTCCATTTTACACAGAGGGAAATTAGAGCACCAAAAGAGGAAACTTGCCCAACAGAATATATAGAATACAGCTAAATATTTGTCTCCTAAGTTTCTGTATTAAACCTAAGGACTTCTAATGGGATTCATAGGAAAATGAGAGTAGAGACTTATCAAACATGATTAACAATACATACAAAAGGTTAGTTAACTGGATGTAAACTATTATTTTGACTATAGCAGGTGTGCAGCATAAATGCAAATAGATGTTACGGACAGTAAATTAAAACAGATATGTACATACTTGTAACAAAGAACTTTTTTGTGAAAGTGCAGCTATCAAAGGCAGCAATTTTCTCTTGCAAGACGACGACGAGAATTCTAAAATAGGAAAAGAAAACAAGAATGAAAAAACCATAAGTGAAAATAATTATGATAGTGCAATTCTACAAATTAATTTCACAGTTATATCATGCATGCTGAAAAAATTCTCAAGAAATCAACAGTCACCAATCCAACTGTTAATGACATAATTCAAAAGAATGCTGAATCTACAGCTATAGTCCCTTTCATAGCCAAAAAAACCTATTGAAAGAAAGATGAAAAATACATAAGAAAGCAGCTTAGATCATAAGGGGAAAAAAAAGAGTGGGTTAAAGGAAAAAAATCTATCACAGAAGAAAAATTATAGCAACTATTTACTGAAACGTATTTTGCCCTCCCCTCAATTCTATTTATCCAAATGAAATTTACAGTGAAGATAATTCTGTGAAATCCATCTTCATTACAAATGGCTAAGTTTAACAATCAATTGTTCATCATTTTCTAAAAGTGTTTTTTCCTGTGACAGCTCAGAGTCAGGGAATTAAAGATCAAATGGATTTATGAAAACTGTCATTAAAACGATTGCTGGATTTCCAAGAGCAAGGACAACAGAAAAACAAAACAAAACAAGAGGACAGTGGCTAACCAGCACAAATGAATCAACTCTTTACATTAAATAGTTACATTAATCTCAATATTTTCTTATAAAATTCTTTGTGCATTTCAGGGAACTTAGGGCACCATTTTCCTCCAGGGCTACATATCTACAAATAGTTGGGCATTTTGTCTAGCCACCTAATGATGATACCCACAAAGAAGCTAAAGAGTGGCAGACTATTCACCACAATTTATATGATTCAGAGAACAATATTAAGGAAAATAAAGTAATGACAATCATAAAGTCACCTCATTACCTAAACTTGACCGAACTCTCAGGTGGTTTGACAAAATGTGATATGATACAGACAATTTTAGAAATGTTTGTTTTTCATTCAAGAATATTAGGACTCGAGTCTTTAATATAAGAAAAAAAATCCTCGCAACAATTTTAGTTATGAACTGTGTTAAGTGGTATCATGCTCTGAAAATCAGTAGGCAGGCACAGATGGAGCTTAGGTTTGGTTCAGCCGAAAACATGTTAAAATGACAGATCCTTCTTTCAACAGCACCGAATGGTGAGCTCAATAAATACAAGGACTCAAGTCTTTGAGAGAATGAAGGTAAAACTAAAAAGAACAATGGTGAGAAGCCAAAACCAAGATACTCAGAGGCCAAAAAAGATATTTCCAAAATTACTATTTTTAAGGTGAGATTAGTTCGATGTTAAGGAGTGCAACTTCTGCTTTGTTGTTCACTTGGAAAGGACAATGCAAACATGAACTATGGAGATAAAAAACTGACACTGTACTTGCAAGTTAGATTCTATTCACGCAAAACACCATCTTGTCTTTGCCAACATTCAGTTTTTGAGAATTGATTCAACTAGCAAAGTGAGTAAAATCTAATAGAGGTTTTGGGGCTTTTTTTAACTTTTTATGTAATATGAAATGACAGTGTGGCATCAACAAAATATTCAAAGGTCTGGCCACAAATATATCATTTATTTTTCTTTTTTGCTGATGACCTTTCATAACTCACTCATAGCTCTGCCTCCACCTGCCACTTATGAGTTATATGATCATTAATAACTTGTGGAAATAAATAAGGTGAATACAATCAGCATAATGCATATCCCTTTAACATAATATTCTCGGTTTGTTTTTGCCCCATAATCTGTACCTTTTAAAAAACTTTGATCATGACCAATGTTCTCATTTTCTAAAACAGAAAGAAAAATAGCAAACCTGTCTTTAAATGAAGATCTTAGACTATATTTTTAATTTTCAGATGAGTCATCAAGAAAGGAAAACAGCTGGGACAAATAGAAAGTAAGGAAAAACCTTTGAATTTGGTCTTATCGTCTTAGTATTTCTTATATTCTATCCAAAATTAGTTTACATTTATAATGCACTTAGAAATGCTTAAAATTTTAACAGAACGTACTGAACTGGTGAGAGAAATGTCTCATAGTTTAAAAAGGTCAGAAGATACAAAACTCAAAGACAGTATTTCCTTTATGCTATTTGTAAATTGTATCAATCAATAAACATTTATCAATATGCATCCATTATGCACTAGGTACTATGCAAACAATGCAGATTATACACAAAAAAGTTAAATAGTCAAAAATCCAGATGTTATAGCTGTGATTTAATTTTTCCTAGTATTTTGAAATTATATTAAGTGTATAAGGCATATGCATGTAATTAGCAGAAAGTGTGTTGAGCCTTTGCCTGAATGGAAAATCAATGGTAATAAAGGGTAGTAAATCAGTGTGTAACTTAACCAGAAAGTTAACCAGAAAGAAAAGATACCTGAGTGTTAAGGCAGCCCAAAAGGGGAACTATGACATTATTTTCCATCACTGGTAAACAGTTCCATAAATGAATAAAAACTTCCACTTGAAAAGCTTACTTTTTCCAACTTAAAGTCTAACTAAAAGTATACAAAATCTGGCATCAAAATGGTTTGAAAGCAAGCAGTGTGTAATTAGTATGTAGAAGGAAACAAATTATTGATACTAAGGAAAAGGCCAATACTGACTCATTTACTATGGAAGGAGGCAGAAAACATTTTCTACTATAGAATTTGAGACTTTTCAATCTGAGGGAAATAGCGAAGGGTACAGATGAAATCTTATGAACACTGTAATTGTTCTTATTTAATACAAAGAATATTCACTTCGAGAATTTAACTTGCTTTAGCAAATATTAGAATGTGAAGCAATCTAGGGGAAAGAAAACCACAGCTAGAGACTTCCAAGAGGTGGCTGTTCCTTTTTCAACAATTAGTAAGGGGTACCATTAGCACTACAAGAAAGTGTTATGCTCCTTTAAAAGTTTTCTATTCCAGAAATAGAATTTAATTTTATGGAATTTTAATTAACATTTGGGGGGGGGGGGAGGCAGCAGTGTTAGGAAGTACGATTTCATTCATGCAGACTAACAATTCCTCCACGACAGAAGAATTACCTAGAGCACTGAGAAATTTTTAGGCTCTATCTGATGAGTGGCTTAAACCCAATTTCTATTTGAAGGCTATTCTCTAGAATTTATTGTCACATTATCTCTCATAATTTGTACTTTCCAAATGGAAAGCATTGTTTCTCTTTCTTATTCTTACTGATGCTTTCCCTGGTTAAAATGGGTAAATGGATAAAATCTAAACTGGTAAAATTTTCAAAAGAGATACGAAGCTCGGATAAATCAAATATGATGAAGAAAATACTCTGATCAATGGAGTACTAGGAATGTCTGGTGCACTGGTTATGGGTATCACCTTAAGCTATTAACAATCCCTCCGAGTATAGAAATGTATGCTAATATCTAAGTTTAACTTCAGCTTTAAAAGCGTTTGTCTTCATTATTTGTGGATAAGAAGAACCATGATATTGTTCAATATCCTGGAAGGAACGCTGGTTACTAAAGAGAGGTACGGCCTCAGGATATGCCCACAGGGCCCATCAACCCCAGTGAAGGATAAACACTTACACAAAGAGAAAATGAACTCTGCGAGGTATTGGTCCCTGAAAAGTGGGAGGAAGAAGTGAAGGGAAGAAGGAAGGGAGGGAGGGAATATTTTTTAAGAGCTTACTATGTGCCAAGTACCATGCTAATTCCTTTTAAAAATATTATCACATTTGATCCTCACAACAACCCTGGGAGGTAGGTGCTATTATTATCCTTATATTATGGTTAAGGAAGCTGGGGCATAGGACTTGCCCAGAGTCAAACAACAAATAATTGTCGGAGGGAAAATTTGAACTCAGGTCTTCCTAAGTCCAGGCCCAGCACTTAACTACTATGCCACCTAGCTGCCAAAGGACTTGTTTCCATTTTCAAAGTTGTTATTACTCTCACGTGACTATAACATGGAAAACAGAAGATCTTAAGCTATATGTGATTGGGGTTTGTCTTTCATCAAATGCTAAAGTCTAAAATACTGCGGCTGAGGGGGGAGTTATTGAAAAAGAAGTTGAGATTAATTTTGTGCTATCTCTACCCATGTAAAAATAATGAGGTCAAAATTATTAACAATTAAATTTAAACATTATCAAGGAGGGATATCTTTTTTGTCGTTTGTAAGGGGGAAAAATCTATTTAGTTCCTGTTCTTCCTTTAAGGTGAAGAATGTAAGAAAATTTTTGGCCAAACTTGGACCATTTCTAACAATCTGGAAAAATATAAGTTATGCATCTGGCAGAATTCAGAAAGAATTTGCCTAAATTAATTAATTTATTATTTCTGAACCGGCCTCATGATGAAACTTGTATATGCTATGTAAAGTCTAAGAACATTACTAGATCTATCCATGGCCTAAAAAATATGTTAAGTTATGCAGGAAAAATACTTACCGTTTGTTGCAGTGGAGGTCATAGATAGGAGTCTTGAACTGAATGGACTTCACCATCTCCCCAGTACGAAGGGAATGCAAATCCACACAACAATATGGGGGACTTGTGCTAAAAGGAAGCAAAATTCATTACTGTAAAATGAGGACAGAAAGGTGGAGGGAGGAAGGAGGCATACATTGGAAACACTGAAGCTTTTACCATGCCCAAAATTAAGCCATTAAAAAAAATCCTAAACCATAAACATTCTCCAACCAAAACTGCATTAATTTCAGGAAAAAAAATTGAAAGGATAGGCAGGTAGAGAATGGAGTTTATTCCTGATGTTCGGACTTAGAGAAGCATTTGTTCTACATTAATAATAAAATCCCTAGTTGAAAACTGAATTTATTTCTGGTCACAATCTAGACAAGAAGCTGCCTCATACCATCCACCTATATATGCACCATATAAGTTTACAGAATTGAGATTACAGAAATTACAAAATTTACAGAAGTTTCAAATAGATTTCTGAAATGACTTTGCAGACCATCCCTCTCATTAAACCTACCAAGGATATTATCATGTAAAGTATCAACATTAATTGCTATTGGAAATACTGGTAGGGGAAACAGGTGTTTTCCATCATATACCAGCAGTTCCCAACTGACAAACACTCAATTTCTCAATGAACTGCAAGCAACATGATAGACAGACATCAGTCAAAGGTGTTTGAATTCAGAGCCCCTACAAAACTTTTATGGAAACATACACCCTTTGTTTCTCAATTCAAAACACCTGAGGAGTTAAAAGAGGCTTAAAAAAGAGATATGGAAAGCTGAGCCAAGACGGCAAGAGTAAAGGCAGGGAATCACCTGAGTTCTCCCCCAAACTCTTCCAAAAACCTCTTAAAAATGACTCTAAACTGATTCTAGGGCAGTAGAACCCACAAATTTCCAGCCCAAGACAACCTGGAAGGCAGACAGGAAAGGTCTGTTGCACCAGTGTGAGAGACCATAACAAGAGTCAACAGAATTCAGGTAGCCCTCTCCAAACCACTGCTGTGACAGGCACGGTCAGCTCAACAAGTCAAGCACAGCAAGACACAGAACCAGGCCGGCCCCCAGGAATTGTAGCACCTAAGCCCAAGCAATTTGTACCCGGGCAGCCCACATGTGACACACACAGAAGGAGCAAGGGCCAGGGCAGACCTGGGAATCAAAGCACCTATTTTTCGTGTCTTGAAAAAGACCTGCTGGGTCTTGCCCAAGGTCTCCCCTAAACTCCTCCAAATACCTTGAAAAAAAGACTCTAAACAAATTCTAGAGCATCAGAACCCACAAAAAGACAGAGTGAAACAAATTTCCAGCCCAAGACAAGCTGGAAGGTTAACAGGAAAGATGCAACAGGTCTGTTGCATCAGGGTGAGAGAGGAGTATAGTCCAGCACAGGCTGTACCAGACCAGACCAGGCCCCAAAGCCCAGCAAACCAAGAGGGGGACTCAGGCGACTGAATCACTGGCAGCAGCGGTGATTTCCAGACTTAGCAGCACATAGATGCCAAAGACAACTTAGAAGGTCAGCAGGAAAGGTCTGTCAGACCTGAAAGAGAAGCTCAGTTCAGCACAGGCCATGCCAACACAGCCCTAGTCCCATGAAACTAGGGGCAGGCCTTTGGAGTAATTGAATTAGCAGCGGCTACTTCTGGAGCTTTCAGACCACAGATGGTAAAGGGATAGAACAACTCATCAGAAGGAGATTACAGGGGTCTCTTTGCTCTGCAGGGCTCTTCTGCTTTGCCCATACTTGGATCTGGGTCCCAGTCCTGGGTGGCAGTCCCAAGGCAAGGAGGAGCACTAGCATAGCAGAGCTTGCAGCCACAGTGGAGAGGGGACTCTCCTCACAGTTCCAGGGCAAAAAAAAAGTTCTTGCTGTTGCACACAGACCAGAGAGCACAAGTCAGGAGAGGAGTAAAAATCTCTCCTTAGATCATACCACCTTGGAAAATGAAAACTTACAGGTCCCTAGAATTATCTCTGAAAACAGCTACATAAAAACCATGAAGCTTGGGACAGTTCTCCTTCCACACTAGAAGCAGAGCCCTACCTTAACAAAGAGTTAACAAAAAGTCAAGTAATGGGCTGGGAAAATGATCAAAAAATGGTGGGGCAGGGGGTACAGGGGAGGGAACTGACTATAGAAACTTACTTTGGTGACAAGGAAGATCAAAACACACAATCAAAAGAAGGCAACAAAGTCAAAGCTCCTTCATCCAAAGCCTCCAAGAAAAATATGAATTGGTCTCAGGAAATGGAAGAGCTCAATAAGGATTTTGAAAATCAAGTAAGAGAAGTAGAGGAAATTTGGGAAAAGAAATGAGAGTGATGAAAGAAAATCATGAAAAACAAGCCAACAGCTTGGTAAAGAGACACAAAAAAAAATACTGTTTACCTTTTAAATAATGTAAAATGTATGTCTAAGATTTTTATTAATAACTGGCAAGCTGGGGGTATACCTGACTATGATGTGAATTTTAAAAAGTAAAACCATTTAGCAACAGCTAAAAAGAGTAACCATTTTATACAAATGAGGTGCAAGAGGAAGAAAGGATACAGAGGAATTAGATGGGGAGGAAGGGTGGTAGTTCTGGCAACCTACTTTCATCAGAAAAGGGTTTAAGAGGGAATAATACAAACATATTTAGAAAAATATAAAAGTCTTCTAAATTTACAAGAAATAAAATGGTAGGGGCATAGAGAGGGGGGGAAAGGACAAGGGAGGGATCTTTAGAGGGGAGAATAAGGGAATAGGTAAAAGAGGGGTAGAGAAGAGTGTTTAGATTAATGGGGATGGGAGGATAGGGGAGGAGGGAAGGCAGGTAATAGGAGGGGCAAGGCGGTTGGTAGAGGAGGGGGTAGGCAAGTAACAGGAGAGTAAGGTAGCAGGTAGAAGTAAAGTAGAGGAGGCAGGAGGGATAGGAAACAAGAAATATGCACAAACATAAAAACAAAGATCAGGAGTATGGTTGGGAAAGTATATGTCTATATATGTGTGTATATATCTATAGCCATCAAGAAACATATCTAAACTATATTGTAGCCTTCTGGGGAGGTGTGGGGAGGGGAAAAAAGAACAATTTAAAAAGTACACAATAGAGAACAAAAGAAAACACAAGGAAGCAAAGAAAAGATGGACAATACAAGGTGTATTATTTATCATAAGGCTTTCTTGAAATGAAAATTTATTGTTACATATTTTGAATCCTCTCTTATGTTCTGCTATGCACATGACATACTTTTTTCTTTCTTAATTTGTATTTAAGTTTCAATATTTAAGTTTATGATATGCTTTTGTTTCTTTTCTCTATTCTATATTTGTGTTCTGGCCCTTGAGTCTAAAATAAAATTTTTTTTAAAAGGGAGGGTGTGAGATTTTCCCCAAAACCAAGAATCAGCTTTATGCAGTACCTGAACCAATGCTATATCCCCACTGATTCCTCTCCCTTAGGTCCAACCAAAACATGCTTCTCAATAGCAGACCAATCTGATTGAGTCATTTGACCAGTTTATAGCCCTTAAGCTATGTGTCAGAGAGGATGGGTGAGAGATTCACAGGTAATTCTGCAAGAAGCTTTGTTCTTCAAAATTCAACTTCAAAGGGATCATTTCTTCAGAATGGTTGTAGGAGTGACACAAAAAAATACACATGCTCTTCCCACCCATATTTACTCTGTCATTCATGAAAATTAATTCTGTTGGTTTGCCTGAAGGAAAACGATGCCAACTTTTTATTAAATACCAAACTTTCTGGTCCTCAAGGATAGAGAAAAAAGGCCTCGAAGGGTAAAATGGAAGATGCAATTTTAGAAGCCAGTAGACTTATCAATGAATGGTAATTCTCAGGAAAGTCTTTATTCCTCTCCAAAGTGTATTAAAATATTGGTTATTCACACGTCACTAAATATTAAATATTAAGGGGTGAAAACTATAAGCTAAAGAAAAAAGAAGACAAATCCGTACTATATGTCTATGTTATCACATTTCAGGGTGAAGAGAAATCCCTAAAAATCGGCACATTACAAATAGCTGTGTGTTATAGATATGGACTGTGAAAGAAGGCCTAGAGCCTACCCATTCTAAACTGGCACACCAACATACCTTTCTCCCAGCTATGCCTATAACTCTGCCATCTTCATGTGCCTCTCTGCCCCCACTACCAGAAACAGAACACATGCCACAAGCTCTTATTTCATGGAGAAACTCCCTCCAAATGTTCCAATATGCTGCTAGAAATCACCGGCTGTATTGTGATGGCTGGTACTAAAACAAAGGTCATCTTGGAGCCTTCGAGGAGTGGAACTCACACTTGGGTTTATAAGAATACTTCAAAAGCAGCATCCCAAGAGGTAATCTGTCTCCTTCCTAACACTACTGATGGATCATGTCACACATATTACTTAATAAGTGTTATAATCTCAAACCCAAATTCAACCTACAAAATCACTACAAGATTAAAATGGTATCTTGGCAATACCTCAAGTTCCCATGCTGAGAAGGAATGAGTTAACTGTTCAAGTGAAGGCTAACATTTTACCAAGCCAATGGGGTGGGAAACAACAGACTGTCACCTTCAATTAGCAGCTCATCATGCCACATACTGGAAACTAAAACTCTGATCATTCTACTGGCAACCATACAATGTCACAACTGAGATTCTCTCCCCGCCAGAAAGCACTTGGTAAAAGTAGACAAAACAATTGCTGGGAGGGCGCAATTTAGAGGCTGACAGAAAATGCTTGGCAGAACCAAGAACTATTTTTATATGTGGAAAAATTTCTCATTTGCTGGCCTAATAAGGAAAGATAATCTTTTAAAATAAGAGACTTCACAAAGTCACACATTCAGAGTGGAGGCAACATACTCCCTGCCAGAACGCAGTCACATGCACGTCTGAGATTGGCCCTTTGTTCTCAGGTCCTCTGTGCTTTTTAGATGCCTTATCACACTCTCTAGTCCTGAACAAGACAATACCAATTTGTTTCCAAGCAGGACAATGGGAAAACTTTGAGTAATGTTCCTTTAAATGAAAGGCTGCCAAACCAGAAAGGCCTATCATAGATGTACTGCAAAATCTGCAGAACCTTTGTTTTTTTTCCTCTTCCATCACAGTGTTCATGATATAGAAGGCACTACCACAAGTTGCCCCTTGCACCCCTTGTACTGACCAAGAGTCAGTGAAATAATACACACTTTAATACAATGAAATCTAAATCTACTTTTGAGAGAGTAACTTGGACTAAATGGGTTAACATTTCAAAAGGTTTGGGTTTGACATTTACACATAAACTTGTCAATTCACATTAAAACTAAGTCTGACAATTTTTTTTAAAAAATGGGAACCAGGTACATTCCTCCCCCCTTTAAGATGGAACATTAGATCAGTTCTAAATCTGTCAAGTCATGACAGGGATTAGGTGGAGCGATGGTCTTTTTACTAGGGAAAAACTATTTGGGGGTCTATAATTGGCCAGCAAGGTTTATTAATTAAAATTAATTACAGGAATTTACCAATATGTGGGTACTAACAAACATGGTAAGGTGATCCAGGATTTTTCACTTCAAATATAAAATCAAATTTATCCTGGTTCTGAATGAATATCTCTTGTGTTGACCGTTCCTTTACCTATATAACTTACTTTATAGTATATTGTAGAATGAGTACATGCAATGATTCCTATCAGAACAATCTGTGACTTGCTTTGCATCTGAGCTACACCCTGAAATCTGGTAGGGATGTCATTAAGTCTTTACTAGGGAGAAAAAGTCTTCATTTTGAACTATTACAACAGCCAAATCTACATAATTTTGCAGTTAAGCAAGAAAGCTGATTGGCCCCTTTAAAGAGCTAATTCCCCCTCCCACCAAAAAAAAAAAAAGCTTTCATTACTGAAATGAAAAAGTTTAATTGAGCAATTAGGAAATGCAAAAACAAATTTTATTTTGTTAGATTCTGTGTTAAAACACCTTAAGAAAAAAAAATGAGATTTTTACAAATTTAAAAGATAAATATCCCTCCAAAAATAAGCATTTTAAAAGCCTTCAATGTCATGATATTTTTCAAAACTTCACCAACTATCAAATTAAAATAATAATTCTCCCATGAAGTTTAGAAAATCAAAACTGTCAAAGGAGAAATTATAAAGGTTACTAATTGCAAATAACACTAATACTTCAATACTGAGAAGGATCTATAAACTCATTTATGGTGCAGATTTCTTTTTTTTCCACATTTATTTTATTTTTAATTTATGGAATAAAACAAAAGTTTCTATAACACTGTATAATAATAAATGTGGTTGCACACACAACTGAAAAACTATTATGTACAACTTGCTATTCCTTTCAAATATATAAAGTTATCCCTCTGCCCTCCCCCCACCCAGAGATGGCTACCATTAGACACAAATAGGAGTCTATACATAACATATATAATATATATTCTATACAGACTTCTATTTAGCAGTTCTTTCTCTGGATACAGATAGCATCTTTTTTCCTTCATAGTTAAATTAGATATTTATGATAGTCAAATAGTCAAAATGACTTATTCATTCAATGTCATTCTTAAAATAATATTTGTTACTATATATGATGTTCTTTTGGTTCTGCTCATTTTGCTCTTCATTCTTTCATGCAAGTGTACCCACGTTTTTCTAAGATCACCAAGATCTTCATTTCTTATTGCACAGTAGTATTCCATCACAATCTCACACCACAATTTGCTCAGTCACTTCCCAGTTGATGGTCATCCCCGCAATTTCCAGTTCTTTGCCACCACAAAGAGAGCTGCTATAAACATTGTTTTCCCCTAATCATCTTTGAAAATAGATCTAGTAGTGGAATTGCTGGGTCAATGGTTATAAGCAGTCTAATAACTCTTTGGGCATAATTCCAGATTGCTCTCCAAAATGGCTGGATCAGTTCACAATTCCACCAACAATGAATTAGTGTCCCAATTTTTCCTCTCCAACATCTGTCGCTTTCCCCTTCAATCATTTTAGACAATCTGGTAGGTCTAAAATGATATCTTAAAATAGTTTTAATTTGCATTTCTCCAATAATTAAGAGCATTTTTTCATATAATTAAATTATTTTGATTTCTTCATTGGAAAACTGCCTGTTTATATCCTTTGACCATTTCTCAATTAAGGAATAATTCTTAGTCTTATAGATTTGGCAAAGTTCTTTATATATCTGAGATATAAGCCTTTTACCTGAAAAAATTACCTATAAATGTTTTCCCCAATTTTCAGCTTTCCTTCTGATCTTGGTGACATTTGTTTTATTTGTTCAAAAACTTTTAAATTTAATGTAATCAAAATTATCCGTTTTACACCTAATCTTGCCCTCTATCTATTGTTTATTAATAATCTGTTCACCTATCCATAAGCGTGTTAAGTAATATGTTCTATTTTCTTCTAATTTTCTTGTAACATCTTTCTTCACATCCAGTTCATGTACCCATTCTGAACTTATTTTGGTAAATAGTATAAGATATTGGTCTATGCCCAGTTTCTGTCATACTGCTTTCCAGTTTCCCAACAATTTTTTACCAAATTATGAATTCTTATCCCCAAATCTTAAGTCTTTACCATTTATCAAATACATGGTTATCATATTTATTTGCTGCTATAAATTGTATGTCTACTCTGTTCCATTGATCTACCATTCTGTTTCTTAGCCAGTAGTACCACATACTTTTGACAATTACTGCCTTATAATGTAGTTTAAGATCTGGTACTTCAAATTATAAAACAATCCTAAACAAAAACTAAAGAAGGATTTAAATGACTGAGGAATATTCAGTACTTATGACTGGGTCACATTCAAGTCATAAAAATGACAATTCTATCACAAATTTAGTGACATCACAATCAAAGGAGCACTTCATATATCCAGAAGAAAAAGAAAAATTATTGGGAGGTACAACAATCTAGAATCTCAAGGGAAATAATGAAAAAAACTTGGAACGATAGGTGAATATTCCTTCCAGACTTCAAATTATACCATAAAGCTATAATCACCAAAACTACTTGGTACCACTCTAAAAAGAAAATAAAAGCAGATGGTCCTGGCATGCTATGATCCATAGGGTGGCAAAGAATCAGACACAACTGCACGACTGAACACCAACAAACCATACTGCTTTTTCCTCCTCAAATGTCTGTGAGACAGTTGTGACTGCAAGACTTGACAGCGCTGCCACTTATGACCTGTGGGACCTGAGGCTAAGCAATGAACTTTTCCTAAGGTTCCTCATCTGTGGATGAGGGAGTTGGATGAGTCTCTAAAGTCTGTTCCTTCTCCTTACCTAGGATCCTAGGATGCCACTACTCTCTTCCTCTTCAAATAATCTTGAATTTAATTATCTGTGTATATGTTGGAAGCTAGGACTAGATAATATTTTTGCTTTTTAATTTATAACAAAAAGTGCACAGTGCCTTCCATATAATAAGCAAGTAATAAGTAATTGATTATATCAATTAGCAAGCCAATTAAAAGCATATTATGTGCCAGGCATTCTGCCAAGTACTACAAATACAAAAAAAAAGGCAGAAAGTATTCCCTGATCTCAAAAGACTGAGACTACAAAGAATTAAACAGTATCTATTCTTAAGGAACTTATAATCTAACTGGGAGATGTAACAAGTACATAAATAAGTACAGGGACACTTCACCCAGGGGGTCCTGGGTGAAGAACACTGAATTTAGCAATGTTCAAATTTTTTCAAGGTACCCATCAGTTTTGTTGATGTGTTCTCTTTAAAAAAAAAATCTCGGGGGGGGGGGGGGGGCGCTAGGTGGCGCAGTGAGTAGAACACCGGCCCTGGAGTCAGGAGGACCTGAGTTCAAATCTGGTCTTAGACACGCTTAAACACTTAGACACTTACTAGCAGCGTGACCTTGGGCAAGTCACTTAACCCCAATTGCCCTGCCTTCTCCAATCTTTGCTATGAGGAATGGCTGGGTGACAGAGGAGAAGAACATTTACATGATGAAAAATAAGATAATCCTAAAATGTATTTTAAATAAGAACTCTCTTCCTTTCCCCCCAAAAAAGGATAAGGATAGAGTCCAGATTTTTTATTTAATTAGTACAGAGAATTCCCAGGTAAGGAAATTCCCTCTACCAATGAAAACCCACTTCTTCTAAATTAAGAGTTTTAGACTCAGAGAGTTGCTGAGGCAGCGGTATCAAATAGAGGCACTCAACATGACAGAATGCAGCAGGAACAACATGAAAATGAAAGTGGGAAATATCTGACATATAAATGAAAATATAAAAGAACACAAATGATATTAATATGCAGTTTTCCAAGTCAATATGTGGTGTGAAGGAACTTTTATGTATGGTTTAGGGACAGTTAACTGGGCCCATTTTTATTTGAATTTGACACCACTGGCCTAGAGCACTCAAAGTAGACTTACCCAGACAGTACATGTCTTCCTGGTTGTGAGGCCACAATCTCTACTATTTCATGCTACTGCTCATTATAAAAAAGATAAATATAAATACAATATTATTTAGGGAGAAAGAACACTAGAGGAGCTTCAAGTAGAAAGTGATGCCTGAGATACATATTGAAGGAAGAGAGTAATTATATGTGGCAGAAATGAAAGAAAAATTTTCCAGGCCTGGCAGATAGCCAATGCAAAGGCACAAAGACAAGAGACTATACACAAAACTTCAATGGAGCTCTCGAAACCACAACTAAAAAAAATTAAAGATAAAGAGAGTAGAGAGATAAATTCAAAAGTATCAGACATTTATAATTCAAAGTTGCAACTAGTTCCAACTCTTATCCCTGTTCATCTATTCATGGCCAGCATTGGATTCATTTCTAGACAGATCAATCATGTTGAATCTTTGTCCAGGGTCTGGATTCCTTTGAATTATACATCCAGATACCATTTATTGCTTAGGGCAATCCCTTCATTTTGACAAGCCATGGCATGTACTTATAGCCTTAGAATATGAGTTAGATGGGACCTATGAGACCATTTAGTCCAACTCTTTGTCCCCTAGACTAACATCTCTAACAAGCTCATCAAGTGTTCATCAAATATCTGCAGGAAAACCTCCAATTAAAGGAAATGTCCATCTCTAATCTAATTCATCTCCAAACAGCTATAACAATTAGGAATCTCTTTCTTATGGGGGTAACTTCCCCCCATTAGTCCTAGAGTTCTCCTTCTGAAATCAGAAGCAGATCCTCTTCATGACCCAACCAGGAGGAGAGATATACTGGGAGAATTGAAATAGTACTGCATTTGAGAGTCAAAAGACATAGTTACATTCCAGGTTCTGTCCTCAAAGAGGGACATTAGGCAAGTTACATAAACCCTCTGGGTCACGGTTCCCACAGATCTCTTCATTTCTCACCAGACTGCACTTTGTACTTCATCATGTCCTCTCCACCACTTTTCAGCTTCCTTTTGTGTGATGTCTTGTAGATTATAAGCTCCTTAGGGAGAAGAAACTGTCTTTTTGGAAATTAGGAACAAAGTAGAAGCCCATCAATTGAGGAACGACTAAGCACACTGTGGTGCATGAATGTAATGGAATATTACTGTAATGTAAGAAATTATGTATATGATGCATAAAGAGAAGAAAGGAAAGATCTACATGAACTGATAGAGTGAAATAAGCAAACACAAATATACACAGTACCTACAACAACGTAAATGGAAAGACACACACACACACACACACACACACACACACACACACACGCACACCCCAAAATTGAAAGTGAATGTAACAAAATTATAAAGATCAAGCACGTTTGGAAGAAAGAAATGAGAGGATACTTCCAGCCCACAACTTTGTAGAGGCATGCAGTCTACATTTGTTGCAAGCTGCACATATTTTTGTACTTTTTTCAATAAGTGTGGGGTTTCTTCCTTTCTCATCTTTGAAAAATACTATTTGTTATATAGGAAGGATCTCCAGGAAGAGGAGGACGACGGAAACTAGAAAACCCTATGATGACATAAAAGAATATAAGACATCCTGCCTGTAATTGCAAACAGCACATGATCTGTTTCTCCTCTAATTGTTTTAAATAAGATCTTCAATATTATGGTCAAGTATCCATTAATGTATTCAGAAATATGGTATAAGGTATTGCTCTAAGACTAATTTCTGCCAGACTACTTCATAGTTTTCCCAGAAATTCTGATCAATTAGGGGGCTCTTTCCTTTTCTAGGTTATCAAACACTTCATTTCTGAATTCTTTTGTGAATAAAGCACTGGACTTGAAGTAAGGATGACCTCATTTCAAATCTGACTTCAGACGCTCACAATCTAGGTGACTCTTGGATAAGTCATTTAACCTCTGTTTGCCTCAGTCTCCTCAAATGTAAAAGGGTGGTAATAATAGCACCTACCTCTCAGGGATGCTGTAAAGATCAAATAGAAAAGCACATAGCATAGTGCCTGGCATACAGTAGGTACTGTATAAATGCAAGCTATGACTTTTATTGTTGTTGTTATTGCATTGACTTACCTTTCCTTTTTTTTTTAACTAAGACCAAATGTCATTGACAACTACTACTTTAAAATATAGTTTGAGGTCCGGAACTATTGTTCTCCCTTCATTCTTATTATTTTCATTATTTCCCTGAACATTCTAGAAATTTTATATCTACAACTGAATTTTGGTATTATTCTATTGAGTTTTATAAAATAATCCTCTTGTTACTTTAATTGATATACCATCAAAACTATAAATTAACTTTAGTAGCATTGTGATTTTTATTATATGGGCACAGCCCAACCAAGCTCTACAAGAAATGATTCAGAGTGAAATAAGATGAGCCAGGAAAACAAGGAAAGATTGAATACAATAAGGTAAAGGGAAAGAACCACAAAACAATTTTTAAAAAAAATGACTGGAGCATGGCTCCAAAGAAGACATATGAGAAGATACCCTCACTTCAAATCCTTGGCAGAGGTATAAAGTCCCCACGTATGTTACATTGCACATATTTTCAGATTTTTAAAAATATGTTCATCAGTTTTTTCTTATTTTTCTTTTTTTCTCTAAAAAATATTATTTTTTTATATGGCATACCTCTCTGGGAGGGAGATAATGCAATAAATTTTGATTGTATTTTTAAAAATCAATAAAAATGTATTTTTTTAAAAACCTAAGCATAAAACTTTATATTTACCACCTATTAAATAGCATTACATGGTGTAGTAGATAAAACTCCAGGCCTGGAGTCAGGAAGATTAACCTTCCTGAGTTCAAATCCAGCCTCAGATACTTCCTAGCTGTATTACCCTGGGCAAGTTACTTAACTTCTATTTGCCTCTATTTCTCACACGTAAAATGAGCTAGAGAAGGAAATGGCAAACTGCTCTAGTATTTTGGGCAAAAAAAAAAACAAAAACAAAAACAAATAGAGTCATGAAGTGTCAGACATGACTGAATAAAAAAATTAAATATCATCTAGTTGCATTGGTTCCATTGTTCAGCCTTAGTCATGATCTGTTGAGATCTCAATTCAATCATTCACTATGTTACTGGTCCCTTTCATCTTCATGTCGTCTACAAATTAGAAAAGCTTGTTATTAGTGTCATTGATAAAAATGCTGAATAGGAAACAGCCCAATACAGGTTTCTACCAACATAATATCTAGTGCATAAAAGTGACTGAGGACATACAGTTGTTTTCCCAACACACAATGTAATTCCTAGTACAAGGCATTCTGCCACTACCATCCTATCAGATGCAGAAGACACAAGCTTTGTTAATCCAAAGAATTTCTATTAAGTGAGGCTACCAAAAAATAAGTTCCTTACATAGCCCCAAATACTAGCATCATACTGGATGAACCAAATACAAAGACCTTCACAGAGAGTATTTATTTTTACATCCAGGGTGCAAAAGTGGCGAAAAACATTATTATTACTCAGTGTTTAATCAGAGGGACTTGGTGACAGATGTAATGTAACCCAACTGGATTGGTTGGTTGGTTGGTTGGTTGTAGTCCTTTGTTCTCAAAGAGGACGAAAATGACATCACTACGCTTGAGTCAAGATTCAATGTGTCCAACTGTGGCTGATCAGGCCAATACAAGTTCGGAATGCTCTACCACAGGCCCAGCACAAATAGTCCATGTGAACAATTGGGGTGGATATTCCGAATAGCACATCCTGTGTTTCCTTTGAGCTGTTTCAATTCTGCTTTGCTCATAGAGCACAGCACCTCCTCTGATGTGGGCACGCCATACTAAGAGGTCTTATGCCAATGTCTACCACGTTATACAACTAATTGCAAAGTTCTTGAGAGAGACCTTGAGAGTGTCCTTGTATTGCTTCTTCTGACCACCTTGTGAATGCTTGCCCTGTGTGAGTTCTCCATAAAATAGTCTTTTTGCCAAACATATGTTTTGCATTCGAACAACATGGCCAGGCCATTGTCGTTGCACCCTCTGGAGCAGACTTTGAATGCTTGGCAGTGTAGTTCAAGTAAGGACCTCAGTATCTGGTACCTCATCCTGCCAGGTGATCTTCAGAATCTTTCTAAAACAATTCAAATGGAAGTGATTCAGTTTCCTGGTGAATGGGGCGGATGAGGGATGGTGTGTGAAGACTTGGCAGAAAGGAAGAAATATAAATGACTGTGTATTTCTTCCCTTCCCAAGAAGAATTTGTAAAGGCCAAAAGATTACAGATAAGATATTGAGATCTGTTCGAGATGTAAGAGCCAAGTTGCAATCAGTCTCCCTTCCTGCAGCCTCCTCAGAATTAGCATGATAACTTAAGGAAAGGGTTGCTGTGATTTGCATTTGACAGGGATGAGAGGATGAGCCCCTTCTTCTTCTCTTTTCTCTTCATGTCTCCCCCTAGACTTTTGGACGCCACCTGAGGAAGACACAAACGGACTGAACCCATCTAGTTTTCCTAGTTCTCTGTCTAGTTCTTTTCGCGCCTAGATTGTAAGCCCTCCTCCCAACTGATGGTGAGGAGGGATAGAAGGGGGTGGGGGGTCTTTGCGTTAGGTATAACTGCCCTGGTATTTTCTTTCTACCTCGCCTCACTCTCTAGTGCAGTACTGGGACGTGACACCCGCCATTTATAATAAATCCACTTTGTTTCACCTTGAGACGACTCTCCTATTATTTAAAATTTAATTTATCCCATACACTGGCATGGCTCTAGCAGACTGTCCAAGTTTCACAGGCATACAACAATGAGGTTGGCATTCGTGGCTCTGTAGACCTTCAGTTTCGTAATCAGTCTAATACCTCTTCTCTCCCATACTTTCCTTCAGTCTCCCAAACAATGAGCTAGCTCTAGCAATGAGTGCGTCAACCTCAATATCAATGTGTACATCTCTGGAAAGTACACTACCAAGGTAAGTGAACTGATGCACGGCATTCAAAACTCATTTGCTGTAACTGATGGTTCCACATAGGGATGGTGTGGTGGTGGCTGATGGAGCACCTGTGTGTCCTTGGTGTTAATTGTTAGGCCAAAATTAGCACAAGCAGCAGAGAATTGATCCATACTTTGCTTCATCTCAGCTTCAGAGACTGCACTGAGGACACAATCATCTGCAAAAAGAAAATCATGCACCAACACTCCCTCCACTTTGGTCTTGGCTTTTAGCCTTTTCAAGTGGAAGAACTTATTATCAGTGCATACTACTCATAGAGAAGAAATAAATTACATAGGCATAGGTAGCTCAGAATTTCAGGATCTAATTACAAATTTAAGAAAAATCTAGCAGAAGGAGTGAACATTTTCACTTCCCACTAGTATATAGCTGGTGCTGCTAAGAAACAAGCAATTCAACACATGGGTACTCCAGGACCAGAACGGGCTGAAGAAAGTTCAGTAAACAGGATTGTTTAGGACACACCAACTGGGATGTGAAGGAATAATCATAACAAAGAGCCTGAATTTTATGACCTGAAGTATTTGTTCAAAATTTAATAACGGATTACTCAGAAGATACAACCTAGTAGAAAATTGTAAAATGATTTAGCTGCAGTCTTTTATAGATTACATACTCCTAACCATTATTAATAATATTCACTGTAGCTGTTAAACATCATTCTCATATGTCAGTGACTATGAGTTCATACATTACATATGTCTCTCCACCCAAAGGCAACAAAGTATACTGGACCAGCCTTTGAGTTAAGACAATGCAGGTTCAAGTCCTAACTCCAAAACACACCAGCTGCAAGTATGGGCAAGACCCAGTGTCTTCAGGCAATTCTCTAAGGCAATGAATTACAAAGTAGATGCCCATCTGCATTCAAGAAAGGAGCAACTACACTGGGAGTTCCCTACATGAATGAAATCAGAGGACAGGAGAGGAAAAATGTCTCTCCATCACCAAGTAAAACTAGGACTATCTGAAAGCTCACTACCCAAGTATCCATGATTAAGGCAGCACCATGACATGTTCTGCCTATATTTAAATAAATACATGCCACTTTCAAAGATTGTTACTAAAAAGTTTAATCAGAAATGGAAGAGTATAAAAAAAACTGGAAATCATTATTAATATTTGGCAGCTGTGAATATTTTATTATATAATGATTTTTTAAAAATTCTTCCTATTGAACCGCTTCAAAATGATCTCAGATTGCCTTAGATAATTATAACATTTTGAAGCACCAGATAATTTTCTACAGCACAGTCTTAATTCCTTGAAAAGATTCTATTTGAATTCAATTGATCACCAAGTGATACAGTTCTTTCACAACAGGTTGATGTCTTTGCCATTCTATACTCCCAATTTTGGATATTGCTGTATTAACCAAAAACTGAGAATTTAAAATTCACATGGAATTGGGGAATTTAATAAGTAAATGTATATTCTAGAGTTCTTTCAGCATTCTTTTTTCCTGCTCTTCAAAATCAAAAGTAACAGTGCATATTTTTCACAAGATGATAGCTGAGTTACAGAGAGTTGGGAACATTTCTTCAATTGCATATTAGCTGGGAGAATGAGGACCAAAAGCCACTGTTCATCTGACTATTCAAGTCACTAAGTTTGGAAATGATGTGTTATCCAATGAACTCTTATTGCATGCTACATGCACCATTCTTGTGTATACATACTCTATCCTTTACTCTATGGGCAGTGAGGTGGCACAGTAGATAGAACACTGGGCTTGGAATCAGAAAAGACTCATCTTCAAAGAGTTCAAATCTGGCCTCAGATACTTCCTAGCTGTGTGACCCTGGACAAATCACTTAACCCTTTTGGCCTCAGCTCCTCATTTGTAAAATGAACTGGAAAAGATAATGGCAAACCACTCTAGTATCTTTGCCAAGAAAATCCCAAATGGAGTTACAAAGAGTCAGACAAAAATAAAATGACTCAACATTGACTTTTTAATCAGTCTTATGAATGACACGTGGAAACACCTTTAGATATGGAGTTAAAAGACAGGGATTCAACTCAGGACTCTGCAAGAGCTGGTTATTTAACCTCATTATACAGGATTTGACTAGATGGCCTCTGAGCTACCTTCCAGCTCTCGATCTCTGATTCAATGATTCAAGTGTTCAGCTAATTCGCTAAACTACATTCTAGCTCAAAATCTCTGATTCTATAATCCTCTCTGCTAGTCTGTAAGTTTCCTGAAAGGAAGAACTATGTTTTAGTCAACTTTGTATTTTCCAAGGCCCACAACTGTGCTCCTCAAATAGTAGGCATTCAAAAGGTTCCTGGGCCTGGAATCAGAAAGAATAGAGTTCAAATCAAGCCTCAGACACTTACTACCTCTGTGACCCAGGGGAAGTCACTTAACCACTGTCTGTCTTAATTTACCCCACTCTAAAACAAAGATAACAGCACCTACCTCGGAAAACTGTTGTGAAGATAATAAACATATTACAAGATAATATGTTTAAAGTGTTTAGCAAAATGCCTGGCACACAGTAGGAGCTTAACAAATGTTTGTTTCCTCCCTTCTTACCTACCATTATCAGAAAGGTTTAAAAGCTCTAAATCAAAAGAAGAAAAAAATGTAAAAAAAAAAAATACAATGAGAACAAACAACAACAGTCTTGCTAATCAGAATTCATGATTCAATATAGAGCAAAAAGCAAAAACCTGAAATAGATCTAAGGGCAAGAATAAAATAAAAGGACAACATACAATCCATCATTGAAACAGGTGTCTGTCAAAATCTGAAGGTGTCTACACAAGATATCCCATGAGCAACTGGGCAGACCAATGGATTAGAGCAGGCATGGGGGAACCTACAGCCTCAAAGGCCACGTTGACTGAATCCAAACTATACAGAACAAATCCCCTTAATAAAGGGATATAAATGTCCCAGGCATACATGACACAAAATTTCATCATCAAAATTTCAATGCAGGAAAAAAATTCAATAAGTTATTAAATTTAACATGTGCTATTTTTTAAAAATATATTTAATATTTTTGAAAATTTCAAATTTCAAAAAAACCATAAAAATGTTAAAGAAAGTAGATTTCCAGAGGGGTGCTAAGTAATTTTTTTTAAAGGGGGCAGTAGGCCAAATAAGTTTGGGAACCTATGATGTACAGGAACATAGATGCTGACCAAGGATCATAAAATCTAGAACAACACTAGAACAAAAAACCTCTGCAAAAAGAAATGAACTCTGTGAGTGAATACACAATAATCTCATATTCTTTTATGTTGAATGACTGATAAGAAACAGGGCACAAATTGAATGAGCTCTGAAAAACAATTCTGAATCCAACTTGTGTCAATTTCAACACAACGGAAAATAAAAGACTCTCAAGGTCTACTTATAATTTTTGATAATAAGCTTTTAGTTCTTACATATCCTTATACAGGTTCTTGATTAAAATCATCCTATAACATAATCAGAGAAATGTTTCCATAAGTTTTTTGAAAATAAAGTATAGCACGTATCACCTTAAAGCAATGTAAAATGTGTTTTTTATGACTATGAGTTCCTAAACACAATGCCATTTTTCTTTACATAGAATTTTATTATTTTCATTCATGATATTTAACAGATTCAACCAAAATTAGGAAAAGCGGAACAAAGTATTTGAGAAAGTGACATTTTCCAAAAATGTGCACGTATAAGTAAAACACAAAACAGCAAAGACATTTTAAACCTACCACAAATTGCAAGAAGCATGGAAACATTTATTTTTAAATAGGAAAAAGCTGTACCCAACTTAGACATGTGTTACTAAATCTAATCCTTTAAATATAAGAGGAAAACTTTTGATATAGTGTTATATTATTTCTATTTGTATTCAGCTCCAGGAGAACAAAAGCCTGTTGGCTTCATTCTTTATAAAGTAATTAAAAGTAAACTTCAGAGAAAAATGGAAAATTACATATTAAGAGCTAAGCTTGTGATTAGCCTTATTAATATTAACATACAATATTTTTTTTCCTTCAAAGCCTTGACCAAACACTAGTTAATTAAAACTCACACTACTTGAGTTAGTGTTATTAAGCATATTCCCTTACACATGGGGAAAGGAAGAACAGGAACCTAAGCAAATTGTTCAAGGGAAAAAAGAAGGCGGCAATGTCAGAAACCAGATGTTCTTCATGCCCACTTTTCTAAGCATGTGTCAAGCAAGGGTCCACATCCTAATTCAAGAAACTGTCATTACCTGGGACTTAAATCCTTTATCACTTCACTCCACAAAAAACTTCACAGTACATAATTAATATAAATAATATTGATAGTAATAGCAACAATTCAAAATTTATAGCTTTTTATGATTTGTAAAGCACTTGTTCCACATCTTAACTTATAAAGCATTTGTTCCACAACTCTATCATTGATAGTGAAAGTTTTATTATATTTGTTTCACAGACAAATAAATTGAGCCTGAGGGAGACCAGTGAATTGACCACTGTCACCTGAGCTAGTGGGACTTCAAATAGTCTTCCATCTCCAAATCTAGCACTGCCCACATAATACAATACTGCCCACATAATATAACACTGACTCTCAGAAGCTTTAAAGATTTGATCACAAAAAGTTTTCATAATAGCAGATAAAATACTCAAATAACCTAATAAAAACTATTGTGGGATAAGAAAGGACAGGTACGGTATCATAATTTCAATTTTATAGATGGGCAAACTGAGGCACAGAAAAGAAACATGATGCCCCCAAGTCAAAAAAAAAAAGATCAGTGGCACAGCTGGGACCATAACCTACATGTCCGACTCATAATCCATACATTTTTAACATGATAAACCATTCATCTAATTAACTCCAAATCACATGAATCTAGCAGCTCACAAGCACTAACTCCTAGCATAAGAAATAACTACACAGAACCTAAATAATTATTTGTTTCTTTGAAAGACAACAGAAGTTGTAATGAGTGAACACATGGTGGGGACAATATGGTACAGTGAGCATAGCCCAACGAACAGAATCAAAGGCCTTGGGTTCAAATCCTGCCTCTGTGTGAATTACTACCTATATGACTTTAGCGAAGTCACTTACCTCCCTAGGACCTTAGTTTAACTAATGTATAAAATGAGAGGATTCAACTATATGGCCTTTGGGGTCCCTTTCTAGTTCTAGAGCTATGGTCTTCTAATACAGCAAACCCAACATTTCCTAAAAAACCAAAAGTCACTTAATGGAACTTTTTACACAAAGATTTAATGAATGATTTATTCACTCCTATACATATTTTGTAAGTATAGTAATAAAAGAAGGCAGACACATGAAAAAATTCTGGCTTTTTTCACAGCATTCTCTTACACAATCCGGAATGAAGTGGTACCTCAGAGTTGTTTTAATTTGAATTTCCCTAATTAGTGATTTTTTCACTTGGCTACTGATAGCTTAAATTTATTCCACTGAAAACCGCCTATCCATATCCTTTGACCATTTATTAATTGAGGAATGGGTCTTTTCTCTTGTAAATTTGACTAAAGGTTCTTTATATATCTTAAAAATGAGACCTTTAGGGGCAGCTAGGTGGCGCAGTGAGTAGAGCACCAGCCCTGGAGTCAGGAGAACCTGAGTTCAAATCTGACCTCAAGTACATCTTGACACATGTACTAGCTGTGTGACCTTGGGCAAGTCACTTAACCCCAACTGCCCTGCCCCCCCCCCAAAAAGAGACCTTTATCAGAGAAATTTGCTGCAAGGATGTTTATATAAGTTTCTTCTAATTTTAGCTGCATGTTTTATTTGTGCAAAAACATTGATTTTGTATAATCAAAAAATCCATATTATTCCCTGTAAACCTCTTTATGTTTTGTTTGGTCATATATCATCCATAGGTAATGAAAGGTAATTTCTTCCATGTTCCACTAGTTCTTTGCACTTGTTCCTCATATAAAGTTCTTGCTCAAGGATGTCCTGGGATCTCTTTTGGTGCCCTGTCTCAGCTGTCTCTCAGTTCCAGGATGCTGGATTACTCCCCACCACAGACCCAGAATGCTCCTTCCAGTTCCAATCCTTAGCACCTGCAGACCTCTCTGTCTATCTCCCTAGGGGAAAGAGAGACTCACTGTGACTTCTTGGTTTCCTGATCAGAATTAAATCTGATATAGTCTCCAAGTCTTTGTGGAGGAGTTCTAAGAGGTTCCTCTACTCTGCCATTTCCTGGCACTCAATCCCAAATACAGATCTTAACTATTACAAATTTCAGAAAAAAGAAACAGAAATAGCCATAAAGGAACAACCAAATAAAAAAATTTGGATCCATGTGGAATTAGAGGAGAGTTCTATCAAATGTTTGAAAAAGAATTAGTACAAACAAAATGGATATTATTCTCAAAAATTAAGAAAGACAGTACTCTTTTATTATAGTCCTACTACTGAAATGGGGGAAAGATAAAAACAATAGACCAATAACATCAATGAATATAAATTCAAAAATTTTAAATTACATACTTTCAAATAAACAAGAGCAATTCATGCAAGTAATCATACATTATAATGTACACAGATTTTATAACAGGGATGCAAGGATCATTTACCATTAGAAAGTATCAACATAATTAATTCTACTAAAAAATTCTAAACCACATGATTGTCTCAATAAATAAGGATAAAAGTTTGCCAAAGTGCAACACTGGTTTATGCTAAAAGCCCCTACCAAGCATAGGCATAAAGTGATTTTTAAAAAAAAAAAAAAAAAGTATCTATCTAAATCAATGTTGGCTGATTGGCTAACAACAAAATAAACACAACAATCTAGAAACGCTTAATTAAGCTCATCCCTTACATACTTCACTGCATAAAAGTGGTTTCTCTTGCTATTATCTTTTTTTACCTTGCTAAAGGAGGCTTCCTGAGATTTTACCTACCCTATCACAGTTTCCTCTCAATCTAGTAGCTATTAGTAGTTATCAGATCCAACTTATAGGAAGGCAAGTATGGACAACAAGTATGACCGGTGCCAGTCATAAATCAGTTGTCATGTGACTCCTTAAAATGGTAAGTGGTAAGTTTTTCTTTTAAGGTCATACATGTACAATCATGTTAAACATATTTCCACATTAGCCATGTTGTGAAAGAAGAATCAGAACAAAAGGGGAAAACCGCAAGAAAGAAAAAACAAGTATGCTTCGATCTGCATTTAAGACTCCATAGTTTTTTCTCAAGATGTGGTCAGCATATTCCATCAGGAGTCTTTTGGAATTGTCTTGGATCATTGTATTGCTGAGAAGAGCTAAGTCTATGATAGATGATCATCGCACAATGTTGCTGTTACTGTGTACAATGTTCTCTTGGTTCTGCTCACTTCACTCAGCATCAGTTCACTTAAGTCTTTCTAGGTTTAAAATGGTAATTTTAATACTCTCTTTACAAAGGATTAAATTTATCCACTTTGGGAAGAAGAAGAAAACCTGTAGGATATTTAGTGGCCATCACCAGCAAAAAAGCATGGCAAATCAACAATCTTTTTCTGTTTTCCTCCTTAAAGTGCCATTGCTATACAAGAATGCAAAGGTTGAAAAGGCACAAACTACCTTAAGGAAGAAGAGGACTGTTAACAGCCAAAGACAGGTTTTAATCCAAATTCATGAAATAGTGTAATTCCCACATTATGTCCCCTTCTAAAAAGAAAAAAGAATTTGATGATTTGGAAAGCATGATACAAATGCAAAAAAGATTCAGGATTAGCTGGCTTTTTTGCTGCTACTGGCCACTGAATATTCTACAGGCTTTCTTCTCCTTCCCAAAGTGAATAAATTTGATCCTTTGTGGAGAGGAAACAGTGATAGGATAGATGAAATCCCAGATCACTGGCACCTTCATACAAGGCATGTGGTCCACCACAGACTACTACAGTCCACCACTCCTTAATTCCACCTAAATCACTTAATTAGCTTACCTGCACCTGGCCCACCCCAGACTACTTACCACTCCTTAATCCCACCCACATCCTTTTCACTGTCCTTTTTGTATGAAATCATCAGCCTCATCCTCATTAGTTTGTAGGTTCCCTAAGAAACTTGCCCCCTTTATTGGAGTTACAATAAACTTTGCCACTTGACCAGAAGACAGTTTGAGTGTGTGAATCCATTCCAAGCAGATGCTGCCCTGTACCTTAATATTTCATGGTTCCTGGCAACCCTAAAATACTTCAGCTTCTTTTCTTCTGTGTATATCCATGGGTAGATCTATCAATTGATCTAGCTATATCTATAAATGTATCAATTTCTATAGATCTATATCTATCCATCTATGAACTAATGGAGAATATATTAAGGAGAACCAGGAAAATAGTATATTAAATGACCACAATAATGTAAAGGGAAATAATAATAAAACAAAGCTGAACACTACATAATTGTAAAGACCAACCTGAGCCCAGAAGATAAGATGAGAAAATGTAGCTTCCTTACTCCCATGCGTAGGGAGGGAACTATCGATTCAGAACATTTTATAAAATGTTGATAATTTGATTAACTTTACAAAAATGTTCTTTTTTTAATTCTTTGTTAGACGGATGAGTTTTTAAGTAGGGACAAGGAAAGGGCATATTGAAAAAGGTGGTGGAAAAATAAATCATATAAATATAAATTTTAAGAAAAAAAATGCTCCAGTTCCAAAATCTCACTAAGATTTTCTAAAAATATATATCATCTGTTGACCTACCCAGCTGGAAGTAGTTCAGTTTTTTTTAAATGCCTCCTGAGCAAGAATAGCAAGGAGTCCACGTGGAAGAAGGAAAACAGGGTCAAAGTGCAATCATTTGGCAACACATTAAAATCAGTCAGTACTCCAGGGAATTACCAGGTCTTGTAGTTACTCAGAAGAACAAATATTTCTTATTATTTCATCTTACCATTTCCCCCAAAAAATAAAAATAAGAATACACACTACATACAAGAAAAAAAAATCTGCTAATATCAAAAGGAATTAGCCCTAAAATAAACACAAGCTCATTTACAAATCCCCTGCCAGCTTTTAATTCAGATAATCAGGTGCATACAGAAAGCATTGTCAATGGTTCCATTTCTACACAGCTTGATCTAATATGATCAATGTGCTGTGCTTCATTATAATTAAAATATTAACTTATACTATTATCAGCTGAGTCTATGTAAGAAATTTATTGGAATGAAGAAGAAAGATAAAATTAGTCTTGTAGTAAAAATGTGTAAGAAGGAAGAAAATTCACCTTAAGGAGGGAAAACTTTTCATCCCTGAGCAAACTGAATCCAAATCTACTTAGCAACAAAATCCAAGAATTTTAGTATTGGAATGGAGCTTCAATGGAAAGATAACATTGCTTTTTAGCAAACATATGCAGAGAATACATTCAATACTTTTTATTTGCATTCTTAAAGCTATTATACAGGCATCTGTAAATGAGACAAATATTACTGATACTTAAAACAAGGAGAGATAAAGAAGGGAAAGAAAACCATATATTCTTCCAAAGTATTTCCAAAGAATTTTGATGCAAAAATGTTAATAAAAAATTAGCAAAAATACTACAGCAATATATTCAAAAGCAAGGAAGGAATAAGCCAAGCATTTATATAAGCATTATCCTAAGCGCTTTATAAATATTAACTCATTTGATGGTCACAAGAACTCTGCAAGATAAGTGCTGTTAATATCTACATTTTACAATGTGGAATTGTACTGAGGGAAAATGAAATTGTAATGAATCAATCTGTAATGAGGAGCTGAGGCAAACAGAGGTTAGGTGATTTGTTCAGGTGTCACTCAGCTAATAAGTGTCTGAGCTCATATTTGAACTCACGTCTTCCTCACTCTAGGTTTAGCTCTCTATCCACTGAGCCACATAGCTGTCTAAAATCTATAAAAATCTAAAAAAAGATTATAGACTATGATCAGGTTAGATTTATGCCAGGAACTTACTAGAATTTTAATATTAGAAAAACTATAAACACAAAAGGCCATATCAATAAAAAAAATAAAAATCATAATATCAAGAGATACAGAAAAGGCTTACAAAATATAATACAGTTTTCGGTTAAAAAGCAAAGGATTAGAGGGAACTTTACTTAGTATAGTAAACAGTATTTATCAGAAGACAAGTGCTAGTATTACTTGTAATAGAAAAATGCTAGAGGTCTCTCCAATAAGATCAGGGGTAAAACAAAGATGACCATTGTCATCACAATTATTCGATATAGTTTAGAAATACTAGGCATGGGGCACCTAGGTGGCACAGTGAGTAGAGTACCGGCCCTGAATTCAAATCCGGCCTCAGACACTTGACACACTTACTAGCTGTGTGACCTTAGGCAAGTCACTTAACCCCAATTGCCCTGCCTTCCCCCCTGCAAAAAAAGAAATACTAGGCACACAAAGAATTAGAAATTGAGGGAAGGCCTCTCAATTGGGGAGTGGCTGAACAAGTTGGGGTATATAATTATGGTGGAATACCACCGTACTATAAGAAATGACAGAGAAGATGGTTTCAGGAAAACCTGGGAAGATCTATATGAATTGACGCAGAATGAAGTGAGCAGAAGCAAGAGATGATTGTACCAAGTAACAGCAATACTATAACAATTATCAAATGTTAAGGATTTAGTTACTTTGATCAATACAATGATCCAAAATAATTCTGAATGACTCATGATAAAAACATTCTATCCACCACCAGAGAGAGAACAGATGAACTGAGTATCAGTTGAAATATAATTTTTTTCACTTTATTTTTCTTCCCTTTTTTGCAATGAGGCTAATATGGAAATACATTTTGCATGTATTATGATATGTTGGTTGCGTGGTTCAATGGGTAAGGAAAGGTTTGAGGAAAGGAGAGAATTTGGAACTCAAAAAAAATTTTAAAAGAATGCTAAAAGCAAATAATAAATTTGAAAAAAAAAGAAGAAAAACTAGCCATAGTAATAAGTCAAGAAAAGGAAATTTTAAAAATAAGCATAGGCAAAGAAGCAAACTTATTTTTGGTTGAAAATGACATGACAGTCTATTTGAAGAACAATCTGGAACTATGCCCAAAGGGTTATAAAATTCTGTATACACTTTGACCCAGCAATACCACTACTAGGGGATGCCCATTAATTGAGGGATGGCTAAGCAAGATATGATTTAACTGTGATGGAATATTACTGTGCTATAAGAAATGAAAAGCATGATGGATTCAAAAAAACCCGGGAAGACTTACACAAATTAATATAAAATGAAGTTAACAAAATCAGAAGAAAATTATACACAGTAACAGTAATACTATAACAATGATCAGTAGTGAAAGACTATTCCTCTGATCAAGAAAATGCAAGACATTTCCAAAGGACCCATAATGAAAAATGCTCTCTACCTCCAGAGAAATGAACTGAGTGCATATTTAAATATACTCTTTTCACTTTCTTTTGGGGGGGGGGCGGGGAAGTCTAACATGGGAAAATGTTTTGCATAATTTCACATGTATAAACGATCATATTGCTTGCCATCTCAATGAGATGGGGCGGAGACAGAAGAAGGGAGGGGGAGAATTTGGAACTCAAAATAAATGTTAAAAATGAATATTAAAAATAAATTAATAAAAAGAAAATGACATGACAATCTATCTACAGAACTCCAGAGATTCAACAAAAAATAGAAACACTAACTTCAGTAAAGTAGCACAGAATATAAAATAAACCCATAAAAATCAGTGTTATGATATACTACCAACAAAACCCAGTAGGAAAAAATAGAAAAAGAAATTCCATTCAAAATACAGGGAGTCCATTTGCCAAGACACACAAATGAATTATATGAATATGCCTACAAAGCATCCTTTGAAGAAATAAACAGTAATAAATAAATAGTAAGTGATATAGATTGAAATAAATTGGAGACCAGTTAATTTATACTGAATGAGTCTAGCTAATAAAACAAAAATTACATTTTACCTAAATTAATTTACGGTTTCCATATCATAGCAATTGAACAACCAAAGGATTTCTGCACAAAATTGGAGAAAATAATAACTGTTCAATTAATGGAACAAAAGGTTAAGAGTCTCAAGGGAAACAACAAAAAAAGTGAGAAAGAATGTCTAGCAGTACCAGACATCAAACTGTAATACAAAACAGTAATCATTAAAATTATTTAGTACTATCTAAATATCACAAATGTAATCAAGAGAACAGATTATATACCTAACTTCCAGAAGCAATTATACATAATAACATATAGTATTTGATAAAATGCAGTTTGAGAGAAATGATGTTCTGATCGACATTTTACACCATATGGCAGAATAAAATTCAAGTGGATACTTGACCTTGATATAAAAGGTCATATTAAATTACAGGGGAAAATGGAGGAAATGCCTTTTACTACTACAGATAGGGGAAGAATTCTTGACTAAATAAAAAAAAACTGGGATAATCACGGAAGATAAAATCAACAATTTGGATTATATAAAACTGAAAAGGTTTTGCACAAACAAGTTCAATGCAGGTGTTATATCTAAGATCATAGGAGAGTAACACAAATATTTAAGAAGAATCATTCCACAATAGGTAAGTGGGTGAAAGATACAAACATTAATAATGGAAAGAAAATCAAGCTATCAAAAACTGTATGATAAAGCATCCAAATAATTTTATTTGGATTAATAACAACGTATAATAATTTTATTTGGATTGGTAATTTATAATTTTATATGTATACATATTAAAAGAATACTGAGTTTCCACCTCACATCTCTCAGACTGTCAAAGATAATGGCACTTATGAGGTAGGAGGGTTGGAAATCAAGGCAATGTAAAAGGTAACAAGAAATTTTTAATGAGAGATTCCTTTGAACTCTGACCTTCAAATTCTAAAATACCTTCAATGGCTCTTACTGCCTGCCAGATAAAATCTAAAAACTATTGGATTCAATAAGTCATCCACAATCTAACTCAACCCAAAACAAACTGTCCTGTGTGAATAAATAGGGTTCTCCCACACTTAAATGCTTTACTCCCTAACTGAATCCTGCCTACCTATGTTCTATCTATCTATCGATCGATCGATCGATCGATTGATCTATCTACCTATCTGCAAGATTATTTGTCTTTCTTCACGAAGCCTTTTCAGACTACACCAATTCATAATAGATTATACTAACCCATAATGACTGCTCATATTGTACTAAAAGAGCACTAATTTCTGCTACTTACCACTTGTATGACCTTGGGCCAAACACTTCATTCTCTCTCAACTTCAGTTACCTTACCTAGATGACTAGATGATTCCCTTTCAAATTCTAAATCTACGATGTCTTATAGAACTTATTCACAGTACTAACATCCATTTAGTATATATCATATACTGCAATATACATACATATACCATATTCCTGTTGGTCAGTGTTTTAATATGTATACAACTCGCCCTAATAAGGTAATAAACTTCAAAAGACTTGGTTTTGTTCATTTCTATTCTGTATGCCCACAATATTCAGGTCAATGCTTCAGGCAGTTAAAGAGATAGAAAAAAATTTAGGAATGATGATTGTTATTATTAGTGTTGCGCTTATACAATATTTTGTTAGATTACAATTAAGAGATCTAAAGTCCCTTTGCAAATTTATGAGCATAATAATGAGGGTAAAACTCTAAGGATATGCAGAAATATTTATAGCTCTTTTTTGAGGTGGCAAAAATAGGAATCTGAGAGAGTGTTCATCAAGTGAGGGATGGTTAAACAAGGTGTGACATATAAATATGATGGAATTTTATTGTGCTTAAAGAAATGCTGAAAGAGATAGTTTCGGGGCAGCTAGGTAGAGCAGTGAGTAGAGCACCAGCCCTGGAGTCAGGAGGACCTGAGTTCAAATCTGGCCTCAGACACTTGACACATGTACTAGCTGTGTGACCTTGGACAAATCACTTAACCCCAACTGCCCTCCAAAAGAAAAAAGAGAGAGAGAGATAGTTTCAGGAAAAACCTGGGAAGATCTGTATGAACCAAAGTGGAGTGAAGGGAAGAGAACCAGAACAATTTATAAATGATAATATGATAAAAATAAACAACTCTTGGGCAGCTAGCTAGTGCAGTGAGTAGAGCACCAGCCCTGGACTCAGGAGGACCTGAGTTCAAATCTGGCCTCAGACACTTGACACATGTACTAGCTGTGTGACCTTGGACAAGTCATTTAACCCCAACTGCCCTGCCAAAAAATAAACAACTCTGAAAGAGTTAGGAACTCTAATCATTGTGATTATCACTCACAATTCCAGAGTACATGCTATCCACCTTCAGATAAAGATGAAAAGGATTCAGAGTACAGAATGAGACATTTTTTTTGGACATACTGCGGAAATTTGTTTTGCTTGTCTATAAATGTTTGTAACATGGGTTTTGTTTTGATTTTCATTCATTCTCAATTTGAGGTAGGTGGAAGATAGCTGAAATCAGATTTTTGCTGATTTTTAAAATGATTTTTTAAAATTCAGTGTAGTGTTTATCACTGGCTGCTCTCACAAAAGTACCATTTTGAGGTATTAAAACAATAGTTTTGACTGTTTACTCATGGTTTGTTCTTAAGTGATTTTCGTTTTCCAAATGAAACTATCTGCTGCTGATCTTTAATAAAACCAGCATTACCTATCCTGGTTTTCACTGATTTAAGAGAATCATGCAAAAACCTGGAAGTAGAATAAGCCATTGTTATTACACTAAAACAAAAGAAAGGATATTTTTCTAGGTTGTCCACAGTGCTGAGCAGATGAAAGAAACACTTTAAGAAAGAAAGCAGAGAAAATGAAAGGAAAGTCAATGAATACAATGTTTTGCCTACAGAATTCTATCTAATCAAGATGTATTTTCTGAATCATCACTCTCCAAAATTTTGGCTTCTTATGATTTCTGTCATCATGAATGTTTGTTTGGATTGAATTAAGACTCATTTATCTTTGTGCAGGCAAATGCATTTGACAATTGGTTTTAAATAATCCATAAGAAACTATTTTCTTTCACATCCTAAAAGAAAAGGAATCTGAAGTAGGAAAGAAAAAAAGGAGGAATCATAGATCGTAAGACTGTTGGAGCTGGGAAGTATCCTTAGAGATTACAGAGACAAATTCTCTTACTTTATGAAGTTGGTGGATATACGTATGCATGTACTGGTTCAATGCTTCAATAGAAACATACCTGGCAGAATTCCAGATAATCCAAGGAAAAAAAATATTTAAGTCAACCCATATTTATATAGCGCATAGTGGTTGACAAATGTATTTTGTTCAGAACAACATAATTTTTAAAGTCTAAATGATCTTTCAGAACAAGATGATCTTTCATTCTTATCTTCGAACTCTAAATCTTGAGCCTATGAATCCTGTATCATTATTCCCATTTTTCAGATGAGGAAACCGTGACTGAGAAAATAAGTGACCTGGCCAAAGGTCATACAGCTAGAGAAGGTAAGAGATGGTTCTTCTACCCCTGTCTCTCGTATATTTGCCATTGGATTTCTAGTACCAATTCTTGTGTGGATGCTACTTGATTTATAATCGCATCAAATGCAGCAGCAGGATTATCATTACATATTTCTAACTTTTAAATCTTGGCTGCTAAGAGTTTAGCAACAGTAGATGCTGGCCGACAAGTAAATTCTTCTTGTTTTTTAATATTTAAAACAGCCTTACACTTTAATTTTCTTCTGTATTTTAACCACAAATACACTTGTATGCTCAAAAAATAGTTAATTTTATCTAAGTCATCTGGTAAAGAATACATGGTAAAAGGATACTGTCTGATTTAGATGAAGGTAATGTAAAAATATTTTTATTACACAAAATAATTTTTAGAAATCATTTCAGGGTAGAAAAGGCCAGGGAGCTGTGCAATAGCATTCTATCTTCAAAATTTTATTTATCATTATTCTGAATTTAAATTAATTAACAAAGTAAATCATTAATTGGGGTGGGTGATATTTTTGCCCCAATATTGGCTGGACAGACCGTTTGTGGATACTGAAGGGAGTGAAATCAAATTCTTGTTGATTGAATGACTAACCTTCAAACCTTTTTATTACAATCATTAGCAATATACTTTACTAGACTGAAAACACACAGGTCTCAGTGACTATCTTACAACACAGAGTACCTATGCTATTTCATTTATGCAGTACTGTAGATACCACATAGAGCTGAAAGTGGCCTTAGAGACCACCTACTCCATCACTCTCATTTAATAGTTGAGGGAGTCAAGTTCCAGAAAGTGCCTTGAAGGAGATTACCCAAAGATGCTAAGTAGAAGAACTGAAGCATAAAGCCATTAGATTGTAAACTACTCCACTAGATTGTAATTTCCTCCATTAGACTCTAAACTCCTTGAGGGCAGGAGTTATCTTTCTTTTTCTTATTTGTATCACCAGCAATAATGTGCCTGGCACAGAGTAGACACTTAATAAATGTTTACTGAATCGAATTTTATTAAACTGAACCCACGTCTTTTGCCTCCAGATCCCATATCATGTGTTTCTAAGATGGTAAAAATAATCCTATTTCAGGGCACTTCATATCATCCTCTTCTTACCTAATCCCCAAACCCTTAAATCATCAAATAGCAATTTGGTTTTCCTTTTTTCATTCTTGGGAAGATAACCACCAAAATACCCAACCTATCCCACTATCTCCAATACGAAAAAGGGAAAGGCAACCATAAGTATCATGCTCCAAGGCAAAATACGGACTTTCAATAAAACAGGAAATTTTCAAGCTTTCTCAGTGAAAAGACCAGTGCTGAATAGAAAATCTGACTTTCAAACACAAGAATCAAGAGAAGCATGAAAAGGTAAACAAGAAAGAGAAATCATAAGGGACTTACTAAAGTGGAACTGTTTTGCTTACATTCCTACATGGAAAGATGATGTGTGTAACTCATGAGACCTTTCTCAGTATTAGGGTAGTTGAAGGGAATATACATATATATAGACAGAGGGCACAGGGTGAATTCAATATGAAGGGATGATATCTAAAAGAAATAAAATCAAATTAAGGGATGAGAGAGGAATATATTGAGAGAGGGAGAAAGGGAGAGATAGAATGGGGTAAATTATCTCACATAAAAGTGGCAAGAAAAAGCAGTTCATTGGAAGGGAAGAGGGGTCAGGGGAAGGGAAATGAGTGAATCTTGCTCTCATGGGATTTGACCTGAGGAGGAAATAACATACACTCAATTGGGTATCTTACCCCACATGAAAGTAGGGAGAAGGGGATAAGAAAGGGGGGACAATAGAAGGGATGCAAGATGGGGGAAGAAGTAATCAAAAGCAAACACTTTTGAAAAGGGACAGGGCCAAGGGAGAAAACTGAATAAAGGGGGACAGGATAGGATGGAGGGAAATATAGTTAGTCTTTCACAACATGACTATTTATGGGAGTGTTTTGCATAATGATACACATGTGGCCTATGTTGAATTGCTTGCCTTCTTAGGGAGGGTGGGTGGGGAGGGAAGAGGGGAGAGAGAATTTGGAATTCAAAGTTTTAAAAGAAGATGCTCAAAAAAAAAGTTGTTTTGCATGTAACTGGGCATATACAGGCAATGGGGCATAGAAATCTATCTTGTCCTACAAGAAAGTAAGGGGAAAAAGGGATGAGGGGAAGGGGCGGGGTGACAGAAGGTAGGGCTGACTGGGGAATGGGGCAATCAGAATATATGCCATCTTGGAGTTGGGGGAGGGTAGAAATGGGGAGAAAATTTGTAAAAAAATCTTGTGGAAATCAATGCTGAAAACTAAAAAATATTAAATAATAAAGTATGGAATAAAAAATAATTTAAAAACTAAACAAACAAACAAAATGAGCCTAATCTATAAAGAAAAATTAAGCAGAATTATAAAATAAAAGAACATGAGAATAAGTGAAATTCTACAAAGCCAGAGAAGCCTGTCAATGGTTCACTGTAATTCTACAAGACAGATCAATCAAGTGAACAATTGGCAAACGGAAGAATCTTTACCTCAAGTATGAAACCGAAACTTTCCAATTCTCAGACATTATATTTCTGGTCCTTAAATTAAAAAATTAAAAGAGGAAGGGAAGCAAGGATTTTATTTACTATCTAAGATGTGGAAGATTTCTTATTATATTATAGATCCAAAATTTTAAGTTATCATGAATTTAAACATATATAGATTTTGAATAGTGAGGTTATAAAAGCAATACTGTTGAATAGCAGAGATTAAATATTAAAGATAATGCTTAGGCTGCTTGTAGGATAGGCAGTTTAAATATATGCAAAAATACTGACTCCCTTTTCCTACTTCTCATCAAAATAAAATGACATGTAGAAAACTAAACAGTGGTTATGGTAAACCATAAACAAAAGACTAACACTTTGCAAATCGACAGATAACCACATGCCACCATTTAATACAAAAATATGGTCTCTCTTGATATGACCAAAAGCAATGAAGTCTAGGTCAACACAGTTAAGATGACAAACACACTGAAAGATCTCAACGCCTGCAAGCTATTTTATGAGGAAAGTTGTAGTGCTTAACTCATGTTGTATGGAGTCACTTAAGTCTTTAATGGCAACAGCTGGTCTCACTACTTTACAATCTGTCAATGTACATTAAAACTTTGCACAAAGATATGAAATCAATGCAAATATTATTATTAAACATCCTTAAAGAAGTAAACCATCAATCACACCATGTGCATTGCATTGAGAAGAGAGAGAATACTAGAACAAACAGCTCTGGGAATTAACTATATTCATCTTCTAATATGCCAGAAAACCAGGAAGTAACCATCTGAAATTATTACCAATGAAGATCATCCCATGTTTGGAAAATGGACATAAAAATATATTTCTTTTCAGTGGTTATTATCTATCAAATTTTAAAGTGATAAAGACAGGAATATAGCCTGGATCTATGATTTCACTGGTTTCAGAATGCCTAAACGAAGAGACCCCCTCTACCAGTTCAGGGTGACACCTTTTCTCCAGGTTATTAGAGCATTACATAGAGCTTTTTATAATGGGATTCTTTTTCTGTCTACTCATTCTTCAGTTAGTATAATGGACCAATACACTGGGAAAAGTCTGAAAATATGTGCAATTTGTAACACCTACAACTCTCCCTTCTCCATGAAAGAGTGGATTGGGCATGTCCTCTCATATCTCTTCATTATAGTCATGTTAATCATTATAATTTTTTTACATTCACTTTTCATTTTTTTGTGTGTGGTCATTCCTTTGCATTGTTGTAGTCATTGCATATATTGTATACAGTTATCCTTTCCATATTGGGGTTAGAGATGCAGTACCCTTGTGACATGAACACTTCATGTAAAATTTTTAGCTCTCCTTTCATACCAGAAGTCTGAATTTTTTCTCTTTTTCTTTTATAAGTGTTTACAGTACTTTACTGTAAAATTTGTGTTAAGTATTTGGTCATAGGCTCTGTGTCATCTGCTGGACTTCATGAGTCATCTGTGGCTTCTGCAACACTCCCAATAACTTTCCATTTAATTTCTTATGCCAACCCACAATGTATCAAAACCATGATGAGGAATGTCATGATGTGGACAGATAACTATATATTATTTTCTTGGTCCTCCTTACTTTACTGTTAGCAGCAGCAGCAAAATCCCAGTAAAGCCACCTCAGCAGGTTAAAACAGGTTGAGGATAACTGGGAGGCCTGAAATCCATCATTGAGTTAGGAGGATATGAAGACCCCCTAAGCATGTGATGGTTTACCCTGGCAGAATGGGTAGATGAAAACAATTTGTTCCAATGGCCAAGAAGGCAGCTAAAGCAGGCACTGTGGTGCACTTAGAGCTTGGTCAGACATCGAAGATGCCCAGGTCATCCACTCCATCCTGCACCATCACCAGGTGTCTTGATTTTGTCTGCCACTGAATTTGGATGCTTCAGGAAGAGAAAATGAGGCCAAAAACTTTGTGCAACTCTACCTCACTTATATCTAATTCATAGGCAAGTCAAGATAACACCCTGAGATGTCACTGATCTTCAAAAATGAAAGAGGAACAACAACTTTAGAGAAACAAAGCTCCCCTTTGGTCTGGGATTCCTGCCCTGATTATATTCCACTGCAGGCTTCGGTCAGCTGGAGGCTGGAACTGGGACCCCAGTTCACTCCTCGAGTCAGAGTTACCCAACTGCTTCTTACTTCTGAACTTGGTCCCTACTACTCACACAATCTAAGGACCTCAACCATTCTTCCCCTTGGTATGTCAACCCAAGTCAACTCTACTCACAAGGTGTATTCTGCAGTCTACTCTGGATCTGTGAATGATCTGAGACTGAGCAGTAGTAGTAGGTCCTACTAGGTGGCACCTGTTAATGAACTGTGTACAAGTTCAGGTCCCTCTATGCCAAATCTGGGCCCTCTACTTGCCCAGGTATATAACCTCTCTCTGCATGGAGAGGTCCTGGTCAGACCCCATTCCTAGGGTACCTAGAATAATCTGTCACTCTATGCAAATCTGGGCCAAAAACAAACAAAAAAAAAACCTGTAATTTTTTTTAATTTCTCAATCAATATTTGGTCACGTGCATTTTCTAGATATGTTTGGCAGAATTTGGGGGCTACTATTTCACTATCTTGGCTCTCCCTGATGGCTCTGTAACAGATTCTTGTTGAATTGAAATGAATTATAATTTGCTCTCCTCACATTACATAATTATTGCCTTACATTATCAAAGTCTAAGGCACCTTTATTATCCAAAAGCCTGTCAGGAAGATTTACATTCATTTTGATCCAAGATTGATCAGATTAATTTATGTTAATAGCATTTTTGCAAAAAGCACATTTAAATGCATCAGAATCTGAGCTATCTTAAATACTGAGGGGATCATTTAGAAAAATAAGATCATAGTGAATTATAATGAAATTGCAAGCACCTAGCTACAAGATCCTATTTTTAAAGTCAAATCATTTTACTTCCTTTCACCTTTAGATTTCTGGTTTTATTTAGTTTTGCTTTGTTTTGGTTTATACTTGCAGACCTTAAAATGATTTCCAATATACCTTTGAAACTTAGTTTTAAGGACTAACAGTTTTTCTTTTCTTATACAAATACCTAATTTTTTCATTCTATCAAAAATTCTTTTCTACTGCAATCAATCCATAAACCCAAAGTGAAAAGATGAGGATAGAGGTAAAGATTTTCTCACCTTGACTGGTAGATAATATGGGTGTGACTTCACATTTATTGCAGGAAGAAATGATCACGAAGGAGAAGCATCCAGTGAAAATACCAAGATTAAAATATTTGAATGACATGACGGTCTAACAAGAAGTTGGGGAAGTTGAGTACAGAGTGAATAATTACAATTTTGAAACAAGCCACCAAAACTGAAACTGACCTATTGCTTCAACAAATAGAAGGAAAAAGAAAAAAGTATATTCAAACTGATTTCTGCAGAACATTACAAAAATAACCTTTTTTCAAAAACAATTTTGAAAACCATCACTAGGAAGAATTAATCCTTGTTCACACTTAAGGATTAGCTTTTAAAAAAAAAAAGTTTCTGCTAACTTTGGAAAGATACAAATTACTAGTGTAGCATACAGAAGAACTACATGCTTAACTGAGGTAAAATCTCACAATTTATAACCAAAGCTTTAACACAGCGATGTCGGGAAAACTTATTTTTCCAGTAAGTCTTTGTTTTAAATCTCTTCCACATTATCCCAGCTACCTATTCCGCTATAGAGAAATCTTAGGGCATTCACCACACAGTAATAAACCTACTCCCATAAGACAGTAACATCTGATTAAAGAGGTCAAATTTCTTCTACAAAGCTGAAGCTATGACTTTCTTTCACAAAGACACAAGTAAAAACAAACAAACGAATAAATGAAACTGAAGACTGAAATGGCTTTTATCCCTGGAGGAAAATACTAACTTAGAGAAAAGCTGTTCCATACCTATTAAACAACTTATTCCAAAGAAAGGATTGGGTAGAAGAGAGATTCAGTAATGAAAAAGTTCCACTTTAGGAAAAATGTACCAGAAAGAGGAGAATGGCTAAGACTAAAGGGGTGGAGTTGTTCTTAGTTTCAAGACTTAAAAAAAAAAAAAACAACTTCTTGGTTTTAAAGTGCATATTCAAGCAACCCAAGATTATGACACTTAACAAATGGGAGGAAATTGAATCCCAGGATTCTAAAAAGAATTTTGCCTTTGAGCCTGAGTTGGGCAGCTAGGAATGGGACTTGGAATTTCCCATTCCTATTTCTCAGCTTAAGCAATTTTACAGCTGAAAAGCAAACAAGTTTACATCCCCCTATTTTGTGAAAGGCATAGTTAAACATCTAATTGTCTTAAAAAGAAAAAAAGAATGCTTCTTTAAGAAATAAAAAATAATTTCCTTATCATACTTTATCATAACTAAAATGCAAAATAGGAGAGCAGTGGGGAGGTGGGGGTGGGAACCCTACCCCAGCAGGCTCACTGGATCTATGTCACATTGATTTATAACAGTTATTTCTAAGGAAGACAAAAAAAAAACACACAGATGCAAACAATTACTCTATTTTTGTAGGCAACAAGTGAGGTGGGTGGTAACTGAGAAATTTTGAAAAATCCTGTCACAATATTCTGCTTTTTCTTAAGTAACCCTCATCACACAACAAACGCTTGCCACATCAGAGAATTTCCAGGGCCTGAAGCGCCACTTTGATTCCAGACCGCTGCGGGCATTAGCGGGGACGTAATTAGGGTAAAAAGTTCAGCCACAGTTCCATGTCTAGAGTACTGCCAGAAATAAATTTCCTCTCCCATTCACTGGTTTCTACTGTACCCTCCCTGAGAACCATATTGAAAACACATTTATCTTTGTAAAGTTTGTTCCTCTTCTAATTAACTTTATGGCGTTTACAGTATTTAATAATTTAAAACGGCTCCAATGGCAGCAGTTTTGCCTGTAACAGTTGAGCTGCATCCCCATTTGTCCTGTGCTGCCACTGCATTTGACAAGTCACTCAAGGAAGGTATGCACCACAGCTGTTTTCATCTAGATCGCCAGTCAACATAAACCTGGGCTTTATTTCTTTCTCTCTGAAAGTATGGATGAAAGTGGCAAACAGGCTGAACTGTTCAAAAACTCAAAAGTTTCTAGGCAAAGCAAAAGAGAAATTAGAAAATGACTAACTGAAAGTAATACAAAATTAGACAACTTTTTAACAGAAAGTGCATTTATCACCTTTATTTTAGCCCTAAAACATATAGTTGTCTCTCTCCAGTTTTACCAGCATCATGTGGGCTCTTGTGGACTAAGAAAGTCAAATAAGACTTGGGGTAATTTTCACACAAAATCTTGAAGACCTAATTAGACACGGCATTTCTCTGATAAACAACTACTCTGGCTTCATATGTACACCCATGCTTATCAAAACATTAAAAATGCCATATACAAGCAATTATAATAAAATGAAAATAAATAAATAAATCTTTGTCATGATCATTATTTTTCTCAACTACAAAATTAGAGAACATTACATTTAAAATATTTAGCAAAGTAGCTTCAAAATATTTAGAAACTTAAGAAAAATTGGTTCAAAAAGTAGCAATGACATGTTTAAACTTTAGCTTGTGAAACTGTGACTGCTGTCCCTATAGAACCAGAAAGATCATTTTGCCTTCCTCAGTTTTCTTCCTATAAATAATAATACCTGAAAGTTCTTATATACTGAAATTATGAAAGACTTAAAAGCTAGGCCATAAAACAATATTCCTTACCAGTACAGAATTTTCTCTGGTTTCTTTACAAACTACAAGAACAAAGAGATCTTATCAAGTTTAATGCTACTCTGTATACTGAAAAATGGTTAATAATTGGATGCATGGGAAGGTCCTTGCAATATACCCTGTAACAATCGCTTTTGGGAGGTGATACACAGTGGGCAAAAAAAGGGGTCTTACATTAATCTACGCATTCAAATAATTACCCATTTCTAGAATGGATTCTTTCCAGAAATAGACTGCTATACTCTGTGTCTTGCTTCTAGGTGCAACCTCCTCCATGATGCCTTCCCTAATTTTGTCAGCTAGACATGTTCCCACCCTCCTATCATATCTCATGGCAGATGTGTATTTATACTCTTCCACCCAAACAAGAACTTAAGTCCCTTAGGGGTAAAGACTGTCTTTCATTTTTGCATCCCCAACAATTAGCACAATGATCTATACACAGAAGTTTCTTAATATGTGCTTGTCAAACTGAATTTCTTGTAGTGGAAATCTGTCTTCCACCCTAGGATCACAATAGCAAAGAACACTACCATTTCTAAGAAGTAACTGGGCAACAGCACTGGGTTTCAAGGCCTGTTGACATGTGGACATATGGAAAGATATTTAAATATGCTCAATAATTTGAATACCAGACAAAACTGCAGAATTCACAATAAATCGGAACCATCCAAATTCCCAAAAGAGAATGGTCAAAAGGGAATAAAGAGGAAGTAAGATAAGAATTGTGTGGCTTCTCTACTAGAAATTCAGTCTTAATCCATTTACAATACTAAGATAGTTCTACCAGTTCTTCATTTATAGGCATAGTCATCAGAAGAAGAAATCACTACAAAAGAGGAAAAACAAATATAGTATTATATGTCTTACTTCCCCGGTTACTGTATAAAACTAAAACCTTGTAAACAGCCACTTGTCTATTGTTACAATTGAGGCCGGATGACTAAAAAATAGTGCCCATTGTGGCTGCTGTTTCAGTGCTTGCTCAAACCTGAGTTCACGAGCAGATTTCATCTGAAGTCAGAAAAACCAAGTATTAAAAATAGGTAACACCGTAAAAAGTGTTTTAGCCTATTTATATAAATAATATAACTTAATGTTATGATAATATAGTGCAAGTTGTAGGCATTGCTTTAATGCAGTTGTACCTGGAATCCATAACAGAGAAGTAACTGAATCAATAAAAAATTTAAAACATGATTTACTATACCAATATCATTGTATTCTTCAGACTACATCAACTAAGTACCAACAAATACGTAACTCTTACATCATTCGAAAGAATAGGCTGGGGAAAAAAATGTTGCACATTGGTAAGGATTCTGGTTTGGCCTTTTTAATGGTTAAATGGATTTTTAAAAAATTTATTCAGTCTCCTACACACGAGAATGACTCAGAATATCAATTAAAAAGGGTGTCAATGAGACAAGCAAATTAAATATAAAGGAAAGCATTCAAGCTCTGGAGTCAGAGGACATCATTTCAAATTTCACTCAGACAATACTTGGTTAACTATGAGCAATTTAATAAACTTCACTATGCCGCAGTTTCCACCTCTAAAATTAGAAGGTTCAATTAAATGACCTCTGAGGTCCCTTAAGACTCTAAATCTATAATCCTATGACACCTATAAAAGTCTAAATTTATTTAATAAAATGAATTTAAATGAATTACTGAGTGATTACTCAACTAGATGGCATAGTAAGAGATACTGGGCTAGAGGCAGGAAGACCTGAGTTCAAATACAGCCTCAGATACTTGCTAGCTTTGGTCATGCTTCAGGTTCCTCAATTGTAAAATGGTTACAATAAAAGAATCCACCTCCCAGGGGTGCTGTGAGGAGATAACTGTAAAGTACTTAGCATAGTGCCTGGCACATAGTAGGTGCTTAATGAATACTTGCTTCTTTCCTTAACAAAAGAGTTGTTTTATAAAAATTATCTTAAAATCCTTTAAATATCAAGCTTTCTTCAGCATGTTAAACTGACAGCTCTTTCCATAGCTTCTTTCGTAACCTCTTCTGCTTACTACTTTTGTTACTTTGGGCATTTATTTCATTTAACCTCTCTAGGACTCAGTTTTCCTTTCTGTAAAATGAAGAGATTAAGACTAGATGATCTGTAAAATATCTACCAACTTTACAACAATGTGTTTTCACCTTCTAGTTTCCAAAACTCCACTGTAAACACTTTTCAGGAAGACATGTTCTTCATAAAAACAATAATCTGTAGCTGCTTGGGAGTTTAATTTCGATTATGATAACAATCTCCAAGAACACTCCAGGGATCTGCTAATTCCAGTGCTTTCAAGAGACTTGGATCACAGTTACTACAGTCCCCAAGTCAAGGTTTCACTAGGTAATGATTACTTGCAGGGAATGAGCAGGTCTAAAAAGACAAGTGACAATGCTAGTTCTCTGATAAAATTCACAATGCAATTATTTATGAGGATTACACTGACCTATAAAGATATGCAAATTACCAGTATTTCTTTCCCTATAAATAATGTGTTAAGTAATGTCCTTTAAAAAACTGAGTCTCAGCATGGTATAGTGAAAAGAAAAAAGGATTTGGAGTAAGAAGATGTGGATCAAATCCCAAATCTTCTATTTGCTACCTGTGCAACTTAAAACAAGTAAATGAACTTCACTGGATCTATTTCCTCCTCGGTAATAACCTCAAAATTTGTAAAAATAAAAATTACTAAGGTTTCCTTGCTTACCAATAATGGACAGAAAGAGTAAGTGAATTGATCACAGACCTAAGACAACGTCACATTTACTGCTAAGTTTCTTTAAAGCCCTATGCAAGAAGACCATTAAAATCAAACAATTCTCAACAACACCAAGCAACCTGTGAGCAAAGCAGTTCCCAACAAATAGGAGGGTAGCTTAATGATCCTTTGAACATGTCAGTCACATGGCCATTACACATTCCTAAGGTCTCAAGGAAATTTTCTATTATCCGGGGTACAGTGTCACATAGAGCCATGTATCCTTTGACAAAATAGAAATCAACCTGACTACAAGCCAATCCACACCCCCACACCTCTACTCCCTTTGGCCAAATAAACTGTCGGGTTACATAATTAACAAGATTTAGCAAGGCTTTATTCTGGCTAAGTAACACAGCGAGCCATATAATCAATGAAGCTTTCTTTAAAGAATTACTGGCAGGGAAAAAAAAAAACAGTTTGGAAACTTACAAGGGGTTTCTGTAATGGATTTCTAAATTCACTCTTTCAACACTTAATCTGTCTTTTAAGATGCTCACAAACTCAACATTGCAAGTCTTTATGGTCCAACGTAGTTCCCCACACCCTCTCCCATCAGAAGCAGAGCAAGCGTGCCTTGGTGGAATTCCACAAAAACAGAATTCACGCAGATGTTCTTCCCTTTTGGGTTTTCCTTTAATTTGCAAATCTTGTAATCTAAGCCTGAAGTTGACTGAACCGACATCGAAACCAGCAAAGCGGCAGCAGCCAAGAAACGCAATCTGTTTTCCATTTATGTGTCAAGACTGCATCCTTTTTGGTGGTTGAAAAAAACTGTTATTTTGAAATGATTATGTAGAAAAACCATGCAAGCCTTTTTAGTTGTTTTATGAACTTAGTTCTAGATGGAAAACTTGACTTTATAAGGGGGAAAAAGCATCTTTAGTTTTGAGTAAATGGTTTGAAACCTAAATTGTAGTGTAGAAGGAAGAATACTTAACAACTTGAAAACTTACAACGTCTCCAGTTTCATCAAACTATAGTTAGAGGAGGTTTCTGCAGGGGTCAGTAAAGCTAGACTTTGTACAACTGATGTCACCTTAAACTATGGCTCTGGTAAAAGTATTTGAAGAGAAGTGAAACTGTCCTCCAGTGTAGTGTATTAGGAGGAAAACTATCAGTCCAGTTCAAAGGGGAACATTACCCAAAGATGTATTTATTCTATTGGGTATTTGCCACCATTTTTCTTAATCATTTTTATTCCTCTGCCCAATGTAACATGAGCTTCTTCGGGGGATATAAACAAATTACCACTTTCCTATGAGAGCAGAGGATTCCTATTCACCTGCAATGATCTACCAGATTTGGCACAGTAAGAGGCCAAGAGTCTTGGTTGACCTGTAGCCCAGAAACTTAGGAGGGTCACAAACAGATTTCCCTTGCAGATAGAAAGAATGGTCCACAGAAGCCCCATTGGGAGAAGTAAAAAGGCTTCTATGCACCACTCATTCTGCACCCAAATAATCAACAGGAACAATGGATACTTAGTAGCCTCAGTGGGTGAAGGACTAAACTGAATGCATGAGAGACATAATCACAAACTAATTTATTAAACCTAAATAATGCTATAAAGTGGAGTGTCAAGGTTGAAATACTAGAAGCCATAGTAGTGGCTGACTGTCATCCAATATAGGAAAATGTCAAGATTTTTTTCAAAAACACAACATATCATTCTTCTGATTAATAGAATGATTCTGTAAAACTTCAATATAAATTATCTAAAGCTTTCTCAGTCTGATCAGCTTGTGGTAGGCATTCGGAGTTTGTATAGCAAGAGATAGCAAAAAGCGTCTCCATTTTCCTGATGCAGTGAACATATGATATGCCCTAAATAGCAACAGAAGGGAGCCTCACAGGCAAGCCTATAAGCAAAGCCAGTTGAGCCTCTACACCGAAACTCTGGAGGTCACTATAAACTGTGTCTAGGCACAAATGCAGTGTGTCCAGCCAGCTTACTCTGATAATTATTTAGAAATATTCCCCAGATACAAAGTGAATAGCTGTCAAAACTATTAGACGGAAGAAAAGTTTCAGCAAGAAAACATATGGTAAGTGTTCCAACAGTCTCTTGATTTCCTTTTATCGAAGAGTTTTCGATACCTATACTCAAGGGTGAGTGTTCAAAGACTGGGGTAACTGCTCCCCCCACATGACTTCTATTAAAGTCAGACAGCATCATGTGGTCAAAAAGACATGCAGCTTTTGGAACAACTCACCCCCGCAAAGAGTTTCTACATGAAACATACAACCTATCAATTAGGAAAACAGCTGCAGAGTTTGTACCATTTTAATAAACTTGTGGTCAAAACTTTCCTATTGGTAACAAGTTGGGGATAAGACATTTCAGTACTGAACCCTGCACACACAGGCCCAACCTTTTTGCACCTAAGCACCACACATGCAAAAATCACCAAACTGAACATGATCAGATGAAAGCTCTCAATGCAAAAGACATCTTTAAAGCTATGTTTCAGAGAAAAGTTGTTTCCACTTACAAATAAATATGTAAAAGAAAAAAATCTGTCCTTTAATAACACATCTAATTTAATGTTCAAAAGCATTACAAATAAGCATATTACCTCATATGAAAATGGAAAATCAGAGCACTGAATAGAACCACTAAGAAACAATCTAAGGCAACAGGAGAACAATTCACATTTCCCATAATACACATAATACTGGCAGAGTAGACAAAACATAAATGATGGAAAATGCTAGATGGCTGTTTAGGAACACTAAGTCACTGTTAGGAGAACTGAAAATTGGTCTAATAACTGTGAGGAAAAGTTGGAATAATATAGGAAATGTTACCAAATCATAAATACCCCTTGACTCAAACTATTAAGCATACAATGAAGTGAAAGCCAGTAGGAAACAGTCAACACATATGAAAATGCATAGAGCAATATCTTTTGGAATAGCAAAAAACTAGAAGGATAGTGTCCACTAATTGGAGAGTAGCTGAACAAACTGTGGAATAATGATGTGTGATGATATTATTTAACCATACAAAACAAAGCATACGAATTCAGAAAAAATTAGGAAGATTTATATGAACTGATATAAAGCAAAGCAAACAGAGACAACGAAAGAGTTTACATGCTGATCATAATAACATAAAGGAAAAAAACAATGAAAGAATACTGAATTCAGAATAATACAATGACCAACCATGATTTCCGGACTCAGCAGAAAGGTGGCAGACTACAGACATGGAAGGAATTATACATCGTCAGATGTCAGCATGTTGGTTCATTTTGATGAACTGTGTATCTAGGTTATAGTTCTAGGAGGGTGAGAGTGGAAAGAGTAGAAGTATTTGAAAGTGACAGTGATATTAAAAAAAAGTACTCAAAATCAAAAAAAGGACAAAAAAAATCAGGTCAAAAATTTTCTTACAAAAAACATATAACCTATTTTAACCACTAAACTAGATTAAACTCAATGGGTTTTTATTAAGTGCCTATAATCCCCCACGCACCGTGCTAGGTAGTGGAGATACAAAAACAAAAATTAAAGTCACTGAACTCGAAGAGCTTATATTCTACTAGGGAAACGCATGTAATTTCAGTGAAAATGCAAATTTTGTGCTGACGACTTTCATCCTATAGATGGATATAATATTATCAGGCTTGAGGTGAACATTTTGTAGCATCAAAAATGAGAGCAGAATGCAAAGAAAAAATAGCTTCTGTTATTTCAATTCATAGAACTATCACCAAAACAAAATCAAAGTAATACTGGAACAAAAAGAACAAAAGAAGTAGGCATGGTTTCTGTATGATTTCAACTAGAAAGAGAAAGTAGAATTGTTCTACCAGACTGTCACTGTCTTCTTAGGCAAAACAACACAAAACAAAGTAGTAAAATGGAGTGGAATGGTTTTACTCCAAAATCAATGAACAAGCATTCATAAGCACAAGAGGACCTGGTTCAAAGTCTACCCTTCAGCCATCATACTACTGTATAACTAGGCAAGGTACTTCCTCTCTCTGGGCTTCTGTTTCCTCATTTCTAAGATGAAGCTATTACACTAGACAGGCTCTGTAAGATCCCGTCCAATTCTCCACCCATGATCCCACAAATCCGGTCATTTAAGAGGCAGGTTAGAATCGTGGATATAAAGCCAGCCTCAAAACCAGAAGACCTGGGTTCAAGTTCTACCTCTGGTTATGTGACATTGGGAAAGTCAAATAACCTCTCAGTGCTGAACACAATTCTTTAACACTCTAAATTGATATTGTGCTATAAGAAATGACAAGGAGGCTCATTTCAGAAAAACCTAGAAAGACTTACATGAACTGATGCAAAGTGAAGTGAGCAGAAACAGTTGTTACACTGTAACAACCATATTGTATGGTGAATAACTGTCAATGACTTAGCTATTCTCAGCAATACAATGAAAAATGACAATTCCAAAGGGCTCATGATGAAAAATGCTATCCACATGAGAAAGAACTGATGAATTCTAAATGTAGATCGATGCATACTATTTTTCACTTTATTTTTTTTTCTTTTGGTCTGTGTCCTCTTTCACAATATGACTATATGGAAATATGTTTTGTATTGCATGTGCATAATCCATATCAAACTGCTTACCACCTCATGGAAGGGGGAGGTGAGAGACAGGAAGATAATTTGGAACTCAAAATTTTTCAAAATTATCTTTGCATGTAATTGAGGGAAAATAAAATGTTATTTTTTAAAGGTTATAAGTTGAAGAGAAGGTGCTGACCCTCAATGACCTTCACCCAAGAGTTTCTTATATCAAGGAAACTGCAGTCTCTATCCTTCTTTCTATGTGCTGGGAATTGTACTAAGCTCTAGAAAAACAAAGGAAAACAAAACAGTCCTTATCTTCAAGAAACTTAAATACTAATGGAGAACAACACCCTTCTTCATTCTATCCCTTTTTAAGTGGAGAAGGACTTTTCTCCTTTTCAAAAAAAATTCATCCTCTATTTTTTTAAACCGAATCTACAATTTATCATTTTAAGAATATGATCAAAAAAAAGAGGCAAACCTACAAGAAAACTCAAACCCATGTAAGTTTTCTTTCTAAAAATGGATAAATCCATGCCAAACTACTTAAGCATCACTGTCAGACTAAGCAGTTAAAGAAAGAACCTGATGGAGCCTAATGCTCAGGAAATTCCCAAGATGAAGGTATGAAAAACTGCACTTTAAACAAAAGTACAGCGAACATGTTTATTTATGATTACTTGATGAAAAGTAATCTATATTTTGCTGTAAAAAGCATTCAATTTCTTTACAGAGTACTGAAAATAATATAGTATCCCTAAAAATTAAATTAAGATATCACTGACAACTCCAACCTTCTCTCCTCCCTCTATTTCTTCCTCTTTATCTCTATTCCTAGAGTCATTAATTTTTTTTCTTTTTCTTGGGTGCAGGATTGAGGAGAAATGGTCAGAAGAAAGGCAAACAGGTGATGGAAAGAACTGCAAACTAAACTTACAGCAATATGAAGCCTTTACAACCTCTTATCACATGACAAGTATGTAAATGTTTTGAATGACTGCACATATATAATCTATGTCAAATTTCTTGCCTTCTTAATGAGAGGAGAGAGGGAGGGATTATTAAAATTTTAATTATTATTAAAAATTTTAAAAACAAATGCTAAAAATTGTTTCAATATTTAATCAGGAAAAAATAAAATATTAAACTTTAAAAAAAATTTTTAAACCAACAACTTCTTATCACCACACTTGTACTATTGTATAGGACCACACATGACTACCACTAGCATATTTATGGTTTTTGCCATGAAGAGAGTGTGAGGTAAAATGCTGCCATGATGTAAACATATTTCCACTGATCCAAGTAACTAAAAATATTCCTTTTAAAAAAGGAAATCATAAGCAAAGTATGGATTATATTACTTTCAAGAATAACAAAAACCATGATTATATCTATAGATGCAACAAGAGCCTCTGACAAGGTATACCAACAATTCCTATTAAAAAACACTACAAAACATAGTATCAAATATAATGTGGTAAATACTATATATTTAAAACAAACAGTGAGCATTATCTATAATGGAGATTACCTAGAGGCTTTTCCAAACAGAACAAGGGTAAAGCAAGGATGCCCACTGTCACCACTACTTATGTACATAAAGATACAAATGCTAGCTATAGTATGAGAAGAAAAGGAAAATAAGCATAGGCAAAGAGGAAACAAAATTATTGCTTTCTGAAAATAATATAATAGTTTATGTAGAGAAGCCTAGAGTCAACAAAACTGTTAATTGAAAATATCACTTCAGAAAAAGTGCAGGATACACCAAAAAATCCACATATATCATCAATATTTCTATGAATTATCATCAAAATCTAACAAACAGAAAAAATAAATTCCATTTAAAATAACTATAGATATCTTCCTTATGAATTTAGAAACTAAGGCATTTGAAACATACAGGTTTAATATTGATATTGGTTCATCATCTATAGCTCCTCTCAGTATCCCTTTTTATGCTTTGAATGTTTTTTGTCTGATAATGTTAATTGCTTCTTCTGGTTTTTTTGGATTCATTTGAAGAATAGTAAATCTTTTCTAGCCCCACATTTTTATTCTGTGTATGTCTTTGTTTTTTAAATGTGTTCCTTGTAAGCAACAGATTAAGTCATTTTGTTTTCTCATCCAATCTGTAATTTTTAAAATCTGCTTGGGAAGGTAGAAAATAAGCATTATTAAGCAGTAAGTGCCACCCACTGTGGTATGGGCTTTATCCACATTGTCTCATTTGATCCTCACAATAATAGCTATTATTATCCCCATTTTACAACATAGGAAACTGGGACAATCAGGAATTAAGTAATTTGCTCAAGGTCATAGAGCTCATAAATATCTAAGGCTGAATTTGAACTCAGCTCTTCCTGACTCCAGGCTCAGCACTTTCTCCACTATGCCACCCAGATGTTTCTTGGATTGTTCAGTCCCTTCATATTTGAAGTTCTGAGAGTTAGGTTTATATTTTCCTCAATTCACATCCAATATTGTGGGATTTCCCAAGTTTGGATATTTTTTTCCCTCTCCTTCTATAAACACACAATACCATGTCTCTTCAGTTATTTTAGTTTAATAATTAACTTCAAGGCAATCTTATATCCAATAGATCTCTTCCACATACCCTCAAGGCACCCTCCTACTGTTTGGTATGCCTTTCCCTTTCCCTTGTTTGAGAGTTTTGCTCATTAGTTTTCTTGCTTACTTTTACCTAGGAGGTCTACAATTTTTCTTCTCTTTTTTTCCCTCTCAGTTATGTAGTCAAGAAATTTCCTTCCTCTCCTCACTTCAACTTGTCCTATTCCTTACTTTTTGAAATTTTCTGAATCTTTTTCTGAAGTTTCTTCTTCTTATTCTGTTCTTTCTTTTCCATCAATTCTAGCTTTAATATGTGTCTCTTAAACTTACTTAGTTTCTTTTTATTCTCTAAATTCTTCATGGTTTATACCCCCAGGAGAACATTGGTAAGAAGTCCCTATATACACCAAAATATTTATATCAGCACTCTTTGGGATAGCAAAGAATTATAAACAAAGGATGTGAATTGACAAAAGGCTATTAGATTTGGTGATTAAAAGATCATAGGAACAAATCAGATGCCTATAAATTGGGGAATGGCCAAATAGTGGCACAATCAAGTAACAGAAAATTGCTGTGCTTTAAGAAATGATGAATGTGATGAATATAGAGAAGCATGGAAAGATCTACATGAACTAAGGCAGAGTGAATAAGAGCCAAGAATATAACATATACAATGGTTACAACACTATAAGTTACAACAGTATAAGTACAACATATATATGTATGTATAGTATATATAATAGTATAAGTACAACATAAAACATATACAACGGTTACAACAGTATCAGAACAATCATACACACATAATTCTTCTTTACAACTTGACTACTGTATAAATAAGTTTACTGCGAAGGTATATGTAGAACCTATATTGGATTCCCTGCCATCTTGGGGGGGAGGGAGGAGGGGATGGAAGGGAAGAAAATTTGGAATTCAAAAACTAGTGGAACCGAGTATTATAAACTAAAAATAAAAAATCTAAAAAACAATTTTCAAATCCAAAAAATAAAAAAAAAAGTAAAAAACTTTTGGGTTAGAGAGCCCAATTTAAATACTCCCTCCAAAGAGTGTCAGTATTGTCTTGCAGATATCAATCCCTGATGTCTTTGTTTGTTGTGCCTCACAACAGAATATCAATTCCTGCATGTGACAGTGGTTATTGCCCTATGACAGGACTCTTCCTATGTCACTGACTGTGCGGTTCATTATCGACCTTTGCCTTTCCCTTAGTCATTTTTGCCCCATCTCCCTTGACATCTCTTCTTTGGATCCATGATCTCCCACTCTTCTATCAACTGCCCCAGGAGCTGATTCCCATTCTCCTAAACCAGGATGTGTCTCTCTTTAAACACCAAATCACTGAAAATGGTAACTACTGCAAGGTCCCCATCTCCCTTTTAAAAATAACTTTCTTCTCCTATAGGAAGATTTATCAGTGGCACCTTCTTCTGCCGCTGAAACAAGCATCCCCTTTTCTTTCACCCTTTACCTTCTTGCCCATTTTCCTATAGGCTCTTCTTCTTGAGAGACTACAGGAGTTATTTTCCCTTCATTTTCAGCCTTTGACTTATTTGGGGTACAACACATATTTGTCTCTATTTCCTTCCTTCCCTCCCTTCTTTTATATGCCATACGATTCTTCAATGCTGTCCAATTAAAAAAAAAAAAGTGATTCACCCAAGGGTGAGGTATTGTTATGTTTAGATAAGGAAAGAAGTAACTCAGCAAGGTTAAGAGACTTGCTTCTGAATCACATGGCTTGTAAACAGTGGTAGTAGGGTAAGAAACCAGGCAGTTCAATTCCTAATCTCATGCTCCTTCTGTCAAGAAATACCTCTTTTTCTCAATAATATGCTCTTCTAAAAAGAAAGATCAAGGCTGAACTTGATCCTTTCTCACACACCTTGTCAGACAGATCTCATCAAAGGCTAATTCTTGCTGTGATCTGAAAAGAATGGGTCATATACATGCTTCCTTCCATGGACAGAGGTGACAAACAAGTTGCTCAGCACTGTGTGCAATAAATACTTTACCTCAATGGTGTGTTTCACACTTAATTTGACTTCTCTAGAACCAATAAGATTGGCTGGTCTCACATCACCACTGTCAAGAGAAGTTCTGCCAATGTCTCACAGGGCCTTCCTTGCTTTCAACTGCTGACACTGGAATAGGGCTGCAAAAAAAAGCCAAGTCCAAACAACTGACTGAGCTGTTACCCTCTATGTGTGTCACTGTAAAAACAAGGTTACCAGATCTATACCTTGTATACAAATATAGCTGAGCTTCTTCCTTCACCTAAGTACCTCCTGTTGCAGAAATCAAGCCCAGGTACTCCAGTTTTCAATAAGGGAATTCAAAAATGGAAATATCCTCCTGAATCTGCCTCTAAGGTATAGCTACCTTCTGTAACTGCACCTGTGCTAAGTAAATGCTCTTGCTGTGTTATTACTACACCAAATAAAGAACATGATGTCCCATAATCTCCAAGCATGCTCCTCTCTAGACTCAGTTAGTTTTACATATTATACACACACACATAAATACATACATACAAACACACATAAAGATATATGTCAAATAATGACTAGTCAATTAAAATCTGCAGAGAAAAATGATTACATCCGTGAATGATGGTTCTATTTTCACTTCTTTCATACAGGATTATTAAGGGAAATTAGGATGTCGGATGCACTGCCCCAAGCTTTTGGGATCAACATCATGGAAGACAGTAAGACTTAACTATATTATACCTTGATTAAAGGACTATTAAGGTAAAACAAGCTATTTAAAAAAATGAGTAGCTTTAAAAATATAAATAAGGACCTGATATGATAATTTTAACACTTCTCAAAATCTAAACTTCTTTTTTAGCTAATTGTCTGCAAATCTTCAACAGAAAGCCAAGATTAAAGGGTGCTATATTCCCCCTATGCCAGGTAACTATTAACTGTAGCAAATTCGTAGCAATCTTTCTTTCACAATCAATCAATATGCATTTAATAAATGTTTTCTGTATGCCAGGCACTGTCCTGGAGCAAGAATGGGTTTGTTCAAGCAATTAATACTTCAATGCCTATTCTGTACATGGCACCATAATAAATGCTGTAGAACGAAACAACTTCAAAAACTAAAATTTGGGGCAAGATACTGTGTCCTACATATAGAAAAGGAAATCTCAGACACAAAAAAAGAATTAGTCTCCAAATTACCAATTCAAAGTGCTAAAATAACTGATATTTATATATGATTTTGAGGTTTGCAAAGGACTTTACATATACGTTATCTCATTTTGTTCAGCCAACCTGAGAATTACTATTACAATTTCTTTTTACAGATGAGTAAACTGGAACTCATAAAGGTACCAGAGTCACACAGTCCATAAGTGTCTGGGGTAGGATTCTAACTCAGATCTTCTGACTCCAAGGACAGAACTCTATTTACTACACAATTCTGCCTCTAAAACACAACAAATTCCCTCACTCCTGACCCAATATACTAAATCCCAGACTATCCAGAATATTAATAGACTAGTCCAGAAATTAATAAACTTCAAATATCCACAATTAAGCATTAGTGATGCTGGGATCTGGAATTGAAATCCTGTATAATTCCAACTGCATGGGGAAAGCGGTGAGTAGAGTTAAATAGGGGAATAACTCCTTCTCTCTCTCTTTTTCAGTAAGAGGAAAAACATTGACAATCCTTGACAATCACTTCAAGCCATTCTGCCATCAACTGAGAATGTACTTGACAATTAAACTTTATTAACAATAATCTCACTTGACAATAAAAGTCTTTCCTACAGTTCCAAAGATCCACCCCTCCAGAACCAACTTCAAACTCACATGACTGACAGTGAGGGAATGATGCACTTAAATCGGTTCTTAAGTTCCAAGAACAGAAAATCTACTGCATTCAACAAGACAAGAACAAGACAAGATCTTTGTCACTTTAAAAACTAGACGTATTAGGAATCAATTTTCTGGAGTTAACCAGCAACATGGAGTGGAAGAAGCAACATGAAATTCCAACTGTAAATTTTACATTGTATATTCTGCATCTTCCATTCAGAAACTAAGCATTATCATAAAATGCTTAGCAGAGTGAGAACTTATAGACAAATTACTAAATACTACAAATTCATTTTAAAAGAAAAGCATTTTCAAAACGCAACCAAATTCCTTTTAACTGATTTTCCCACAAATTTATAATCCTTGGATTCTTTGCTTCTTTCTTTAGGTCCAAATCAATACAGAGAACTTCCAGTAGTTGATTCATTCAATAAGCAAATATATTAACCTCATACTATAGGCTCAGAAGGACGTCAGGTAAGGAGGATACAAAGACACAAAATAAAGGGGTTATTATCATAATGCTGATATTGATCTGAACCTTATAATGAGAGTTAGTTACCGAGGGCACTAAAATGCTAAGTGAGTTGCCAACAGTCACAGAGCCTATACATGTGAGCATACAGACTTGGTCACTGGCCTTCCCAAATCCTAATAAACTCTTTCCACTTCACTATGCTGCAGCTTTGAAAAGATAGCTCATATATAACCATTTTATTGGCCGTTGGAAATACAAAGCTCTGGAATCACAGGGGAATGTAGAACATTGTTTGTAAATAAGACCTCACACACCACTTAAGAATTCATGTGAGCTCAGATATTGTTGGGGAGGGGGACGGATGGACAGGAAGCAGACTTGCACAGCTATGGTGACCATTTTTCATGATACTATGTGTATTGGTTTACATAACCCACTGCCCCTTAGCCCTCAAACTCAAACTTCAGTACATAAATAACATACTGAAGTGTGTTGTGTATCTGTTTTTTAAACTGAGTCAAGTGTAAAATGTACTGGCTTCTTGCCTTACACCCACACAAAAAAAGTTTAAAACTGGATTGAAGCTAATAAGTGAAACTGGAATCAGACTGAATGTTGCACAATTAAAATTCACATGATAGATCCCTGTGACTAGAGGAGATATTCCAACATTTCAGAAGACCTAGTATATATTCCTATGCCATATCTCAGGAAGGAAAAGTGGTCTAGGCCAGAAAGAGAATTAAGGCATTAGAAAATTAAGTTTCCTGATATGGGCTTCCTGAAAAAGAATTCCATCACAACACAATGTCATCTTATTTCCTTAAGATGTGACTACATCCACAATGAGATAAACAGGGATGATATTCAACATAATCCAAGAATCTGGTGGCTCCAAAACAAAACCAACCTATAAGAGATCCAAGAATCCAACCTGATACGATGCTCTCTAGAGTTTGGCTCCTTTTTCACATAAATGCTTATGCCAAAAAAGCAATTCCCCAGCTGCAGGAACCAATGGCACCATCCTCATTACTAAAGACAGCATAGTAGATGCCAAGCCCATTTTCTAGGAAGCTGGAGAGCCAAAGGGTTGTGGTAGAGAGCCAGGAAAGAAGCCAGAACACCCACAAAAGGCCTAGGGAACACCAGAAAGATTGGCAGGAGAGCAACTCAGCGCCTGAAGAAAGGCCAGACAACAGCTGTTAAAGCCCAGGACTTTGATCAGAGGGGTCTGGAAGAATGGCATAAATCTATTCCAGTGCCTAAAGCAATAATACCAGTTGAGATCATGATTCTATCAGACCTCACAAGATCAGCAGGATGAAGCCCAGTCAGAATTGGACATGCTTGGTATCAGAACAAAAGCCTCAGGGACAGTTCACTGCAGAAAGTGATATTGGTAACTGGTTTCCACATGAAGCAGCTCTACTTGAGACAGCATTAAGCTGATCCTTTGGTAAAACTTGTGCAAACAAAGGTGTCATTTTCTGGAATAAAAAGAAAGCCAAGGATCTGTGATTCTGGATTACTCTTGACCTCATGTTGGTTGGCAACCAACATGAGGTCAAGAGTAATCCAGAATCATAGAATCACAAAAATCTGAGAATTAGAAGGAAACTCAGCAGCCATCTAATTTGACCCATACACAAAGAGAATCAATCCTTCTGATTACTGGCCAATGATGTCATGACAAACCTATGCCTAGACATATTCACTCACTATAAGACCAAGGCAAGTCACTCAGATTTTACAAACCTCAGTTTACTCCTCTGTACAGTGGAGGTCTTTACTCCATGATTTCTAAGCTCCCTTCTAAGTCTACCATTCTATCATCTTTATATACAAGTAGCGAAGACTATATTCCACCCTTTTACTAGAAACTATTCTTGTAATTTCTTTTTAAAATAAACCTTTTTGAGACTTTCGGTTTTAAATCATCTCATTTCCCCCTATATCATCATGCAAATCATCTCCACTCCACTCCCCAGCAATCCTATATAATGAGGAATTTTTTAAGAGAAGAAAACAAGGATTTTAAAAACTCAATAAAACCTGGCAGTACATCAAAAAAATCATAACATATACAATGTTCCACATCCAGAGACTATATGACAAACCCTTACCCCATGGACGTCTACAAAAGATTTGAGAGATATATTCTCCTAGCAGCTAGCTCTTCTGTGGGATGAGCTTGTTCTTTATAACTCTGCAATATTCACTTTAAACTATTTTGCGGTGGTTGTTCTTTTCACTTACAGTGTTTTAGTCGCTGGGTATATTGTCAGTTTAACTGAAGTAACATTCTTTTCAAAGAGTCCTTGACTACTAAAGAATGCTGTTGGGTTCTTGGGTCAATAGTCTCAAAGATCCAATCTGAAAACATCTATAATCTGGAGATTTGGGAAGAGAGTAGCTGACTCGGAATACAGATAACAAGATAACTATGGATTCCAGGAAGGCGGTCCTATGGCACTGATGCAGTACGTCATTCTCTGCACTCCCCCTACCGAATGGAGCATGAGTACCTTGACGACAACAATGACAACTCTGTTTTTGTCTTTGAATTCCCAGCAACTAACACAGCGCCTGGCACAAAAGAGACACCTGATAGATGCTAAATCGACACACGGCAGTTAAATACCTGCTACATGTCCACCAAAGTAAGCTGTGAGGAGTATCGATGGGAAAGAAACTAGAACTCATTAAACCAACTGGGAGACTATAGCAATAGTGAAGACAAGATGGTAAGTGGGATAAATAGAAGAGGAAAGAGAGAAAGGGGCAAATTTAAGAGATGTTGGGGAAGAAGAATCAGCAAGACTTAGCAACTGATTAGAAAGGAAATGGGAGATTGAGAAAAAAACAAAAATTTAATGTATTTAAATGATATTTCTATTTTTATCTCTGTAAGTTGCTTTGTCAGGTTTTTAACAGCAGCAGAAATCTGCAAGGGTGGAATATACAATGTATTTGTCTAATCCCTGGATTGCTAGCACAGTAAACGGTAACAATTTTCCAAGACCTTAACGGCTTTTTTGGAACCATTATTATGGTCTATCCTCTCAATGAGAACTTCTAGGAACATTTATTTCATGGGGTTCTGCTGATATATGACATTTCTTCTGGAGATTATTTTTTAACATGAGCGTATATTTTTGCATATATGCTTATGCATATCTCACATGTCTTTTGAAAGGAGTGACTGAAAGTCTGGAGACTGGAAAGACTGGCCTCAGGGGATATGACACGACTCCATTTTTAAATTATATTAAAAATGAAAACTAACAAAGTTACCAAAAAATAAAAATAAAAACAAGGAAAATTCTTTTCTTGGACTTTGCCTAAAAGTAGTTTGTTGGGGGCTACTTGCAGTCTGTAAATAGGCTTCTGGAAGAATCCAGCTCTACTAGAAGGCATTCAAGCATTCCCATAGGTATATGTGGAGTAATCAACACTATGTATATCATTCCAAGTATGGAATGACCCAGTTATTCTAGTGGAAAGTGCATTAATCCTTCACCACAAGAATGACAGGGCACTTTTACAGACTGAAACATAGCCATTTCATTGCTTATTTAGAGGAAAGTATACTATTCTAAGGGAGAAAAAAAATGAGAGCATATATTATGCCAGTGTAGAATCTCAACTTCAAAAGTAAAGCACATCGTTTGAAATGGGTAAAAATATATATACTAAAGACCCAATATTTGAAATATATTACACAGTGAAATACATACTGAGGAGGAAGAGAGAAAAAGAATAAAACATTTTTAAAGAACCTATTATGTGCCAGGAACTGTGCTAAGCACTTCACCAATATTATCCCACTTGATCCTCAATCTTTGGAGGTAGATACCATTAATATCTCTGTATTACAGTTGAGGAAATTGAGGCAGATAGAGGTTAAGTGGCTTTCCCAAGGTCATATACCTAGTAAGTATCTGAGGCCTGATTTGAATTTAGGTCTTCCTGACTTAAGGCCCAAGGCCCTCTCTATTGTGCCACCTACATGCCACCTACCTGCCACCCGTGACAAATAAGAATCTTTGTATTGAAGCATACAAAGATAGGCTAATTCTCTGAAAGGAGTTTAGGGTGGAGACCTGACTCACTCCATTCCCCATAAATCTTTCTGCTCCACCCAACCTCTCTAGCTACTCCATCCATAGCTCCTCATCTTGGCTAACTCTGTATTCCTCATAAACTTGAGTCCTTTCATCTCATCAGCTTTTTAATTGCATGTTTACCTCTTCAAATGCCTCTCAGTTTATGTTACTTTACACATCAATAAAAGAAGACATCTTTTCTCTTCTTTGGATGTGGAACAATGAATATAATACTAGGCTTTTTCAATGTGCTTCTTACTTTTGCTCAATTATTTTATTCTCTTTTTTTCTTTGTTATAAAGGAAGCTACCCTGTCAGGGAAAGGAATCTACTGTGAAATGAAAGTAACAGAAAAACAAAAGTTAACAAGAAAAATTATTTTCAAAAAGAAATGGTTGGCAGGAGGGAGGCCCTTTTCTTTCTCTTGCAATTAGTTTTGGCATTGATGGGTTGAGGCCTAACTCTCTTTCCTCATAATCTTCCTATCCACCTTTCATCTCAATCCCTTTCTACTTCTCCCAGCCTCTCTGGGTGCTTTATCCATACTGACATGTTCAAGGTCAGTTGCAATATAGAAGGTGTCCCAAGAGTGTTAGGGCAATTTTAAGAAGCTTTAAACTGTCCTAAAACTTTTGGGACACTGTGTATATGTTTTATGAAATAATAATTCCAAAATTAGCAGCTCCTATTTTTTTCATATCCCTATCTATTGTATATTACTGCTATCTTATAAAGGAAATTCCCTTTTGACTTGCTAGATACAATATTCAAACAAAGAAATAACTCATCAGGAAGGTTCTCTCCACCCTGACAAAGTTCCAAATAAATTAAGAGGTTGTATTGGCAAGATCACAACAAAACTATTTTCAGCATTTATAAGAGGCAAAAAAAGCAGTGTAGTAAAGTAGAAATAGAAGTCATTTTGGAATAAAAGGTCCTGGGTTCACATCTTTATTTTGCTACTTAGTACCTTGTGATCTTGAGTAAGTCATCTAATCTAATCTGGCCTTAGTTTCCTCATCTCTACAATAAAGGCATTGGGTTAATTGGCTTCTAAAGCTCTTCCAACTCTAAGTCTATGATGCTAGGAACTTCCATAAAAATTCTCTTAATAAGTCTCTACTTATAAAGTTATCTTGTTCATATAATCAGTTTTTTAGATAATTATTTGTCACTTCCTATCAAAAATTCCTGCTTAATAACTTCTGGTCCTCTATACCCATTCCCTAAAAAAAACCCACCTCATATAAGACACACATTTTTGGTTCCTAGTTTTCAATAATGACAACATATTATTATTAGGATTCACAGATTTCTAATCAATAGATTGTTCTTGCCCCTTCTAAGACTTATATGTGTGTGAATATTATCGAAAACAAATTGGTTCTCCTCTACATTGAGTTTCCTCATATACGTATAAAATCACATATCATAATGTGAGAAATATATGTATAAACATATATATCACAAAATATCAGCTATGATGGACTGTATAAAGGATATGTTATAGTAGGAAGAACATCGGATTTGGAGTCAAGAGACTTTTGTTAGATATTGTGTAGTTAAATGTATCAGATATAATAGCCCTGGACTTGGAGTCAAGAAGACCAAGGTTCAAGTCCTATCTCACACTTGCTATGTGAACCTGAGCAACTCACTTAACATCTATCAATCTCAGTTTACTCAATCTGCAAAATGATAGCTTCTGTACTTTAGGAAAATCACTTTAGTGGCTGAATGGAGGATGGATTAGAGTGGGGAAAGACTGAATGTACGCAAACTCACTAGCAAGCTATTGCAAAAGTCCAGGCAGGAGGTATGAGGGCCTTCACCAGAGTGGTGGCAGCGTCAGAGCAGAAAAAGGGGCATATTCAAGAGATGTTGGAAAGGTGAAAAAAACACCCATATCCAATCTAGCAACAGACTGAATGTGAGGGGTGAGAGACAGTGAGGAATTCAGGGTGACACCTAGGTCATTATCAAGGATATGTCTGACTGGGATACAACTCATAGCAAGAAGCACTGTTAAAATTGATATGGACATCTTGACTAGTATATTGGTACTCCTGACATACTAAAGGAGCAAGAGGAAATCTACCACTATATTGATTATTAATGGAAAAATTTTGGACAAACATAGGAAGAGTAGGTATAGAAGAGTTATTACCTACCTTAGCAGAAGGATTACCAAAACAAATAATTTTCACATGTCTTTGAAAGTACCTACGTAAATCCCATTAAAACAATATGGCATAAACCTCATAATTTTCTACTTACTTATTGCAAATTTTGTTTTTGTTTAAATTAAAATTTAAACTTCAAAATATAAACACTAAAGCACATAATTGCTGTTTTATTGTGGTCAACCTTCTTTAGAAATAAATACTTAAGCATTCATTTTGTTCTTTCTTTTAAAAAAATGTTAAATGATACATTTTAACCACGTAATCTCTTCCCAATATATCCTATTTCACATAAAACCTTCTTATTAAAAAAATGAAAACAAGAAGCAAAGCCAATCAACACAGCAACTACATCTAGTCAGGGTTGTACACCTTTACATTATATATGTCTTTTGGAAACAAGACTAGTAAATGTATCCAAGGTGATTTTATATGCCCATTAATGTTGTTTTCATGTACAATATCATAGTCATTGTGGATGTTTGGATTCTTCTTTCTTTACTCAGCAAGGGTTCATATAAGTCTTTTTCTCAGAATTCTTCACATTCGTCATTTCTAATGGCAAAATAATAATCCATTACAGTAAGGTGTCCAGTTATTCCCCAGTTTATGGGCACCTACTTGTTTCCAGTTTTTTGCTACCACAAAAAGTTCAGCTACTACTATTTTCCTATCTATGAGACCTTTCCTTCTGTAATTTGCTGCCTTTGCGTATGCCCAAGAAATGTAATACAAATTCTTGCAACAAAAACTTAAGAAAGCTTTCTACAAGAATCAATTGCTAGGATTATAGAATTATACCAGTTAACCAAGAACTGTAATGCAACAATTGCAACAAACAGAACACATAGTCCTATCTCAAAATGTTCATGAGATTATAAACACTCTGACAAACACATCACACACTATAAACAGTTTAGAAAATTGTAAGCAGATAACACAGCAAGAAGTCAAAACAAACATACTTACTTCTGGTCAGCCATGACCATTTTTTTTATAAAAGGTAAAAAAAGAAAATAGCAGTACATTAAAGTAAGAATATACAATGAACAATGACTTGGAAATAAAGGTCAAGGTTTAATTTTTACCTTTACTAAGGAGAAAAATCATTAAGCATTTAAGTTGAAGGTGAAAAAAATACAAAAGCCAACTCTGAGTATGACAATAAAAATAAAGAAATCCATCTGCTGGAATTAAGGATTAAGTTTCCAGAATTAAGTATTTTCTATGAGGTATAGAAAGGTACCAATAATAATAGTAAACATGGTTTTATCTCACTTAACTGCACCTTCTGGGTTTAGTGTAAACATGATAAAGGCAAAAAGCACCAGAAGAGAGGACAAAGGAGAGAGTGTTAGAAATCCCAAGAAAAAAATGGGTGGCCCCAATCCCTAGAACAAAGCAGAAATAAATGTTGTAAAAGTATAAGGGGAGGAAACTAGATGGCTCTAGCTCACCACTGTTGGGAAGGAATAATAGGGCATGGAGTGTAAGAGTGAATTGAGAATGCTGAGATTTTCCTTGGGGATTATCCCCACAGAAGCAGGTATATGAGTTCAGCAGTCAGTCAGAAGAGGAAAAAGGATCACTGATGGGAAGGTTGGAATGAAGACCACTTTGCATGGTACTTCCTTCCAGGTTGCCCAATGGGATCAGGGCACAAAAGACAGTATACCTAGGGTGGGAATATTGAGGGCAGGGAGGAAGGAGACTCCATGGCACCTACTTCCCATTTTCCCGACAGATGTGCAGCATCTGCCAGATGTATCAGCATCTACCAAATGCTCTGACTCAAAATCCTTTTCCTTTCAATATGTTCAGGTATATTCCTATACATTTAAAAAGTCTTCACTTGAATCATACTATGAGGACTCATGAGAAATTATTTCTCTTTGGTATTAATAGCTAATTATTTTATTAGGAACATGGTTTTTCCCCTTTTCTGCTTTTTCATCCAGATATCAATTTATGTGGGAAATCTTTCTAAAAGACAGAGCCAGCCAGGATGGCTGAGATCTAATCAAAGACAGTAAAGGAAATTCTAAGTTTAGGCTAATGGGTGCATTCCTACTCATTGTGTTCACTCAGATAGGTCTGAGAAAATTTGGATCCTCCCTTTTGTCAGACAGATAATATTGAAATTTAAAAGGCTCTTTTATCAAAACTTGGGTGATCCAAGTCATGTACCCCAAAGACCATCAATTAAATATAGTCCACCTCCCATTATAATATTCATTCTCTCTTATTACTTATTGACCAGAATTGCACCCTTCTTTCAAAAGACAATAAATATCAAAGGTTCAACAGGTGTTATTCCTTTGGCTACTAAGGGAACAATGAGCCTGTTTTTGTTGCCTGCTTTCTAGATGTAGTCAATAAAATTGATTTTAATTTACCCAGAAACTTGGTCTCTCACTTTTTTAAGACGTCACAGACTAAGGTCAAAATATGCCATGAAAAGGAAAATGAATGTACCTATTCAAAAACATTCAAAGTTATTTCCTATGAAATGGCAAAAAAAAAAAACTCTGAGACCTACCAACATATACAACAATTAGGAAGTAGCTGAATAAATTTTGCTAAATTAATGAAATGAGAGATTACTAAAATATAAAAGAAAAAGAAAATGTGAATTCAAAGAAATAGGTAAAGGCTCAAAAAAGAACTTCATAAATGAAAACATGAAAAGGTATGGAGTCATAGCACTTACAGGGATTTTAGATAATTCTAGGTTCAATAGGAATCAAGAAGAGTGCTAAAGCAATTACAGTATGCATTAATGGAAATTTAGGATATAGGAATAGGGGAAGTCATAATTTCTCCATACTGTGCCCTGGTCATTAACATATTTTGCATAGCATTTTCAGTTTTGGTGTGACAAATGAAGAAGCAAATGATAAACTGGAGAGTGTCTGTAGTCTCACTCCCCTTCCAAGCCCCTGTATATATACAGGAAGTCACCAGAAGGTGTGTATGGTCATGCTGTATGATAAGTCAGTGAAGGAACTGGGGGAGTGTGGTCTGAAGAAAAGAAGACCTACAAGGAAACGACAGCAGTCATCAAGTATCTGAAGGACTATCATAAGGAAGGAAAATTGGACTTATTCTTCTTGATGCTGGAGAGCAAAACTGGGAGCAGTGGACATGAGGATAGAAAGAGGCAAACAGTTTAGATAAAAGCAAATTATTCTAATTATTAAAGTGCTCCAAAAGTGGCCTTTCTCAGGAAAGAGCAGAATACTCCTCACTTGAAATCTTTAAGGAAAAGTTGGATGACTACTTGTCATATATCATGACATTATCCTGTCCAGGTGAAAGTTGGCTCAGATGTCCTCTGAAGTTGCTTGCTACTCTGAGATTATGTAAGTTTATAATTTATACAATAGAATTTAAAGTAAAAAAGTGAGATTAGATGAACAACAAGCATACTGATGAAGAAACACTACCAAAAAAAAGACTTTAAAAATTGTTAAAGGAGGCAAAACAGAGATCTAAAAGAGACAAAAAATGTCACTGTTAAAATGTAGGTGTCTTTTTAAGAAATGTTTAAGAAGGTTTCTGTTTAAGGCCTTATTTGTATTTTTTGCTCTTAGTTGTTAAATTAATTGGTGATATTTACTGAGAAATATTACATTCACAATAAATAAACAAATGAAGCAGTTCTCAAAAAGAAGCATAAACTATTAACAACCGTAATAATAAGAGAAATTTGCAAATCAAAATCACCCAGAGGTTTCGCCCCCTACCTAGAAAATGGGCAAAGATCATAAAAGCATGGGAATGGTCAATGTTGGAGGGGTTGTAAAAAAACAAGCAAACTAATCCACTGTTGGTGGAGCTATGAATTAGTATTCCAAAATAAGCAATTTGAAATTACACAAATAAAGTATCTAAAATGTCATAGCCTTTGACCCAGAGGTTCCACATATACCCAGGACCCTCAGATTACGGACAAAGAGAAAGGCTCCACATACATCAAAACATTTATAACAAATCTTTTTGTAGTGGAAAAGAACTAGTAATAAAGTAGATGCCTATAAATTTGTGAATGCATAAACAAATTGTGGCACATGAATGTAATGAGATATTACTGTTCTGTAAGAAATAATATGGTTAAGACAAAAAAAGCATAGAAAGATTTACATGAAAAGATACAAACAATTAATGTGAGCTAAGAAAACTATATAGACCATGACTACAACAATGTAAATGGAAAGAACCATTACCAGAATACAAGTGAAAATGAATGCTTCAAAATTACAAAGAACAAGCTTGATCCTAAAGAAGACATATGAAGAGACACCTCTCCCCAAACTTTGGGGAGGTGGGAGGCTATACACTGTTGTGAAACATTGCATATAATGTCATATTTGGTCAATTTATTGGTTTTGTTGATTTTTTTTTTCTCTTCTTCCTCTTTAACATTTTTCCTTTTTAAAAAAAAAATTCTTTATTATAAAGACTGGTCCATGAAGAAGAATAGGGACACAGAGGAAATTCAGGTGTGTAAAAACAAAAGATAGCAATAAATAATTACTTTTTAAAATCTTAGCCACAGTACCAAACACCCACAACAAATATTTACTGACAACTACCCAGTAATTCTGGGTACTTAGGAACAATAGTCTAGTGGCCTAGGAAATCACTATGGCCTAGTAAGCCCCTTGAAACAAGAAGCAATTGCAAATACTGTCTGGAAGAACTGCAATGGCTAGGCTAACATGTTACACCACTGGTTCATCCATTCTCTGCTCTTCTCCCTCCCCTTCCAAGCCCCAGATGATTTTATATATAATATCACCAATTTCAGTAAATGCTCTTCCCAATTTAAAGAAACATGGCAGGGAAGAAATGAAAATAGCTGGAATTGTTTAACTGTTATACAATGTTATGAATCTACATCATATTTAGCCTGTATTGAGAGTCAATATTACCATTCCTATTCTACAGAGCTGTGATTTAATTAACACTGCTGCCAATACAATATAAAAATTCAGAGCCATAAAGCCACTGTACACTTGCTCAGTAAAAGGAGGGAAAAGGCCTCATTTACTTTAAATTACAGAGGATTTTTGTGGTGGCAAAAAATTAGAAATTAGGTGCCATTGATCAGGGAAAGAAAGAATTAAACAGGAAGAGACGTGAAAAAATACTTCTCCCTGACTCATCAGAAGAAGTGGAGAGTCCATGGGTTGCATGCAATATCAGAAGTTTTGATATATTTATTGATTTTATGTAATTTTTTTCCTCTTTTTTTAAGTATTTATTCTAAGTGATGTCTCTCTCGGAGGGGCCGGAAGCAGCAACAGTAGTGGAAACTGAAGTGATGTACAAACAAGATATTGCATTAAATGCATTTGTTTTATGCTTCCATGAATGAAAAATTCTATAGTTATGTCACAATATAATCTTATGGTTTTGAAAAAAAAGAGTTTATGAAATCAATGTTTTTCTGCAGTTTTAGCAATGAATCACTCTTAAGAGTGATTGAAAAAACATTTTTTAGAAAGATCTTTCCTTACCCAGAAGATCCAATGCTCTTACAAACACCAAGCAGAGGCCTCTTCTCAGCAAAATTGTCACACTTCTGTGAATCTGTTAGAAAGCATAAAAAAGGCTGAAGTTAGAAGTATTCTTGTTTATTTTCTTTTTTAAAAAAATCATCTCTAAAGGTTTACAACTGCATATGATGGTAAGACATATTAATTATGAATTTATGCTTTTGGAGTAAAATCTAGAAAGATCAAATCTTTTCCAAAGAAAGTAAATGGCATCCCCTCATCTGGCCTTCCCAGATAAGTAGCTAATCACTAGGTAGCATAAACAACAAAAATTTCTTAAGAGAATAAAACATGAGCTGTTCCAATAGGTGGTTAGACATAAAATTCAAATACCTGCACAATATACTACACATTGCACTCTTCATTAGAATTTTATTTCTCACCAAGAAATAAAAGACCTTAAATGAAGGAGGCTCTGAAATATTCTTTTTCATGAAAAGAAAATGATACCCACCTTTATCATCACCATAATGACCATAACAAGAATTATTGCTCTCTCATCCATCAAACAATCAGAAAATCAATAAACCAATAAATATTTATTAAGAAAGTGTTATGTCCCAGGCACTGCACTAAGCACTGAGGATACAAAGGAAAAAGGCAGTCCCTTCTATGAAGGAATTCACACTCTAATAGGAGAGGCAAGTACGTAAAAACAAGTTAGATACTGGACAATGTGTAAATAATCAACAAAGGGAAGGCATAATTTTTATACAAATTGTACTTTGTATATTTGTTGGCAGAAATAATACTTTAAATATGTGGCTTTCATCCACATGAGGGAGGCTGATTAAGGCACAAACAAGTAGAGAAAGTGCCTAGGTATGCCAGTACCAAAGTAGGAAGAGTGAAGAGAGCCTGGCATCACCTGAGTCAGCAAGTGGCTTCTCATAGGATCACTAACCCTTTTGGTTTACTTAATAAAATCTGAAGATCAGCTGACTCAAGGTCCAAGCATCTTTCATCTGACTGAGTCACACATGTGTGTACCATATCTCCTCCAGGGTCTCGATTGTACGCTTGTCTTTCTAGTGAGTATGATCCATACGTTTCCCAGTTCCTTCTTCTCTCCTTATTTCCCCAGATGTCTTAAGTCAAGTCTTATTCCTTCCTTTGTGTGAGTTAAAATAAGCCAAATAAAGGCTAAATAAAAGTAATGTTGAGAATCAATGCCCCTTCTGAGGAATCCTATAGAAAGCGGCTGAAATGGACTAGGACATTTTATCTTCTCATCCTAAAACAAAATCCCTGTATCCCCAGTAGGACAGATGACTTCCCCCATTTAATAGACAGGAAAATAGGATAAACAACAAGCTTAAAAGTTATAGAGTGGGGAGTTATAGAAAGAATTGTGACTTTCACCTAGGGCCTCTTGAGTTCTAATCCAAGTTGCTTTTTAATTAACTACACAGTGAAATGACTCATTTATACTGTTAGGCCCTGAGCTTTTTAAAAAGAGAAAGGAGAAAAGGTAAAAAAAAAAAAAAAAAAAAAAAAAAAAAAAAAAGCAGCCTGGTCTTAACCTGAGCCACGTAGTCAATTCTACTGAATGTACTCAAGTACTAGAAAGTTCTTCTCTAGCACCATCCTCAGGGTAAGAACAAGGGTTTTGTCTGGAAGACCCACTGAGAAGTCTGACATTCAGGCTGCAATGCTATATTTGACAGAAACAAAGTAACACAGAATGAGAGCTAGATGGCTATCTATCCCAGAAGGATTTGAAATCAGATCCTCCGACTCAGGGAGCCAGGGCTCTTTCCCTTATGCCATGCTGGCTCCTTATGAGGTAACACAGCTTCCAACTTCCAAAGGAAGAGATAATAAAAAAGGTGGGAATTGAGGAAGAAAAAATTTGCATCCAATGAGCACCACTCTGTATACCTTACTATACTGTATGATATGATGAAGGCCACATAGTTTTTCAAAATGAGTAGAGCCATTGGATCTCCTTGCATGAAGAGTTCTATTGTTGACAAAAATCATTAAATTAATACTTCTTGATGCAGCAATGCAGTTGGAAAAAAAATTAAAACTGAATATTGCAAAATTACAAAGAAAAACATGGTTAAAAAGAAGAGATATGGAAAGACACCCCTCCAACCTATGCCTCTGCAGAGGTAATAGTAGTAAGTAATAGTGTGGTACTATATAGTCATGCTTTTTTGATGTAGTCAGCACTGTTGCTGACTTTTCCTCTTCTTTCTCTTTTTCAATTTTTGTATTTAAAAATATTGTATGGGGGGGGGGCGGAGCCAAGATGGCGGCTGGAAAGCAGGGACCAGGTGAGCTCCCTGCTGAGCCCCTCCAAAAACCTATAAAAAATGGCTATGAACCAATTCTAGAACTGCAGAACCCACAAAACAGCAGAGGGAAGCAGAGCTCCAGCCCAGGATGGTCACTGAGTGAGGTCTATCCCACACGGAGCTGAGAGCTGGGAGATGGGAACGGAGTGGAGCAGTGCCCAGCCTGAGCGGCGTGGACCAACCAGACCAGGAGGCGGGCGGAGCGGGCCCTAGCGCCCTGAATCAGTGAGCTGCGGCAGTTACCACACTTCTCAACCCACAAACACCAAAGACTACAGAGAAGGTTAGTGGGAAAAGCTGCAGGAGTGGAAGGAGTTCGTGGTTCGACTTCCAGCCCCGGGGGCAGCGGAGGTGGGGCAGCTACAGCTGCTGCTGCTTCTGGCCCCAGGCCCACCTGGTGGGAGGAATTAAGTGGCAGATCAGAGCAGGAGTGCACAGCCTGCTGAAGATCTAAGCCCAGTCCGGGCTGGGGGTTCTTGGGGAAGGAGTAGTGCTGGTGTGGCAGAGCTGGCACCTCCCCCCCCAAACGTGGAACATAGAACTCTTTAGTCTACAAGCAGTCATACCCCACTGAAAAACTCAAGGGTCAAGTTAGTTGGTTGGGAATATGGCCAGGAAGCAAAAACGCGCCCAGATTCAGTCCCAGACTTTGCATTCTTTCTTTGGTGACAAAGAAGACCAAAATATATAGACAGAAGAAGTTAACAAAGTTTAACAAAGTTAAAAGAGCCTACAACAGAAATCTCCAAGAAAAACATGAACTGGTCCCAGGCCATGGAAGATCTCAAAAAGGATTTGGAAAAGCAAGTTAGAGAAGTAGAGGAAAAATTGGGAAGAGAAATGAGAAGGATGCAAGAAAACCATGAAAAACAAGTCAATGACTTGCTAAAGGAGACCCAAAAAAATACTGAAAAATACACTGAAGAAAATGACACCTTAAAAAATAGACTAACTCAAATGGCAAAAGAGCTGCAAAAAGCCAATGAGAAGAATGCCTTGAAAGGCAGAATTAGCCAAATGGAAAAAGAGGTCCTAAAGACCACTGAAGAAAATACTACTTTAAAAATTAGATTGGAGCAAGTGGAAGCTAGTGACTTTATGAGAAATCAAGATATTATAAAACAAAACCAAAGGAATGAAAACATGGAAGACAATGTGAAATATCTCACTGGAAAAACCACTGACCTGGAAAATGGATCCAGGAGAGATAATTTAAAAATTATTGGACTACCTGAAAGCCATGATCAAAAAAAGAGCCTAGATATCATCTTTCAAGAAATTATCAAGGAGAACTGCCCTGATACTCTAGAGCCACAGGGCAAAATAGAAATTGAAAGAATCCATAGATTGCCTCTTCAAATAGATCCCAAAAAGAAATCTCCTAGGAATATCGTTGCCAAATTCCAGAGCTCCCAGATGAAGGGGAAAATACTACAAGCAGCCAGAAAGAAACAATTTGAGCATTGTGGAAACACAATCAGAATAACCCAAGATCTGGCAGCTTCTACATTAAGAGATCAAAGGGCTTGGAATACAATATTCTGGAGGTCAATGGAGCTAGGATTAAAACCTAGAATCACCTACCCAGCAAAACTGAGTATCATGCTCCAAGTCAAAATATAGACTTTCAATAAAATAGAGGACTTTCAAGCTTTCTCAGTGAAAAGACCAGAACTGAATAGAAAATTTGACTTTCAAACACAAGAATCAAGAGAAGCATGAAAAGGTAATCAAGAAACAGAAATTGCAAGGGACTTACTAAAGTTGAACTGTTTTGTTTACATTCCTACATGGAAAGATGACATATATGATTCATGAGACCTCAGTATTAGGGTAGCTGAAGGGAATATGCATATATATATATATGAAAGAGAGAGAGAGAGCAGACACGGTGAGTTGAAGATGAAAGGAAGATATCTAAAAGAAATAAAATCAAATTAAGGGATGAGAGAGGAACATACTGAGAGAGGGAGACAGGGAGAGATAGAATGGGGTGGATTATCTCACATAAAGGTGGCAAGAGGAAGCAGTTCTGTGGGAGGAGGGGAGAGGGCAGGTGAGGGGGGAATGAGTGAACCTTGCTCTCACCAGATTTGGCCTGAGGAGGGAATACCATACATACCCAATTGGGTATCTTACCCCACAGGAAAGAAAAGGGAGGAAGATAAAAAGGGGGGGGGGATGATGGAGGGGAGGGCAGATGGGGGTGGAGGTAATACAAAACAAACACTTTCGAAAAGGGACAGGGTCAAGGGAGAAAATTCAATAAAGGGGGATGGGTTGGGAAGGAGCAAAATATAGTTAGTCTTTCACAACATGAGTTTTGTGGAAGGGTTATACATAATGTAACACATGTGGCCTATGTTGAATTGCTTGACTTCTTAGGGAGGGTGGGTGAGAAGAGAAGAGGGGAGAGAATTTGGAACTCAAAGGTTTAAAAACAGATGTTCAAAAACAAAAAAAAAAGTTTTTGCATGCAACTAGAAAATAAGATACACAGGCAATGGGGCATAGAAATTTATCTTGCCCTACAAGAAAGGAAGGGAAAAGGGGATGGGAGGGAAGTGGGATAATAGAGGGGAGGGCTGACTGGGGAACAGGGCAACCAGAATATATGCCATCTTGGAGTGGGGGGGAGGGTAGAAATGGGGAGAAAATTTGTAGTTCAAACTCTTGTGAAAATCAATGCTGAAAACTAAATATGTTAAATAAATAAATTTAAATTTAAAAAAAATATTGTATGTCATACAGGATGAATCATTGTGAGGAAAAAACTGGGGAAATTATGTAAAATGTAAAAAATGCCTAAATAAAAACTTATTTTTAAAAAAAAATTTTAAAGCTTGAGAAACACTGAGTCTGCTTCATAAACCAATGCTATTTTTGCCTAGGAAAGCATCTTCAAAACTTAATTTACAATGGATTGTATACTGGTACCCTTTTCAAAACAAATTTATCAGATCCTATAATTAACAATATCAGTTTTAACCCAACTATTAATAATTAACAGATCTAATAACATATTTAAGTTACATATTAATTGTGACTAAACTTTATCCATACAAGTCTAACTTCACTCCTACATATTTGGGTAACTGTAATATTAAAATGGTTCACATCAATAACTTTATATTCAACAAGAAGTTTATGTATAACTTTAAAGTAATAAGTGCATTTTCCTTATTCCTCTCCTTCTGGGTTTTACCAGATCTCTATGGTTTCCACCTATACTATATACACTGATCAGAAATTTTGATAAATGAAACATCTCTGGTCTGTAAAAGTAATAATTGCTAAGTTAGGGGTTAGATTTTTTTATAATATGAACCTCATTCGTTAGGGTATATTGGCCCAGTGAACTTTTCTCTCTAAGTAGGAAAACTACATTCACCTTAGTGAACAAACATAGAGTAATGGCATATCAGTCCACAGATCAATGTAGTTAAAAGTTTTATATTTTTCAAAGTAAAGACCATACTTAAACGCAATGGAAAATAAATGTGAAAACTCATAAAAGCAGGAAGATTAATGAGCAGGGATATGACACAAATACATGTGAATAATAAAACCTTCATAAAATAACAAACTACCCATATAAGATATAAGAAAAATGTATTCATGGCACGCCTCATACTATTTTATGATTAACTCAGAAATTGGAAGACAATGCATGAAAACCTTGATCTGCATGAAATAAGTTAATTTTCTGACAATTTGAATATTAATACATTAGAAAAATCATTACTATAGGGTCTTTGAAAATCTCATGAACATGGTAGCTATTAACCTGATTTTTCATGCAGTACAAACAGCAACATGTGCTCTCCACAATGCCTAATGGAGTCACTACCCCATGTGTAATTCCACGGAAAATGTAATCCTCCAAGTTGTGGAGGATTAATTTTTTTATATATAAAATGGTGTGTTTATTCACATATGGGATAGAATGACGTTACACACACCTGCTCTACACAGTGTTTAACTGAATGAAGTATGATGATGAAAATGAAAAACTGCTAGCTAAATCCACCAAATGTAAAAAGTATAGCAATCCTGTCACAAAGTCCTTTTCTTAAACTCCTTTTATTCTAAATCCTTTTAATTCTGTCCTATAACACTATAACATTTACAAAAAGCTGAAAATCCTGATAAATCACACAATTAAAGTAATGAAAATGGACCTGCCTACCAATAAGATGCCACCTCCTAGCATTTCACTTAGCTAAATGGTTTTTTTAAAAAAATTCAAAACCACGTGCAGAGGAGAAAATGTTAAATACCACCCCAGCCCCACCAACTTGCACTTGCTTAAATGAACTTTCACATTGCCCTGAAACAAATGGAATCTGCCTCAGAAATCAGCTTTACCCATTCATATACCTCTAACCACTTGTTAAACCTTCAGACAGGTTTAACAGCACAGTCCCTTGAGTCCCTTGCACATAATGATTAATAAATTTTCTGTGGAATCAAGACAGTTGAGGAAATAAAAGACCAAAGCTACTCAGAAAAGAAATAGAAAAATAGATTCCACTATCTTATAGCTTCTAAATTGGGCCACCACAAATGCTGTCATCGGTCTCAAATAAACAATCTTGCCTTATAATTCTAATATTTGAAATCCTGCTTTAGGGAGTGGCACTCTAAATTTTAAACATGTTCTCTTGCCCAAGGTGCTATGTGTAACTATGCAATGTAACTAATTCAGACAGTGTGTGATTCCTTTCTAATAGATGCATGTATACATACATACACACACATAGTAGATGTGATATCTCATAGACTTCATCTTCTGTTTCTCATCTTTGGAAAGGATAAGAAAACTATTAGGAATCTCTTCATCACATATAATTTTAAATGTACTTCAGGCCCATTATTTGCAAGATCAACTATCCATATTCTAGAAATGACAGAGCTTCATTGGACAGAGATCTTAGAGGACACCTAATTCAACAACTCCATTTTTTTTTACAAATGAGGGAAAAGAGTCCCAGACTCCTCATCTGTAAAATAAGAAAATTAGTTTATTTTAGACTCTCCAACACTGGAACTTGACCTCCAAAACGGAAAGGAGAATTTACTTTTCAAATATCTAAAAGGAATTAATATGAAACATCTTCAGTACTGTTGTTCTTCAACAAAAATTTTTGAGCTTTTCAAACCACAAGACGAAACAAACAGTTGAGCAGATTAGCTAAGGTTTATTACCCTACACTGCACACAGATACAATGGGATATGAAGATGAAGGAAGGAGTTCCAACGACAATTTTATTTCACTTAAAAATGTGTTTTTAGCAATCTTTTCTTGTGATATTCATTTCCATTTGATTGATATTTAAATGATACTTCTGCTAGATATGTATTTTATTGCAGCAATACAACAGAGTGTTAAAGGACTGTAAAAGAACAGAATTTTTCTCCAGGTCAGAATCTGTACAGAAGTATTGTAACTGGAAAACAGAATTGTCACACAATATAATCACAAAGGTATCAAGTGGGGCGGCTAGGTGGTGCAGTAAGTACAGCACTTGCCCTGGAGTCAGGAGAATCTGAGTTCAAAATCTGGCCTCAGACACTTGACATGTTTACTAGCTATGTGACCTTGAGCAAGTCACTTAACCCCAATTGCCCTGCCTTCCCCCCACAAAAAAAATGTAAAGGAAAAAAACCAAAAGGTATCAAGTAATGATAAAAGCCAGAAGAATTTTGACTGTGTCTCTGACTATTCCTATTCCTCTAAAAATTGAAGAATGCTTTTAAATCCCTACATGAGATCAATCTTGATTTTCCTTTGCAAATGTTCCTCCTTCCATTATACACAAGTACACATTCCTAAAAATCAATCAACAAGCATTTATGAAGTTCTAAGTGCCAGGCACTGTGCTGGTTGCTTAAGCTACAAAAATGGAAATTATACAGTCACTGTCCCCAAGGAGCTCATATTGTATGGAGGGAAGCAAAATGTACACATATAAATTTATACAAAATGAGCACAAAACAGTAGACCCAAGGTAATTTGGAGGGGGGGGGGGGGCAGGCTGTAGGAAAAGGGAGAATGGATAATCAAGAAAGATTTCATGCATAAAGTGGTACTTGAGGCCTTCCTGATAAGGTCTTTCCTCTTAGGGCTTCTAAGAAACAGAAATGAGAAGGAAGTTCATGCCAAGTTTGGGGGAAAGGCACAGACAGGAGATAGAATGACACGTGTAGAACAGCATGAAAGCTTCTTTGATTGGACAGAAGAGCATGTAAAGGGAAGAATGTATATTAAGACTGAAAAAGTTAAGTTAGATCCAGGGTGTGAAGGGCTTTCAATGCCAGACCCCTTTAAACTTTATCCCAGAGAGAACCACTGGAGTTTACTGGGCACAGTAATGACATAGGCTATCTCCAGCTTAAGGAAAGTCACTGACAGCTATGGAGTGGAAGACAGACTGAAGAGGGGAGAAACTTGAGACAGAAGACCAAGTAATATAGCTATCACTCAAGACAAAGTGAAACTGGGAAGCAGTTTATCTGTAGCAACACCTAAACTCCGTCTCTGGCACCTCCACTTCCACATAGCATAATTTATGTCATTTTCCTTCCTCACTTAGACCCCCTCCTTCTCCTTTGGTACACGCACTCATGTACCAAAGTGCATGAGTATCACATAAAAATTGCCAAAAAAATCTAATCAGATGAAAGCACATAGGAATGTCAGTTTTGAAAAATCAAAAAACTAGCACTTATTTATAGTCTTGCCCTGAAACTTCATTGGATGTTAGACATTTGAAGCACAATCCCCTGGTTGAACTAATGAGTTTTATCTCCAATGCACTCTTGAAATGGCTTGCTTGACCTAAGAAGGGAGGTTAAAGAACAATTCCCCAGAGCAATTCAGATGGAGATCCCTGTCCAGGTACAGTAAACACAATTTTGAGGTACAAGTTATGTTAGTTTGAAATACTAACCAAAGGTTGTTTTTACCTTATTCCAGAATCTAATTACATAGGAACAGAAACAGGACATATGGTAAAAATTTTCAGAGCATTTTCTGTAGTTTACAAACTCCTTTATGAAGTATGGCATATTTTGCAAGTAAAACAAAGACATAAGGATGACCCAGAACTTTGAGTTCACAAAATCCATAAAAGACTTATTTTTCCTAAAATATAGTTAATAATAAATACTTTTTGAGATCACCTTATAAATCTTGCTTTCTAAAAAAAATTACAGTTCATTTTTTTCTTTGGCCATGGGTATTCATGTTTGTTTAACTGACATAATTCGGTACTCACTAGTTGCTTCCACTAAAAGCACACAGGAATGTCAGGTTCAAAAAATCAAAGAATTAGCACTTATTTATAGTCTTGTCCTGAAACTTAGCACTTAACTTTCAGGGTTATCGTGGGAATAAAATGAGATAATATTTGTAGTATTGACAGACCTTAAAGATATTATATAATTGCTAGATATTTGTCATGATCATATTCCTTTTATTATAGCATTATTATGTAGTATATTATACTCTTTTTAACAACTACATATTTTAGAGGCCTCTTAATTTTAATGCATGGAATTTTAAACCTTTTAACTTCAAAATTTCCCAGTACACGAAGGGAAATTATGGAAGAAGGACAAATATAATAGAAAAAAGCATTGGATTTGGAGGGGAAAAAATGTGCTGATATATCAGCTCTACTACTTGCTGCCTGTGTAAATGATCAGATATTCACTTAACTGCCTGGGCCTCAGCTTCCTATTCTGTAAAGTGGGAGAAAAGGGTGGACTAGCCAACCAATGAGTTCCCTTCTAGGCACAGATCTGTGATACTATGTTACTTTTCTGTTCTTAAGATTTATTTGACCTGATATAGCATGAATAAGCTTTATTAAAATTATATTATAAATTATGAAATATCCAAAATATTAACTATAACTTCAAATGATATATATAATAAGAAAGCATTCAAAAGAAGAGATGCATGTCAGTTGAAGTAGCTGGAATTGTACCTGAGCTTTGAAGATTGGGTAGATTTTGAAATTAGGAAGCAGAAAGACCATTTCTAAGTAAGGAAAATAGTATGAATAAGGGTATGGAGGAAGAAAAAAAATGGGTAATGTTCATAGGATGATAAAGAGTCAAGCAGAATGAAGTAAAGGATTTATATTAAAGAGTAGAGAGAAGTAAAACTCAGTAGAAAGGGTGAAGCCAGATTACAGAGGGCCCTAAAAACTAATCAGGCAAGTGATATGAAATAGAGAATGACAATGGAGTTTGAGAAGAAGAGTCAAAATTGAAAGCAATGCTTATGAAACATCAGTCTGGTAGCAATATATAAGATGAACCACTTTCCATCAGCATTATCTTCATGGCTCCTCCAAAATAAACCCATCACTTAAAATCTCATTACCACTCAGTTTTTGATCCTGAATATTTCACTCCTTCAGTTGCTTCTCCTCTCCAGCCTGGAGGGCAAGAAGGTAGACCAATAAACTCCTCCCTATACCTTCCTTTATAGAACTTTAGAGATAACTTCATTGTCCATCAACTTCCATAATTGTCCATCAGCTTCCCTAATTTTCCATCAACTTCATTTTCTCTACTTAGTTCTGACTCCACAGAACATTCATGCCCTTGTGTCAGATACCCCCTAGATCGCCTCCCCATGCTTTTCAGTTTCTTTTTGTATGCTGAGTTCTCCCTATTATACTGTAAGCTCCTTGAGGACAGGGACTTTCTTTTACTTGTAAATGTATCCTTCAGCACTTATGACATGCCTGACACAAAATAAGCACTTAAAAAATGTTTACTAAATTGAATTGAATTGAACAGAAAGGAGAAAATGTAAAGAGGTCAACAGAGTACTCAATACAGGCATGAAATGATAAGGACCTGCATGACCTACTACAATGGTACTGGCACTGCAATTCAGGAAAGGAACTGAATCCAAGACATATTTTGAAGGAAGAAATAACTAGACTTGTGAATGGCCTCTGTTGGAGGAACTATGGAAATACAGGCATAGTAATGCATTGCTGGTGGAGTTGTGCATAACCATACTGGAAAGCAATTTGGAATTATGCAAATAAAAGTTGCTAAAATTCCAATACACTTTGACCTAGAAAGTTCACTATTAGATATATACCCCTGGCAGACCAGTGGAAAAAAAAAGAAAGCCTCCACATACACAAAAATATTTATAGTAGGCCTTTTTCCTTTTCTTATGGTAGCAATGAACTGGAAACAAAGTAGATGTCCATCTACTGCAGAATGCCTAAACACATTGTTGTAAATAAATGTAATGGAATAGTATATATTATAGACAGAAAGAAAAAACAAATATGATGAATACAGAGAGGCATGGAAATACTTAAACATATTGATTCAAAGTGAAGTAAACCAGGAAAACAATATACACAATGACTACAACAATGTAAATGAAACAACCACCAAAATAATTGAAAATGAATGTTGAAAAATTATGAGTTTTTTCATTTGATCCCAAAGAAGAAATACAGAAGAAACTTCCATAGACTCTGAAAAAGTAGGAATGGATGGGAAACACAGCATATGATGAGCAAGGTTTGTTTTTTTTTTTAAATGTGTTTACCAAGTTTCACTAAATTTTTCTCTTCTTTTTTTTGTTTTTTTAAGAATTAATTGCAATATTTAAAAGCTTTTTCAGAGAAGGAAGAGATACTCAGGAGGAATTTAGGTTATGTTAAAAATGAAAGATATTGATAAAAATTTATTTCAAAAAAGAAAACAACGGGTAAAGCTTTTTTAACTTAATTTTATCATTTAATTAACAGAAATCCATTTTCTCTCCCTCCTACCTCCTCTAATTGGGGAGGAAAAAAATGTACCAAAATTGCATAGTCAAATAAAACAAATTCAAACATCGGACATGTACAAAACAAATAATGTCTCAATCTATATCCTGAGTCCATCACCTGTGGAGGGAAGTTTGGCATGCTTTATCATCAATCCTCTCAATGACCACAGAGTTGATAAGAGTTCTTAAAACTTTCAATATGATTTGTTTTCATAATGTTATTAATATGTAAATTGTTATCCTGGTTCTGCTCACCTCATGCTGCAACAGTTCCCAGATTTTCTTTGAAACCATCATCACTTAAGGCATATTATTTAAGGCACAATAATATTCTATTTCCTTTACATATAATTTGTTCAGCCATTCTCCAACTGATTAGTTTCAAGTTCTTTACCACCAGAAAAAAGCTACCATAAATATTTTTGTATATATGGATCCTTTTCTTAGTTCTTTGATCTCTTTGGGGTGTGGGCCTAGTAGTGATATTATTACTGGGCCAAAAGGTTTGCTCAGTTTAGTAACCTTTGAGCCCTATTTCCAAATTGCTTCCCAAAAATCACTAGACCAATACACTCTTCCACCAAAAATACATTAATATGTCTATCTTCCTGCAACCCCTCTAACACTGGTGAGGTGGGAGGTGACATAGAAATTTAAAGTTGCTTAAATTTGCATTATTTAATTATTAATGATTTAGAGCATTTTTCAAAATATGGCTATTGATACCATGGATTTCTTTTCTGCCTCTGAAAAATTATTCTTCCTAAGCTTTGACCTTTTGTCAATTGAGGAATGGCTCTAATATTTATAAATTGGAAATAATAACTTATACATTTTAGAAACGTACGCCTGTTTCTCTTCAAATTCTTGCTGCATTTGATTTCCTTGTGAAAAAAATTTTTTAATTTAACATTTTAAAACTGATACCTCTGGGTCACATGACCAACAAGATGGGGACTACATATTTTCTCCATTCCTCATATATCAAAACTCTCCAAAAAAAGGAATTATGCACCAGATATAGAGCAATCTGTGCTGTCTCCATAGTCTTTGGACACAAAGAACCCAAGCAAGGAAAAAAATTCAATCAAACCATCATAAGAGAAGACTAATCCCTTATTTTCAAAGAGCTTACTCTTGGTTAAAAAAACACAGAGGTAGACCAACAGAACAGATGAGTCGAGAGAATCAGAAACAATGGAACTTAATAATCTAATTTTATTAGAAAACATAAATGACTTGGGAAAGAACTTTCGATTTGATAAAAAAAAATTCTGGGAAAACTGCAAAGCAATTTGGCAAAAATTAGGCCTACATGAATATCATACACCATATTTCATAATATGTTCTAAGTGAATATATGAACTTAATATTAAAGATTATAAAAATTAAAAGAGAATCAGATCATAAAACTCTCACAGATATGGGTAGGAGATGTATTCTAAACCAAACAAGGCAATCATAAAATATAAAATACACAGACATTAACCTATCTAGGATAAGAAGGGAAGGAATTGAATGGGAAAAAATTTGTATCAGAATTTTGCTGATAAGGGTTTGGCATCCAAGCTATATAAACATTTGGATTTGGAGGGGAAAAACCATCCTCTAACAGATAAGTGGTCAAGTGATATGAACAAATAGTGCTCAAAAAAACTTACAAATTATTAACAAACACATGAAAGAATGTTCCAAACCACTAATAAGTGTAACATAAACAACTTTGAGTTTCATCTCACAAAAGATGGGAATAGTCAACATTGGAGGGTTGTGGGAAGATAGGCACACTAGTACATTGTTAGTAGAGTGATGAATCAGTATAGTCATTTTGGAAAACAATGTGGAATCATGCAAATAAAGTGACTGAAATGTTCATACCCTTAGACCAAAATATTCCATTACAAGGCTTTTACCCCAAGGACAACATTAATGGTTTTTTTTTTTAAAGTGTCAGCATACATCAAAATATTCGTAGTATTCATTTTAGGAGTAGCAAATAACTGGAAAAAACAGATACCTGTCAAATAGGAAATGGCTATGGGTGTCCTGGAATTTTCAGTGTGAGGGTTTACACTTAGGAAATCATCAAACACTATAAATCAGGGAATGATTATCCTTTTGTAGATTGTCTACACTTAAGAACTGTGATGCAAAAAGTTTTAATACTGCAGAAAAAACTTTAAAATGTGTTGGGTACACATTTTTTTTCCAGAGAATCAGATGTTAAAACACTTCACAGCATACAACTTGGAATGGCAAGATAAACTGTGGTATATAAATGTAAAGGAATATTACTGTGCAATTAAGAAATGATGACTGTGCTAAATACAGACAAGCATAGAGAGATCTACATGACTGATGCTGAGTGAACTAAGTAGAGCCAAAAATACAACATATACAATGACTACAGGAATATAAACAAAAAAATCAAAAGTGAATTTTAAAAATAAGCATGTATTAAAAGAAGAATTAAGAGAAGATACTCTCACCTCTGCAGAACCAGGAGAACATTGTACCTAGTAACAGCCACAATGTGTGATGACTGACCTTGATAGACTTAGCTCTTCTCAGCAGTACAAGGATCTAAGACAACTCCAAAAGATTCAAAATGGAAAATGCTATCTACATCCAGAGAAAGAACTTTGGAGTCTGAATGCAGATGGAAGCGTACTATTTCTCTCCTTTTTTCTTTTCTTTTGTTTCTTCTTTCTTGTGGTTCCTCCCATTAGTTCTAACTTTTCTTTACATCATGACTAATGTGAAAAAAGCTTTAATATTAATTTATACATAGAGCCTATATTAGATTATACACCGTCTTGAGGAGAGGGGAGGAAAGGAAGAGGGAGAAAATTTGAAACTCAAAATCTTCTAGAAGTGAATATTGAAAACTAAAAATAAGTTAATTAATTATATAAAAGAAGAGTTAAGAGAAGATACTCTCACTCTATCATTTTGCAGAGGTGGAAGGCCCACAAGTGTTATACTTCACACTTCGTACATCTTTTCAGACTTTCTCAATGTATTGATGAGTTACACTGATTTTTCCTCCTCTTCATTTTTAACAATTGAGATAAAAATCTGCGTATCACTAAACAGTGACTGGGAGATACAAGGTACTTAATGCTTTTTCCCTTCCCTCTTCTGCTTATACTAGATGGCTTTCTGGGAGGGGACAGAGGAAAGATACTAGAGGAAAGTACAGCGATCTTGTTTTAAAAAAATCAATAAAACTTCCTAAAAAGAATACATCACAACACTCTGAAAATGGAAAAACACTTCATGTAATCAAAATTGTCCATTTTATCTTCTATGATTCTTTCTACCTCTTGTTTGGTCATGAACTCTTACCTTCTCCATAGATCTAAAAGTATTTTCTACCTTGCTTCTCTAATTCATTCATGAAGTCACACTTTATATCTAAGTCACGTAGCCATCTAGAGTCTATTTTAGTATACAGTGTGAGATATTGGTCTTTTTAGGGGGGCAGGGTCAACTTTGACAATCTGATGGTTATGATATGAAACCTCTAATTTATATTTCTCTGTTAGTGATTTGGAACATTTTTTTCATATGGCTATTGATAGTTTGGATTTCTTCCCTTAAGGCACTATCTGTTCATATCCTTTAGCCATTTATCAACTAAGGGCTGGTTCTTATAAATTTAGATCAGCACATTGGAAATGAGATTCATATCAGGGAAATTTGTTGTAAAGTTTTTTCCAAGTTATAGGCTTCCTTTCTAAATTTAACTGCCAACTTGAGTAATCAAAATTCTTGATTTTATCTTCTGTGATCCTCTCTAACTCTTGTTTCATCAGGAACTACTACCTTATTCATAGATCTAAAAGGTTATTTCTTTCTTGCTCTTCTAATTTGTTTGTGGTGACATGTATGCCATGTATCCATTTGGCAACTATGCTGTGAGATATGTTGGTCTATAGAAAGCGTAAAGTTGTAAAGTCTATAGAAAGGATAAAGTTGTAAGGAAAATGAAAAGTCACTTCATGGAGGCAGTAATCCTGCCTTTACTTGAAGAAGGGAAGGGAAAGAGTGTGGATATAAGTCAAAAGAGGTGGCACAATCAACTGAAGGGTTTTTTGCTGAACAGGGTTAAGACCTGTATATGTCTGTTTTAAAAGGAAGGAGAAAAAGAGACACCAAATAAAGTGCAAATATCGTATCCCATTCCACAAATAAGGAAACTGATTCTCAGAAGTTTAAAAATCTGACTTGCAAAGTCACAGACCCAGTAGTTCCAACCCAGGTTTCCTGATTCCTAGTCCAGTGCTCTTTTTACTAAACCATGCTGCTTTTTCTAGTAAGTACATGGGTTAATGAGTTTATAGCACAAGAGAAAAAACTCTTCCCTTTAAGCTAGAAGAAAGGCTGGGTAAAGGGAAAGGGAATAAGCATTTATGTAGTGCTTACTATGTACCAGGAACTATGCTAAGTGCTTTGAACCTCACAAAAATCATGCAAGGTAGGTGCTGTTATTATCCCCATTTTACAGCTGAGGAAACTGAGTCAAAGAGAAATTAGTGATTTATCCAGAATCACAAGGCTTATAAGTGTTTATGGCTGTATTTGAACTCAAGTGTTCCTGACTCCAGACCCAGTGTTCTCTACACAAGGTGATATGCACTGCCTTAAGTATTAAAGGACTGCTTAAAGCATATATAGTGATAGTGGCAAAATTGCCAAAAATGCAAATGTCATATAGATTCTGGACATAACAAAATACACAATAAAGTTCCTGTCAGAGCATCTTATCAAGTAGCTCATAAAAGTATATGGTGGAAAAAGTAGTAGCTTTAAAATTTTAAGACCTAGATTCCTCAGCTATTTGCCTTGAGCAAATCACTTCATCACTCTGGTTCTGAGTTTCCTCACCTATAAAAGATGGGGGTTTGGTACGAGATAATTTCTACAATTCCTTTCAGCTCTATACCAATAATCATGGTATTTGAGCTAGAGAAAACTATGGAAACATCGAGTAAGTATGAATATCACAGCCTACTGACTGCAAACAAAGTTGGCTTATAGCAAGTTTCCTTCTTACTATAGAAATTATCCTTTGATTTTTCCATATACAAAAATGAATCTAAGAAGTAGTGAGCCAAAACTCTAACAAATAGGAATTTTCTGAATGAGCCCAAAATGTCCTTCCTGCCATGAATAGCGGAGATCATGGCCAGTTTTTTTAACACATCTCCACATAAAAACTCTTCTGGCTGCTCATATCTCAACAACAGGAAATCTCATCTTAGAAAATTCATTCAAATTTTTTGAAAGTACATACATCATTTACTATGCAATCTGTCTACTATGTAAGAGCATAACCCCAGAGTTCATTTTTAGGAGGGGTGATATTAAATAACCACAAGGAAACCTTGAATTTTGTCCTTTAAAAGGTCAGATTCAGCTGAAATTAGAATCAAATCATCCCTCCATAGTCAGTACTTTAGACAAATTGGCATAAAGTGGTCATGTGATGTGGTCAAGACAAAAGCTGCATCTGACCAGTTTAGAACACTAATACTACAATTAACAAAATAGCTGTAATCCAAAAAAGATCACTCAAATGTTTTTTTCAATATCAGCTAAAAATCTACATATGACATATGGAAATTATAGAACAAAATCTGTTAATACATATATGCCACAGCCTTTATCTTCCCACACAACCAGATGCTCCTTATAGCATATACCCAAGACACCTACATAAAGCACTAAACTCCTGTGAAAATCTATCTATGACAGTATCAGGTCAAATCCTAGGGTGAGTTTTCCTATATACTGGGGAATTACACATAAAAAGACTTGAAATCACTTAATGCCACCAAGGTGGTTGGCTAGGTATACTATTAAGCTTTATAAATTCATAGAGTGCAAACTAAAAATTTTACAATGTAAATGGCTTAAACAGCCATTGAATATTGCCTCATTGAGGAAACAGACATCATCAAAGATGCACAATAAAAAAATAGATAGTTGGAAAATATATGTATGTATGTGTATGTGTATAGAGAGATATGAGTATACACATATCTATAACTATGTCTCTATATCTATACATAGATAAATAGATATGTAGATACTGTAATACAAGGAAAATTAGGAACCCCTGAGAAACCCCTAGCTACTGACAAGCACCCCCAGAAAGAATGGACTCAGATATCTTTGGCATTTAGCAAACCCCCTGGGACTCCATGACTCCACCAAGGTATGTCAGTAGATAGGACCATCCCACTGAAGTATAACCTGGCAGACCCTTTCTAGCAGATATCCCTGGGGCTCCGTGACTCCACCAAGGAATATAAATGAGATTATCCCACGAGTAAGATAACCTGACTGAATCTCTTGATCATCTAGGACCTTTGTTCCTGTTTCCTCCCCCACTCTGTACCCCCATAAGCCAAGCCATCACCCCAACACATTTGCCATTGATTTGTGGTGCCGTACCCCAATGGCCGCCGGCTAATAAATTCTCCACTTAAAACTTATACTCTGTGGTGTGTCTCGCTCGCTTCTGGTACAACAATATAAATTCCCCATCTTTGATCACTCAATTCCTCATTCCCATCCCCCTCAATCCTCCCACCTCAAAGTTTCAAAGAAACACTACCCAGTCTTTCCACTGTGCTCTACAGAATGCCTGGCCCGATAGGCAACAAATTTCCCTTCATCGTAAATCTACTCCTCTCCCACTCCTTCCATCCACTAGGTCTTACTGAAACCTGCCTCCTTCATGAACCTCCCTGGCCACCCTTTCCTGAACTGACTGTACCTTCACTCATTCCCCTTTGCTCACTGTTGGGGCAGGGGGGAGCTGGAATACCCCACTACCCCACTGCTATGGTCCAGGTTCTCTGCCTGACTCCATCATTCAGTAACTTCTCTTTTTTTGAGGTTCATGCTATTCATATCTACTACCCAATCAAAATCCTGATAGATGTTGTCTACAAACCCCCAAGTCATCCCTCTTCCTTATTTAATGAGTTTGATATCTGGGTCACAGTTTTTCTCTCCCCCTCAACTTCTGCCCTCATACTAGAGGACTTCCACATACTGACACTCCTTTAAATACCCTACCATTCAATTTCTCAGTCTATTCATTTGCCATGAACTACTCCTGAGATGGTCATGCTCTTGATCTTTCCAGCACTACCTCTATGTTCAAGAATTCTGAAATCCTTCTATCTGACTAATCTATTGTCTTTTCACCTTTCCCTCTGCTTTCCCTTACAAAATTCTACTCTTTCTTCCACCCCAGAACCTCTCAATTCTTTCCTAGGCTATCTCCCCTGCAATAATCACTCTTTCCTCTTTTCCCTTTCTGGATTCTTTTATGGTAATTAGGGTGGGACTTTTTTGCTATTCTTCACTTTTGGAATGCTATGGCCATCAAGTGCCTTTAATGAGTCTTGCCTTTGTTTGAATGGGGCAGGTAAAGTGGGACCTTTTGTTTTTTGTTTTGGAGTGCTCCTCAGCACTGAGGTAATCAAGTACCTTTAATGAGTCTTGCCTTTCAAATGTAATGGCAAGCAAAGTGAACTTTTTGTTGTCTTTGTTCTAGAGTGCTTCTCAGCACTAAGGAATCGTTGATTGAATTGGAACTCTTTGATGACCAGCTTACACATGGGTTTGAGTCCCAAGGTTGTAGCCCTCTGACCCTGAGCAAGCATTTAAGTCACAAGAAAGCCTAGGTCATGTGGATTTGAGTGGCATGGTTGTGATGCCCTTTGACCCTGAAGAAGTGTGTGCATATATACTCAGAGGTTAGCATTTCACACTCATTGGAAGAGTGTTGGTGATTTGGCCAGACAAGACTCTGGGTAGCTGTTGGAGCCCCCCGGCTTTGAAAACCCAGATGTTGGTGCCTCTCTCCGGTAACTGTGTAGGTAATGTCCTGGTCAGACAGCTAGAGGCCTGTCTATTGATTTCTCTGTGTGTTTGCTCTGTTTATATAATTCCTGCTTGCTATTTCTGTATACTCTCTGAAGTCCAGGGTGCTGGCTCTTCCCCCTGAACTAAGTGAACGATGTATGTATGTTTGATTAAAGTAAGACTGTAAACCCTTTAAAGTTACTTTCCTTAGAAAAGCAGATCAAAGAAACTGTGCTAGCAGCCCTCTTCTGTGCTCTTGTATTTGGCCTTTCACCCCCACAACAGCTGCTAGGCAACATTGTTGTTACAGACTCCTTAGTGAACCAGTTCAATCCTACTCTGTTCTCCTCTCTTGAATCTCTAGCTTCCTTATATCATCAAACACACTCGGCCAAGCCTCAGACTTGGGTCACTTCCACCACTGCCTCATTTGCTCCTACAATTGTTCCCACAGTGGCACTGAATAAAAAAGGAGAAAACCACACAACCATTGTGACTGGGCCCTCACAACTGTTAGGCAATCCTAGTATACTGCCCTTATCAACTCACTATCCCATTCTACCACAACTTTTCCTACCTCCTCGAACTTCCTCTGGCTCCCCTTCCCACGGGTCTCTCAAGTGATAACCTTTCCTCATATGTTACAGAAAAAACTGAGGCCATTTACTTATGCTCCCTCTTCTCCCCTCTTATCACTCATATGCCTTCTGCTACTATCTCTTCTTTCACTCCTGTGTCACATGATGAAGTAGCCTTACTCTTTACTAAAGCTAACCCTTCCACTTGTTCAAGCAATCCCATTCCATTCTGTTTCCTCCAAGATTGCCCACTCTGTCATCCACACACTATCACTTATTTTCAATCTTATCGTGTCAAATAGTTTATTCCCTTCTGCCTATAAATATGACCAAGTCTCTCTCCCCCATTCTGAAAAAAACCTCACTTGATCCTTACATACTCACTGTTGGCCTATATCTCTCCTGCCTTTTGTAGCTATACTCCTCAAAAAGGTCATCTACAAGAGTTGCCTTCACTTTCTCTCCTTTCACTCTCTTGTTAACTTTTCTTAATCCAGCTTCCAACCTTACCATTCCATGGAAACTACTGTCTCCAAGGTTACTAATGATCTCTTAGTTGCGAAATCCAAGCCTCTTTTCTCTATCCTCATCATCCTTGACCTCTCTGCAGTCTGTGACACTGTTCATCACTCTCTCCTTGATATTCTCTTCAATCTAGATTTTAGGGACATTACTTTCACCCGGTTCTCCTCCTACCTATCTGACTGCTCCTTCTCTCTCTCCTTTGCTGGAGTCTCTTCCAGATCATGCCCTCTAACTGTAGATGTCCCTCAGGGTTCTGTTCTAGGCCCTCTTCTCTTCTCTTCTGCTTCACTCTCATCAGCTCCCATGGATTTAATTGTCATCTCAATGCCGATGATTCTCAAATTTACATATCCTGTCCCAGTCTCTCTGCTGATCTCCAATCTCACTTCTCTAACTGCCTTTCAGACACCTCTAACTAGATATCCGGTAGACATCTTAAACTCGATAATGTGCAAAATAGAATTAATTATCTTTTCCCCAAAATCCATCCCTTGCCTCCTATCTTCCCTATTACTATTGAGGACAATACTATCCTTCCAGTCCCTCAGATTCCCAACCTAGTCATCCTGGACTCCTAACTATCCTTCACCCCTTGTCCCATATCCAATCTGCTGCCAAAACCTTTCAATTTCACCTTCGTATCATCTCTTGAATATACCCCCTTTGCTCCACTGACACTGCCACCACTCTGTTACAGGTCCACATGCCTGTGATGGCCTGCTGGTGGATCAGCCTGACTCTTCTCACTGAAAACCATCCTCCAATCAAACACTAAAAGGATTTTCCTAGAGTGCCGGTGCAACCATGTCACCTCCCTACTCAGCAAACTCCAGTACCTCCCTATTGCCTCCAGGACCAAATACAAAATGTTCTATTTGGCATTCAAAGCCCTTCATAACCTAGTCTCCCTCTACCCTTCCATTCTTCTTACACCTTTCCCTCCAACATGTATTTTTCCATCCAATGACACTAGCTACCTGTCCAACCTACAAACAACACACTCCATTGCTCTGCTCTTGGAATATTCTCTGGTGTAATGGCAAGTAAAGTGGAATTTTTTGCTGTTTTTTTGCTTTTGGAGTTCTTCTCCACACTAAGCCAATCAAGTGCTTTTGACTGAGTTTTTGCCTTTGATTGAATCAAGAGTCTTTAATTGAATCAAGAGTCTTTGATTGGAAACAGTGTATATTGCTTGGAGGGAGAGGTGTAGGTAGAAAGAAAGAGAAGCAGAGCTGAGAGAGAGAAGCAAGCCTGGGCAGGCTAGGGGAACTTGCTTGTGGGGAGGACTAACAGAAAGAATATGTGATATCAGCACTGCCTCTGTTGATCTGTGTTAATTTCTCAGACAGAAGTCCTATCTGTTAATCTGTATTGATTTCTCAGACATAAGCCCTGTCTGTTGATCTGTGTTGATTTCTCTGTGTTAATATGTTAACCTGTTAATGTGTTAATGTGTTGATCTATGTTAATGATGGTTCCGGTAATGTATGTTAATATTGTTGTAGTCCTGTTAAGCTTTGTTTTCCTAGAAATAGATGCTGTGGGCAGGAGCCCCTAGAGCCTGCTGTCAGGCAGGAGCAGGAAGGAGCTTGAAGTAAAGCAGTCCCCATGAGCTGAGAAAAGGAGCTGGAGAAGAGAGCTGCCTGTGTGTGAACCCAGGCAAGAGCTGGGAGCAGTCAACCTGCAGGGAAGGAACCATGGGGTTTGGAAGTCAGCCCAGAGTCAAGATGAAAGAGAACTTTACTTGGACCCTCTATATTGATCAAGGAGATTGTAACTTACTGTGACCTAGGGGTGGATGGAGTTTGTATTTTCTGCTACCCCTTAAGGATGATGTACTGTCCTAAGGAAGACCCTGGCCTGGGACCCCCTGCTTGCGTAAACAAGCATTTTGGGGAATGCTACTGAATGCAATGATATATGCCATGTGTCATATGACATACTGAGTGTTATGAGATTTTATACACACACACACACACACACACACACACACACACATATATTGAATGTTATGTCTTGCTTAAGGATGTTGCTATGAATGTTATGATTTAGTTTATTGAACAATGTTTAGTTCTGAATAGAGATTTCATTATACTGTGCAATCAGACCCTTAAAATTATTCACTGCCATGATTGGCATTACATCTGGCTGTTACACAGGCCTGGAATGCTCTTTCTCCTCTACTCCAGCTACTGACCTCCCTAACTTCCTTTAAGTCCCAACTAAAATCCCCATCTGAGGTCCATCTCAACTTGTCCTGATGTATATCTTGCCACTGGACCCAGATGGCTCCACAAGAGAAAGTGAGGCTGGTGACCTTGCACAGCCCTCTCTCACTTAAATCCAATTCACTTGCAAGTCATGGCATCATCTTCCTAATGTCATGGTCCTCTTTGAGGATAAAGGACGAACAACAACAAAATCCCATCTTTTACTGAAAGCCTTCCCAAAACCATCTTAATTTTAGTGCCTTCCCTCTTTTAATTGCTTCCCATTTATCCTATCCAATTATTTCCTATTATCCTACTTTGTATATATTTATTTTCATGTTGTCTCCCCCTTTAGATTGTAAGCTCCTTGAGGGCAGGGCATGTCTTTTGCCTTTCTTTGTATCCCCAGTGCTTAGCACAGTATCTGATATGTAGCAGGCACTTAATAAATGTTTACAGATTGATTGGTTGATGTGTGTGTATGTGTGTGTGTATGCCAAAAATATGGATACAGAAGTGTACTATTTTGTGATAAATGCAGTATTAAGATAAAACATTTCTACCATCACCCCTTCTGAAATTGACAGTTCCATTGACTAACAAACTTGAAATATTAATTTTTAAAGTTCTCTGTGTATGATCGATTTCTCTCCACAAGACCATGAGGGTACTGTGTTATTCCTATTTTTACCTCCCACCCTTACCTGGCACAATGGTCTGAAAGGCAAGGAAGAAAATGGATATTTGCTGAATTTAAATGCACTAGAAATTAGTTATGAAGAGTCATCAAGCAACTACCACACTAATCTCTATTTAGTAAAAATAACTAAAAATATATTCAAAGATAAATGAAACTATTAATTGTCTCAACTAATGTTGCCAACAATATCCTTACTGATTCCCTAGGATTTTCTAAGTGAAGCCATCTAAGTCATCAGCCATCAGGAATAGCTTTGCCCAGGAATTAAGGCATTCACACACCTTATACAGACAAGGAGACTCTCTCTCTCTCTCTCTCTCTCTCTCTCTCTCTCTCTCTCTCTCTTACACACACACACACACACACACACACACACACACACATATACATTTTGTTCCTGATCTCTTTAATCATAATGCTTTTCCTGAGACATTTTCACTTCATGTTGCAATAACTGGAAGCTCCCCTCCTTTTTCTGGCTTTAATTTTCACATTTAGCACTGAAAGTTCAACTTTTTACAACTCTGAAGCTAGACAAATTTACTCCTCATAAATCTTGCTCCATAAATGTTAAAAGACAGAGAAAATTCGATAAGCTTCCCAAAGATAATTGAACATTCAGGCATTAAAGTGCAAAGCAATGTCCCAGCAGAAGCACTTAAAGAATGATATGCAAAATTGCTTAAGTAGTTGTGCCAAGCAGATAGCTCAAATTGTAATAGCTGAAGTTCTATACTTTTTGTTTTTAAGACAAGAAGCATTAAGAAAGAGAAAAAGAATAATGTTGCCATACCCTGAAAAGAAAGCACCTAAACAGCCCCTTGAATGATGCTCACAAGGGACAATCTCAGACACCTTTCCCTATTCATGAGACAAGAAGAAATGAAGGAATCCTTTGATATCTTTATCTTTTCCTTTGGTTGTTGCATCTAGCACAAGAGGAAAGAAAAAGCCCTAGATCCCCTATTTCCCAGAATAACAGGAGGAATAATAGCTTTTGTTGAGGTCCATGATCTGATCTTATGAACAAGAGACCATATAATTTATGCAAACAGGGAACTAGGCTTCAAACCACCTTAAATCTTCACAAGTCAGACATTGTAGTTTCAGATAACTACATGCTAACAAGAAATGTAAAAGAGGAAAAGAAGTTACTGACTCCTGAATTTGTAGGTAGGAGGCTTAGATTGCTAGGGCCATCTTTGTGATCTTAGGAAACTCACAGAAATCCTTGAACTCCCATCTGGAGATGGAAATAAAAGGCCTCATCCTTTCATCAAGAAATTGATCTGGGAAGGGGATAAAGTACAGTGATGAGTCTGAAAACGAAAGCAGAAATTAATTCCACTAATTGTGTACAGGATCATATTGTGTCAGGGAAATAATATGAACCTGAATCTCCAAATCTTAGGCACATAGAGGGGGAAGCTCATGTAAACATACCTCAGTGCAGAGGTAAGCAAATGTGGATTGGTCTTAATACTCAAAGCCAGAGCCAAGACAAAGGGAAAACAAAGAAGATAACCATTGAAAGTATGACATATTATACAATGCACATATTATTAGTGCCAGAAAACATCACTCTCCATGGAACAGAACTACAAATTTTGTGGTAAGTCAAGCTGCATTTATTACAATAAAGGTTGAGGCTATTGGAGAGGTATAATTTTCAAAGTCAGCCTAAGCCTTATCTTATCTCTGCTTAGAGTACAATGACTGTAACAAAATAGAGGTGGGCTGGACAATTAATATATTGAACCTGGCTAGATGTCCTGGGCATTCACTTCTAGGGTAATCACACTTCTGTGCATATAATGAAAGTAGGGACAGTGGCCTGAGTCAGAGTATATTCTGTCTAAAGGTCTAGAATAATGAGTATTGTCTGATCTGTCAGGTGGATATGACCCAACTGTGATATCTGATAACTGTGATATCAAAATCATATTCTGTGGCCCATGTTCCTGGATCCTCACCCATTAATGGATTCTCATCATGTACATAAAATGTGCTCTTAGTACCAGTCCTACTGATAGCTGCTAGATACAAGAAGAAAGAAAAATTCAAGAGGCTGCCAACTCGTTCTTCCTTTTACTTGGACCTAATGAGATAATACACAGAAAGTTGGCCAGAGAGGTTGTGGTGAGGGTACAGGAGTGGGGAAACTAAGGAACAAGCTGTGTGTTCCCCATTTCAAAATGGAAAATCAAATGGATATTTTTTAAAATAGTAGTGATGCTATAAATTAATGGGTAGGTAAAAATTTGCTAACTCTAGAAATTACTCAGTCAAGTGATGAAATTGTATACAGAGAACATGAAGTAGATCACACCACTAAGCTTATATTGCCTCCTACTCCCAAGGAGATCAAAGTTATTATGGTCCCATACATACCAAAAAATTCACAGCAATATTATTTGTGGTAGCAAACAAAGACAAAGCACATACCCCTCTATTATACAAATATGAATATAATAAGATATCCACAGGAATTACAAATATGAAGAATTCCAAGAAAAACTGAAAGAATCATATGAACCAATGAAGAATGAGATAAGCAGAAGTGGGAAAACAATGTACATACACAATGACTACAACAATCCTAAAGGAAAGAATGAAACAAAACTAGAAACAAGACCAGGAAAGATATGGAAAATGAACCTCCTTACTTTCATAACAAAGGTGGTAAACTATGGATGGTAATAGTACATATACTGTCAGACATGATCAATGAGTTGACTGGTTTTGCTGAACTGCTCTGTGTGTGTGTGTGTGTGTGTGTATGTTTAATCTTTGTTACAAGTAGTGGTTTACTGAGTAAGGGATATATGTGTAAATGAATGTGTTATAAAAACAGAAGGAATGAAAAAACAAAAAATATTTTAATATAAATAAGCATTCACTGGGTATATGAAAACCCTCTGTCAACAGTACTATAATATACCATGTCACCAATACTGAGAGGCAAATACGTATCTCACCATATTTAGAGACAAAGTTACCAAATTCCTGATTTTCAAACTTGGAAAGCACTTCTTTGTGAAATCTGAACTTTCCTTTCACATCTGCATCACAGGTGAGCATCTATTTCTAGAATTATGCAAGTCCAAACAGCAAAACTCTCACATACAAAAATCTCCTCTTTAGAATGAATTTTACAGTTACAACAGTATTTGAGCCATGCTGATGGTAATCAGCAGCTCCATTACAAGTCCTTTTATTTGGTGCTGAACCATTAAAGCTCATGTGCTAGTTACTCGCTTCATATTACAACATTGCTTTTATCTGATTCCTGATACTGATGAGTAATGCTTTTTATGTACTTTTAATCAAAGATTTAACTAACACGACCTCATGCAAGAAACACAAATATGTTTTTAAGGGCTTAATTTTAAATGCATTTAGTTTTTTAACAAGTATGTGACATACTAACTACCTTTTTTGAAATGGCTAAATCAAGCACCTTAGAGAAAATACATGCAATTGAGACATACCCAGCTAGCCAACCTACCCAAGGCAAAAATCTTTTCTACCTGGGAGTCCTGATGTTGGTTATGTTTGTTTTCAATGCTCATCAATTCATGTGTTCTCACATTACTATTTCTTGTAAAAGACTATTGACTCTATTGAAGATTATTGAATCAACTGATTATTGAAGACTACTGAATCAATCAAAAAGCATGTAGTGAAAACACTAAAACTAAGATACTAAAACAATTTATGACAGATTGTGAAAAATCCCAAGGAATCTAGCATATTGAATTGTTAAATAAATTACTGGTGTGTTGTCTCATTTGGTCATAGGGGTAGAACTGAGAATCTAGGCTCCTGGATTTTGGTAATAGTGACATCAATGTCTCATTCAAAGCTACTGGGTAAATCATTTAGTCAATAAATTCAAGGCACAGTTTAATTCCCTCCTTCAAAACAAGGCTCTTTCCTGACCCACTCTTCCAATTGTCTGAGCTCCACCTCCAACCAAGAGAAATTACTTTTTATTATGTTTTTATGTGTACGTGTATGTGTCTGTGTACACTGTTGTTCTACCCCCATAATAAGCTTCTTGAAAGCACAGGCTGTTTTTATTTTATCCATGCACAGTAGGTACTTTAAAAATGTTTTGAATTGAATGGAATTACATTTTACTCTCAATAAAAAACTACTTCAGCTCTCATTAGGCAGTACCTTCATGCAGGGTAACAGTAATATGTTGAAGCTAGGGAGATTCCCTTCAGATCAATTTCTCACTCTGGGACTTTACCCATAACAACTTTACCCAACACTGAAAAGATTGGCAGCCACCTCTAAAATGGAATGATGCAATGATGCAGGCATACTTCCCCAGTAGCACTTCTTGTCAAAAACTTCAAGGGAACTGAAGGTAAGCAAAAAAAGTACTCCCAAATGGCAATTTGTATAAAACATAGGGAAGGAAACATAGGGCCTTGATATTAAAGAGAGGGTATGATGGAATTGATAGCTTAGCATCCCCCAAAATAATTAAAACTGACAGAGGAAGAAAAGAAGGGCTAGTACTATAACAAAATCATAACCCCCCCTCAAACAGCAAGACAAAATGTCAGTGATCATTTTTTTTTTGCTTCTGGAAATAGAAGAGCCCCATTTTCAAATGTACTAGAGATGACTGTAAGCAAATTTAAACTGGTGTTCTTTTAGGGGATTGCTTGTGTTTGGTTTGAGCAGTGTTGGTTTTTTAAAGGATCCACTTGTTTATACATAGTTGCTTAAATTTTACAGAAAACCCTTCTGGGGGGTTACTCAGAATTTCTACAACAATATAGTTGAGTAAATCAGACAGCTGTTTTCAGGACTTGATAAAACCACATTTAAGTCATCTGCAAAGGAGGAGAGGGCTATTTGTACATTATGAAAAATGCTGAAAACCCAACAACTGGAAAGGTCATTTTGTTTAAAAAGTTACTGAAAAATAAGCAAAAGGGGAAAAAGTTTAACATTGACTAACAACTTTAAAGTTGTTCTACTTGTGCTTATTTCTGGGAAAACAAATGTCAGGCTTTTATATAAGAAAAAGCAGCAACAATTGATATTTGTGAGTTGGTTCATGGGTGGTCTGTTTACAGTATTAAAAGCCTCAGAAAATACTTGACATTTTTCTCCCCCAAAAAAGTAAGCTTTTAAGGTTCTCACAAATCTTGATCATTTTCAGAAGTAATGGTGTGAATGTCCTGCTTGGATAGAACCTAAAGTAAATTTAACATTGATGCAAGGAATAATATCTTAACATGATAGAAGGATGAGCCAAGTTTGCTGTTGCCCAAGGTTTTCAGCTGGATGCCAGAAATCTGGCACAAGGAATCCTTGACAGACCACATCCATCTGAAAACTGCCCTTCCACCCAGAACAAAAAAGACCTTGGATTTGTAAGACTCATCTGAAACAGTGCATCTGAGTCACGAGAGAGAGAGAGAGAGAGAGAGAGAGAGATTTTGAGATTGTAACTGCAATTCCAAGAAACCTGCACATTGCAAGCCAGAGGACAAAATTCTGGTCTTTTTCCATCTCTCCCCAATAACAAAGTTCCAGTGACTCCAAATGGAATTCTAAGTTTTCAAAGCTTAGAAAAGCTTTAAGTTGGTTATGTTGATGTTTTTAGACCATCAAGTCAGTTCTTCAAATATACCACCTCAACCTGATTTTATGCACAAGCTGACAACAAGAATAAGAAGCTTAATTACATAACACCTAAAGCTTTTATTTCTTTATTATGAAACAATTGGACAATGTACTAAAAATAAAGTTTAAGTCTTCAAGAATAGAAGCATGATGGACTCTAAGTTAAATGTGGAAGTAGGTATTTTAATGAATTTTGGAAATACAAGGAGTAGCTAAGGAAAAAAGATGCTGAATCAAGAGATCAGAACAGTGTTGAGGGTACCAGTTTCAAATGATGTTAGTGTCAGAGCCGCCCCCTCAGGAAAAGTCATACCTCTGGATGGCACGAGGGACAGCATCTTTCTATGAAATACAGGAGAGTCATTCTAGCCAAGGCCTCAGCTACAACATACCTTACAGGAAAAGGGCAGAATTTCCAGAGAGGGAAGACAATACAATTCCCATATTTGGGGAGGCAGCTTGCCTCTTAGTTCACAACTTTAGGATAAGATCAGACAGCTAAACAGGGAGCAGATTCAACTTCTCCCATCAATATATAGGAATTGCTGAGCAATGACATAAAAGAGGAACAATTAGGGTGAAATAACTCATTAATATACAGAAACATATTGCTGTGATCCCTTATGATTGCATTTTTAAACAATGGAATCATAAAAGATTTTAAATAGGACCTAAAATTGTCAACTGGACAAATACTTGCCTCCAAGGAAACAAGAATGATCATTTTTATTCTTATTCTAAAAGATTTCCAGGATAGAGAGGTCTATAATTGCTACTATAAATACTTATTATACTTATATATACTTATTATATACCCCTATAGGAGGAAGCTTTTCATAACAATCAACTTAATCTCAACTGTGATCATTTAAACACAATTTTATTATTCTATCTTCCACAGTTTTGGACTATGCAAGTTTAAACTCAGGCTTGTGACAAGTAGTATAATAAAACCATTAGGGTGGGATCGATACAATACCCCTGAACAACATTCAGACTTTCTTATGAAGTTATATCTTTTTTCCTTATTTCATACAGTACTCAACATATTTAAAATACGACTACACTTACATCAAGAAAAAAGGTACAATGTTCCCAAAAGACACAACGTATATACTAAAATACCCTGTAAATACAATTTACTCTAAGTCAAACACTTAATTGTCAGTAATCCTCTCATTTTGCTTTGATTTTCTCCAAAGAAAAGTTAGTTTGCATGTGCAAAATATAAGCCAAACAAAATAAAGAGCACTAAACTTGAGGTAATTAAAACAACCTTTGCAGAGCTCCACTCTAAATTTCATACCAATTTTCAGAATGTGCCTGAGGGACAAGTCTGCCTGTCTGAATCCTACACCAGAGATTCCAAAACTCCAAGAGCAACTTGCCTTGGAGAATTCATAAAGACCCTCTTCCTGTTTTTAAGATGAAGTATTTAAACCATTCTAAAGAGAAATACGGCTATACCATGCCTCAAACACTGCAGAGAGAGATGTTCTAGAATCTAATTTGTAAACATATTTTACAAAAAACCCACTTTCAGTCACAGGCTCTCCAAATACTAAATGCTCAGTAGCTAAGAAAAATCATAACAAACTTCTACAATAATTTTCATGGGTGGCCTTTCTCTTCATGTTTCATTAAAAACAGATTTAATCTGTAACCTAAAATCCCTTAAATTTAAAACTTATTAACTAACAAAACACAAATACATGTTAGTAGTTTTGAACAGTATCATACTTGAAATTTAAGAGAAGAATTAAGGTCTGAAAGGGACATTATTAGAATCTATTAAATGTATTTACCATATATGAAAAGACACAGAAGAATAAAAAATGTGTAAGATTTCCCAGAGAAATATTGCAAACCATCCAATTCAGATTAATAAGATTGTTTTCTATATCACCAGAGAATATTTAAAATACTAGGAAATATAATGAAAAAGTAATGAGAAAAACGGTAATCATAATTTATCTTAAGCATTATAGGATTATAAGCTCTATAGGTCTGTAAATGCAAACAACAGATTAGGGTAATTAAATCTAGAGTTAATCTTCAAAAATCAACATAAATCTAACTAGACTGATACAGATATAAATCTTAAAATACACAAATTTTAGATCAGAGCAGAGAAAACAGATCACAAGCCCTGAGTTCCACTCCTAACACAACTAACTTATGTCACAAGGTAAGCCTCATTTTTCTATAATTACGACCTTAAGAGAAGGAACTCAGCTTATATACAAACTGAAAGATATCCAAGATGGAGAATGAACTAATCAACAAGCTACTATATTCAATACCATGCAAGATCTAAAAAAACAAAAACAATATAAGATCTCCTTGACCCCAGACAGTTTCTATCCAGCTGTAAGGAAAGGAAAACAGATGAACATGAAATAATTAAGAGCTAAACTATCAGAAAGAAATTGTAAAAATAAGTCATTCTGAGAAGGACAAAACCAGACTAGGCTAGAAAGGTTTGATGGAGAACATGTGACATGAACAAGGTGTTAAAAGATGAGCTGGAATTTGACAAGCAGAAAAAGGAAGTGAGTGTACTCAGATGACAAAGTTGCATAAGTACAGGGCGAAGTACACAAAGTAGAAGATGTGGGAGACTAAGAGGAAGCAGAGGCAGTTGGAGTACACTATGCAACAAAACCAAGGCCAGTTAATGGAGTCCAATGACCATGAAGCAGAAGAATTTGGCTATGACTTAGTCATAAGTCAAAAGGCAAAAACAAGAAGAAGCACCTTTTAAATTATTTCTTCTCTAACAACTAGTACTCACCAAACTGTGGAGCTGGCAAGATCCGAGCAGCTCGAACTGGACCATGTCGGACAGAGAAGAGTTCCTGGGCTTCCCCACTGATCTATGTGATAGAGAACAAAAAACAAAACTACATCATGCATTTCATAGATCAAAACTTCTGCCACATCATGACATACCGAAGCATTTTCTGTCTAATGTACATTATAGAAACTGCGCACATAGTAATGGATATAAAAATGACTCCAATTTAATGTTTTAAGAATTACAAAGTTCAGTATTTACCCCTAACAAACCTGTGAAAGAAGTAGTGCATTACCTTGCCCATTTTGTAGATTGGGAAACCAAGGCTCAGGAAGATGAAGGATTTTCCCAAGGTCACACAACTTTGAAACTACAGGAACCATACATATATGCCCACAACTCAAATTCCCATAAATATTTTTGAAAACTAGAGTAGGTATAATCTTCAGAAACCTCACTCACTGACCATAAACAGGAAAACAAATATAGGGTTCATAAATCTGATGTAAACAAAAGAGCTGAGATAGTCTAGCCAGTTTCTGTATGATGAACTTCTTTCTTTTCTACTTTAAATTTTTTTCTTACATTTTAAGTTCTGAACCGTCTCCCTTCCTCCCCACCTCACACTGGAGAAGACCACCTTTTAACACACATTTATAAATATATGTAAAACTATACTATGTGTACTTCTATTTATCAGTTCTTCCTCTGAAGGTGGACAGCATCTTCCTTCATAGTTGATATGACTGTTTTTAGTACTCAGGAACACGCTTGTTCACAATTATTCAAGCACTACTGCTGTTACTGTATACAACTTGTACTTTACTTTTAAATGTTCTCTTTTCCTTTTACCTTCATTCAAAAAATGCCAAACCAGTTTATGTCACCTGCCCCAAAGATTATGTTTATTTTTAAGCTTTCTTCCAACTCAGAGTAACTATCATTTAAGAAGATGCTCAGTCTGAGAAAGAGGTGAAGTGTTATATGGTACTGAAAAGTTCAGGCTTTAAGAAGAATTTCACTCTTTAAAATATATGTTCCCCATATATACAAAAATATAGAAGCTTTTCTTGTAGTGGCAAACAACTGGAAACTAAGAGGGTATCCATCAATTGCTAATGGCTGAAACAGTTATGATGTATGAATATGATGGAATGATATTATGCTGTAAGAAATGACAAAGGGAACAAATTCTGAAAAACCTGGTAGGACACGTATGAACTGATAAAGAGTGAAATGAACAGAACCATGAGAACAATTTCTACAGTAACACCATCATAAAGACATTTTACTTTGAAAGACAGAAGAATTCTGATCAACAGAATTACCAAACATGAGTGCGTGTGTGTGCGTGTGTTTGTGTGTGTGTGTTTTAGATGTGTCCAATGAAGGAATTTGTTTTAATTGACCATGTATATTTGTTACAAGGGTTTTGTTTTCTCTTTTTCAATGATAAGTGGGGGGAGGTAAGAGGGAAATAAAATTAAAGATATTTATTTGTTAATTGAAAAAAATACATTTAATTTTCAAACCATCCCAGTTGGCTCCAAAGGAGTGAGAAAATGCACCCCCAACCGATCTTTGCTAAAGTGGGGGCCTATGAGTGTGGAACATCAAATATACGCTCAGAATTAACCAATACATTGGTTAGTTTAACCTGACTGCTTTGTTTTCTCATTCATTTTTATTCTTTGTTACAAGGAATAGGTTCTCTGGATAGCAGATGAGGGAAGAATATAACTGAAAATGAAGATAACAAAAACAAAAGATCTTTTTAAAATTGTAAATTTAAAAAATTAAAATGAATGAAAAAATGAATAAACGGTTTTGCAGTAAAATCTTACTCTGATACCTAGCAGAAAAGTGATCATGAATTCCTGAATGTTATGCAAGAAGAACAGAAGCTCTGGTAGTTCAGGAGTAAGAATCAGGAGGACCTAGTTTCCAATCCTGCCTCATACTTATCAGCAATATGTCTCTGCCAAATCAATTAACGTCTTCATCTATAAAATAAAGATTACATAAGTACCTATCTCACAGGATTGTTGTGAAATTGCATATGTAAAGTCGCTCTCAAACATTAACAACCTATGTAAATATGAGCCCAGCAGAGTGAGTACTACTAAGATAGTTTGGGATAAGGACCTTTGTTTCTGTCAGCAAATGGCAAGCCTCACTAGGAAAAATAAAAAATAAAAAAGGCCTACCAATGGAAGATTAAAACATTTAAAATGTGGAGAGGTTGTGATCTGCAAAGTAAGTATCTGTACTTATTGTTTAGAGAAGTAATAGTATATAATTCTAGTTTTAGAAATAAAAGGCAGAGCCTGGTATGGTGAAAAACACACTGTACTGGGAACAAGTAGGGCTATGTTCTAGTACTGATAATGCCAATGCCTGCCTTTTCAACCTGTGGCAGGTCACTTTAACTATCTAAGCCTCAGTATCGTCATCTGTGAAATGTGGAGTTGGGACTAGGTGATCTTGAAGGTCTCTGGCTAAAGGAACTATGCTAATGTAACAAGTATGAAAATAACTACCTTTCACACATCAAGCCAATGGTTAGTTTGCAAGTGATGGAAGTCTTAAGCAAATTAAATTGGAAATAGTTAAGAAATTCTTTTCAGACCTACTGTAAATGGTACTGTGACTCAATACATATTCTTAATTGCCTGGTATTAGATGAGTTACGTAATGTCAAGCCAGGAAAAATGATAAGCATTACAGAACTACTTTCAAATAACCAAGAACTTAAAACAGATGTAATGAGGCTAAAAATTCAACAAGCAAGACATTGGCAATCTGTCTTTTGAAACAGTCTGCCAAATGAGCAGTTTACAATATCAGAAATGCATAATTTAGAAATGAAAACCTTATAAATCTATGAATATTAAACCATAAATCTGAACTGCCTTGTAGACTACTTGTTTTCAGTTCTTCAATCTCTCTTCTTTCTGCAACATAAAAAGGAATTCGAAATCTTCATTATCTTTCATTCTTATAGAGGTAGAATATAAGCAGTGCCTGGTTAACTATCAAAATCATGTAGTTTATTAAAAAGACTTCAATTCACAGTCTACTGACTTCTGGTTAAGATGGCTACGTGAGAAGTCCTAGAGAAGCCAGCTCTCCAAAAATGCTACAATAAAGTGCTAAAAATATACCAGAAGGAAAAGTGATTTTTTTAAAAACCAAAATTAAATGCCAAGGCTTTCCTCTACATGATACAGTACTGCACAAAGATGTTTAGAAGTCGATACACCCTCTGACAAGGGATAAGCAAAGGAGACACGCTCTGGAACCCCAGCAGGACACAGCACTGGTACTACACAATACCAGTATAGCAACCAGGCAGCCTGTGTGGAAGCCACAGCAGGGGACAGATGTTATATGCAATCAGTGAGATTGATTGGGGGCCTGTCAGAGCCACAGCAAGGAACCATGTCAAGTCCTAGCTGGCAATTGTACAAAAAAAAAAAAAAAACAAAAAGAAGCAGAGAAAGTTCTGAGGCCAAAACACAACCAAAGCTACTAAAAAACTGATTTAGAGTACAGGGTTATGTGAAGAGGGCAAGGCCAACTGAGAAAGCACCAGGGAGAGGTCATAACCTGAGCAACCCACAGAAGTCAGACTTGGATAACCCAGACCCAAGGATTCTGAGATGCCTAGCAGTCTGTACTGAGCTGTCACAGAAAGCCATTAAGACCCAATGCCCTGAACCTCAAAGATCCAGGAGGGGCCTCCCACTCCCCCAAATGAAGGTCAGCACAGGAACCCAAAAGACCTAGAATGAGACCAAATAGAGTCAACCACCCTATCTAAAAGTGTAGCAAGGGACAGAGACTTGCCCTGGAACAAACCCCAATTCAGGAGGTACAGCTAGAGAAATCAGAAGAGAAAGATGAAAAATTAAAGAAAACACCAATCGGTATCAAAAAATGACTGAAAATCGAGATCTCCAAAAAGAACAACAAACATCATAACTTCAAGCACCACTCACCACCTGAAAAAAAATGGTGAACTTAAAATACAAGTACTAGGCCATGAACAATATAAGAATTTTGTTGTTGGACTATGTAGATATATCAATTATTGAGAAATTTTGAGGGGTGTTTTTTGTTTTGTTCATTGGGAATGGGGAAGGAGTTAGTAGGAAGAGCAGATTAATTTTTAAAACACTGCTACTTGAAAAATAAAAGCAATAAGAAGCAAAGTTATAAAGCTAGATACCAATTAGAATGAATAATAAGTAACCTGAAGTGGTTTCTTTATTCAAATTCACACTGCATATTTCCACTATGTTGGAACCAATTATCTTATTTCACATAATTATACTTTGAATACTGCAAATTTAAACATCTTAGAATACCACAGATAGCACATATTTCTATCAATATTTAATAGACAGTGATAATGATGCAAAAAAAGAGGGGCACTGCCAATGAAACATTTTTTAAAATTCATAAGACAGCATAAGAAAGTTCAGAAAGGGACATAGACAAGAAGGGTGGCATCGGTACTATCATGTTAAATTTGATGGATAATTTACAACACACTTTCCCTTATAATACTGAATGGTGACAATGAAGTGTATAGTATTACTATTCCAAAACAGAATCCTTTATAACCCAGTATATGTGCTAAATGTGACAAATATGTATGTGATTTCATGGGTTTTGTGGAAATTCCCTCCATCAATGAAGACTGGCAACTCCTCTGGAACATAAAAGCAAGAGCAGAGAGATCAAGTAACTTATCATTGGTCAGATGGCTATTATACGTGAGAGGCAGGACAAGAACTTAGGTATTCCAGAAAAATTAAACATAAAACTGTTCTATTTCTCCTTTATAAACCTGGAATTGCATTCAGATAAAATTATGTCTATATTAGACCATTTCCTTAACCTATTAACAGAATAAAATTTTTGAATCCTAGCAGAAGCAGCTTAAAGGCTATCTAATCCAACTACCCAGAGCTCAGGAATCATAGATGTTCCTCAAAAACTGAATTGCATTTGCCATTTGAATTTAAATACATATTCTGTAAGAGGTACAATATTAATTCATTTACTACTTTCTCTGCCAAACAGAGTCATCAAATTTTAATAATAGTGCACTGAATAAAAAGATAGGACATTTGATTTTTAAAAAGAAATTATTTGTTATGCCAAGACATAGAACATCTTTCCCCTAAAGAACAAGTTTCCATTTAAAAAGAAATGAAAGAAAAACTATAAAATAATATTTTGCAATATTCACTGAAACTACAAGGAGTTATGTGACACAAGTTCAGGTCCTGACCGAGCCACTAGCTGGCTGTGTGATGTTGTGCTAGTCATTTCCCCTATCTGGACCTCAGTTCCTTCATTTGTAAAATGAGAGAGTTAAATAAAACAATGACAAACTTCATTTGAACAAACAGAAGATCTAGAATATCAAGGAAAGCAAGTTTTTTTAAAAAGTAGGAATGAAAGTGGAATAGCACTTTCAGACATTAAGCTATATTATAAAGCAACAATAATCAAAAAAATTTACTATTGGTTAAAAAAAATAGAAAAGTAGATAAATGGAAGAGCCTTGACAAGGGAGAATCAGAAATAATGGCACTTAATAATCCATATAAACGTAAAAACACAAATTACTCAGGAAAGAACTCTCTATTGCTACAAAAATGAAGAGTGTTGGACTCAAGTCAGGAAGACCCCAGTTCTGATTTTCTTTGAGAAATTTACTGTGTGGCACTGGGAAAATCACTTAACCTCTCTGCCTCAGTTTCTTAATATGTAAAATGAAGATAATAATGGGGTTGTTATGAAGATTAAAATAGATATTTAAATTGGAAAACAGTCTGGCAGAAATTAGGCTTAGTGACATTTTATACTATATTCCACAATAAATGGATACACAACCTGCATATTAAAGATCTTGACATAATAATTCTGATTTATGCAAATGAAGTGATTAAAATGCCCATACACTTTGACTTAGAGAGTCTAATGCTAGGCATGGAATAGCTTGGGCAACGCCCCAAGGAAGTCACAAAGAAAACCAAAACATAAATAGTGCAGTTTTTGTGATGTGAAAAAACTAGAAACAGTAGATACCCTTTGACTGGGGAATGTCTAAACACACTGTGGTACATGAATGTAATGCAATATTACTGTGCACAGGAAGGAGGCACACAGATGTGGAAGACTGAATATATTATCAGATTTTTCACTGTAATGATAGGTTTTGATTTGTCTTCTTCCTTTTTTTTAAATATTTTTTGTTGTATAGGATGACTTTCTGGAAGTTAAATGGAAATAGAAAAAGGAAGCAATTTAGGCAATGTAAAATCAAAACATATCAAGGAAATTTTATTTAAAAAAAAAGATAAAGAATGTTGCAATATTACAAGTCTAAGGTTTGGCTTAGCCCTAAAGCTTAGCCCTACAAGGAGAAACTTCTCCCTATTCTTTTACACAAGTGGGAGGAAGGGAGGGCCAAGGGAATGGAAGCTTTCATAAAATGTCAGATTTCTTTTAAAAACTGTCATTTTTGCAAATTTTTTTTCTTCCATTTTTTCTTTTTGTTTTAAAAAAACACTTTCTTATAAGGGATGGCTCTCTAGGAGGGAGAGGGACATGGAGATATTTAGAAGATATGAAAATAAATTTTAGTAATAGAAATATATTTAAAAGACTTTTAAAACAATGTAAGAGTGGTATACAAACAGGGAAATGTGTTACTGCCTCATTAAATTTAAAATAAACTTTTAAAAATCAAATTGTATATACAGAAGTCTGCAGTCTTCTTTTTTATCTTCTTCGCATTTCAAAATGTGTATTCTTATGATTGTTAAAGTTCATAGTAAGAAAGAAAAAGTTTTAAGTTACAGGATTGGACTATGAAGTCTCATTCAAATATAAGGTACATTCTAAGTCTATGAATTTGTAGTAGTTAAAGTTGCTTGTCTTTCACCTGAGTGAATAACCACTTAACATTTTAATTGAGGAGAAACAGGAAAGTTAAAAGAAAGAATGAAAGGTATAATTCATACAATATTCTAATATTTCACAAATTCATTACTCTTCAAGTGTGGCAGAAGTTGAGCTTCAATTTCAAAGGAAATAAGGCCCTAACGCTAAGAATACAATCCAAAAGGGGCCAAAACTTTTTAAACTCAGCTGCTGCTCTCAATTATATTGAATAGAGAAAAGCACAAATTTGTCTTGGCATGCCCATGATATGATAAAGGCTTATGTTCATTGTATCTAATACATACAAGAGTGTTCTTTGATGCAGAAAAAACATTTTGAAATCTGAATTTAACATCTTTTCAATGTAACAGCTATCAAACAAATCTGCCATGCCATGTAGTCCCTCCTTTCCTTGGCCTCTCTCTTCATACTTAGAAGAAGAAACAAGAGAAAAACAGAAAGATCATAAAACGCTCCCTCCTACCTTCATGAACACTTTAGTTAAACCTTTGGAAGTCTTTTCTTATTCAATCTATAGATAGTCTGTCTGTCTATCAGTTTCTCTCTTACTTAAGAAGAATAAATGAACCCATCATAATTTATGGATGTTACAGGATATGAACCTAAAGGTCCTCAACCTACCAAAATTAGAAACTGAAATCTGAGGCATCCTAGGTGAGTTCCAAATTCTCAATTCCTGTCTTAGCTTTCAGGAGAGGAGATAACGCAGACAGCTTAAAAAGAATAAAGTATAACAGAAAAAGTATGGGATTTGGAGGCACCATACACCCATTCAAAGCCTAACTTTTCCATAAGACAACCTGAAACTGGGCAAATCACTTGTCCTCCCAGAGGTTCTCTCTTTCATTGGAAGACTTGGACTAGATGAGCTTTGGCTACAGTCTCTTGCTCTAAAACTGAGTGTCTTTGTATATGCATATTAATATTTTGCATTAGAAAGACATCTTAAAACAAAAGCAGTGCTTAGCTCAGCTATAGGAGAGCCAGAAGGAAAGCTGCAGACATTCTGAATGTCCAGGAAGATTCTATTGCTGTCACCATTTTTGGTAGGATCCAGTTGAGAAATGTGTCCTTTCTGATCATTAGCAAATTGTAGAAATGTCCTTCTCAAGTCCAGAAATCAATTGGATAACTAGCCAGATGCAAAAAGCCTTTCCAAATCAAAAATAAACTTCTAATTACTTCATAAGCACTTGTTCAAATAACAGAAAATCCAAGCTGTTAGGATTTCATGGGTTATATACAAAGCCCCACCAAGAGCTTGAAGATCACTCCTAACCAACAGCACCAATGTAACATCATGAGGAACAAAAATCCTAAACCACATTCCAAGTTCCCTGCTGGAGCCTCAATGTACTTGAAAGAAAGGAGGAAAGGGGGAGGAAACCTCCCTAAGAGGCTCACATGATTCTCTGCCTTTGTTCATGCTGTTGTTTTAATTTCTGTTGACAGACTTTTGTTGTTTGGAGCATAAACCGGATGTACCAGTTTGAAGGCACAATAAGAAGAACAAAGAACGATTTGTTCACACTGTAGGAAAAAAGTCTTTTCCAACCATAGAAAATGGCTTTCGCATGGTGGAAATATGCAAATTACATACCAAAACAAGAAAAAAGGTGGGGGGTGGAAAGAAGGCTATATAAATTCACATCGTAAACTTCAGCATAAAGATATTATAATATCACAGTGTGCAAAATATTAAAGAGATCGAGGTTTAAAGAAGTAAAGGATATTTTTGCAAAAGGGGAAAGGGAATAAAAGGCACACAATGGTTCTAAGTAACTTTGCTCTTCCTATTTTGTCTCTGTTAGTCTTTTTTCCCCCCAATAGAACCTTATGATACCAAAAGAACTTTTTTCAAACTTCCACATTAATGTTTTTGATTAGTGCTCACAGATTAATGTACCAATGACAAATTAAAATTACATACCACCAGGCTGCAGAGTTAACCCAAGAAAATATCTCCACACCCCTCCTACTAGTACTGACGCTGACCAAAGGAGAGCTGTGGTCTGCAATAGATTTCCAAGAGCTTGGTATGGTGGTGTTTAAATCCACTATACAGATTGAATGAAAGGCATAAATCATAGTCACCTCTGGGAAAGCAATGCTGACTCAAACTAAATATATAACCACTTTTAACATCCTTTATTAGTGGCCCTGGCTCATGGCAGGTGATGTCAGCCACTCTGTCTAAAGGCTCCCTCATTTCAAGAGCAGCAGATGTGATTCATAAATGGGACTCAAAAGCCCAGTCCAGGAGCTATGGAACACCAAAGACAAAAGGAAGGAGGGTGATGCTTTGTCCTTCACTAGGATTACACCTGAAATCCTCACACAGCAATAAGGACACCTACCTAAGTCATCTCTGAATTGACAACAAAGGTAGATGAAATAAAGTAGGCTTAACCTACCAGGCTTTTATCTTGGGATGGAGACAGAAACAGAAAAAATTATCTCATGCAAAGACACATAGAACCAGCCTTAGAGTCAGGAGGACCAGAGTTCAAATACTGCCTCAGACACTTACTTGTCATGTGAAGTTGGGCAAGTCATTTAAACCCAGTTGCCTCCAAAAAAAAAAAAAAGATATAGGCATTTCTATATACTGAAAACACAAGTGATGCAGAGCCAAAAGACAGTAATAAATTTAACAAAAAAAAAAAAGAAAAAAGCTAAAGAAACATACACATGCACATGCATACACACTGCATATTGTCAAAGTCTACTGTGACATTTCCTCCTTCGCATCCCTAGCTAATTCATTCAATTTGGAGACTCCTAGGAGTTTCCCAGACCATAATGAGAGTACATTTTTACTTCAGATCTCTATACCTACCTGACCCTAGAGAACAGACCATGCTTTATCCCTTCCAGAGCCCATCCAGTACAGGAAACTTTCCTTCTGCCCTGGTGCCAGCTATACAATTTCTGGTTCACCTTTAAGTTTTCCACCTTTTGTTCAGGGAACAATGATCAAATCAATGCTGTCATTAATACTGGAAAGGGTAAGATAATCTACAGTCACATGGATCCACTCACAATCCCTGTAATTGCTTTTATAAAACTGATGTTATTGTAAAAAAATTTTCTTCAGGTTCTGCTCACTTTACTCTGTATCAGTCCATACAAATCTTTCCATATTTCTTTGAAGTCATCTATTTCCTCTTTTCTGACCGCATCATAGTATGCCATCATTTTCATATACCACAATTTGTTCTACCATTACTCATTTCATGGGCCCTTTAGTTTGCAGTTTGTTAGTTTCCCACTTTTGCCACCACAAAAAGAGATGCTAAAAATATTTTTGCACATATAGGGCTTATTCCTATATTTTTTAACCTTTTTGGGTATGAGTATAGGAGTAGGAGTGCCGTTAAATGGAATGAAGCGCACACACTGTTTTGAAGGCTTCAATAAGAACAAAATGAGCAAAACCAGGAGAATAATTTATTCATTAACAACACTCCGAAGACAACCAACACTGAAAACTGTGAGAACAATCAATGAAACAATCCTCCATGATTCCAGAGGCTAACATGCTACTTGCTGACAGGTGATGGATTTAGAGTACAGAATTAGACTTTTTTAAACAGCCAATGAGGAAATCTGTTTTACTTAACTATACATATGTTATGTAGAATGATTTTATTTTCTTTTTTTTTAATATGATAGGATGGAAGGGAAATTTTTTTAATTTTATAAAATAGAGAGGTTGGAGGGGGCTATAGGTGTGAAATGTTGCATGCACTTTCAGATGAAGTCACTGTATTCTTAATTTTACTTCATTTCAAGAAAGCTCTCACAGGGTAGAGATAATCTGGAAGTGTTTGCTAAATTAAAATATAGCATAGTCAAAAGACATTTTTTTAAAAATCCCTGGGACACCCTAAATGAAGGCTTTATTCCCTGGACTCCATTCCCTCATATGTGCTATATCCGCCCCAGAAGAATATAAACTCCTTGACATCGGGAACTATTGTACTTTTCTATTTACACCTGTAGCAGCTACCTCTATGCCTGGCATATAGTAGGCACTTCATACACGCTTGCTAATTGATGAAATGTACAATAAGACAAAATGGA